>NC_142810.1:15169228-15479861 GCF_049724085.1 Artemia sp. Qi Xiang Cuo | reverse complement strand
GGGGGGGGGGGTTCGGGGTTATATGGGAGGATCTTTCCATGAAGGAAGTTTTCATGGGGGACATTCCTATGAAGGGGGCGCCGGATTTCCCAGCATTATTAAAGAAAAAGATCAGAAATTAAACAAAAAAGAAAACAAGTTTTTCAACTGAAAGTAAGGAGCAACATCAAAACTTAAAACAAAGAGATAATATTACGTATATGATTGGTTTCATCCCCTAGTCAATACCTCGCTCTTTAAGCCGAAGATTTTTTAGTACTTTCATAAGAGCTATTTATTCTAATTAACGGACTTTGTGATTAAGGGGTCATTTTTAAAGAAATGGAACAAAATTCGAACTTTAGCTTAAAGAGCAAGGGGACGAACCCCCTAATACACGGATTAAAAATCTATGAATATAGAAGTTCGTTACGTAAGTTAATCCGTAAGTTACGTATATTTATTACTAATAAAAACGTTCGTAAATAAAATTAAACAAGTTTCGAGAAAGCCATTTAACCAAATAAAAGTAAAATGAATATGCAAATTTTGTTTTAATTATTCATGTAGCCTACGGTGAGCCAAAATCAAAAACTGCATTAATTCAAAAACGTTCAAAAATTAAATAAAAAAAACAAGTTTTTTAACCTGAAAGTAAGGAATGACGTTAAAACTTAAAACGAACAGAAATTATTCCGAATATGAAAGGGGCTGTCCCCTCCTCAACGTCTCGCTCTTTATGCTAAAGTTTGACTTTCTCACAACTCTATTTTTTTAAACAATAAAAAACTTTAGCGTAAAGAGCGAGGCATTGAGGAGGGGACAGTCCCTTTCATGTACGGAATTATTTCTGTTCGTTTTAAGTTTTAACGTCGTTCCTTACTTTCAGTTAAAAAAACTTGTTTTTTTTATTTAATCATACAAAGAGCTCTGAATAAGGTGGGAGGGAGAAGGAGCTTACACATTTGTGTTAGTTTCAGGCGGTGTTTTGGTGTGATATAGTTGTTAACAGCAGCAGTCACAGAGAACGGGCAACTTTTAAGTGTCCAGTCTTCGGAAATTAATATAAAAATTAAGGATTAAAAATTATTAGCACCACTCAGATAATATGTAAGAAAAATAGGCAGAAAAGGATAGGGGTAAAGAGAAACAAGTAAAAACATTGTAGAAAAACATGGAACATTCTTACAGTATGATATATTTTGGCGGAGGGGAGTTGTCACCATTTTTGAGAATCAGGCACGTCTTAGGACGTTCACATTTTAATACGAGATTGGAAGGAAGTCAAAGCAGCAAATAACAACCGAATTCTATTAAATAGATTGACCCGTCGTAAAATCCTCATCTGCCGCCATAACTTTCAGGAGATGGGAGTAATCAATTTAGGTAATTCACAAAACTTAGTGGGGTGGGAGCCAAAACACATTTCTGAAACTCTAAGGGGAGGGCTGTTTTGTTCAAAAAATGCAAAAGGGGCATTTCCAAAGAAAATATCCAAAAAAGGTATTCTTCAAAGTTCAGAAGGGGGTAAGTGCCCCTCTGCACTCACCTTGACTAGAAACATGCACTTTAATTATTTTCAAGGAAAGGGAGATTTAATTTATCCCTTGCTCCTCAGGAAAAAAAATACTAGAAATAACAAAAAACATGCTAAAAAGAAACTAATAGAAAGTTTAGAAAAAAGAAAAGAACTAATAGAACTAATAAACTAATAGAACTAATAGAAAGATATAAAAAGAAAAATAGAACTAATAAAAAGAACTAATAGAAAGTTTAGAAACCAAACCTTCAGTTGAAACTGCGACGTTACCACAAAGATGGGTC
This sequence comes from Artemia sp. Qi Xiang Cuo, assembly GCF_049724085.1. Classification (NCBI taxonomy): domain Eukaryota; kingdom Metazoa; phylum Arthropoda; class Branchiopoda; order Anostraca; family Artemiidae; genus Artemia; species Artemia sp. Qi Xiang Cuo. Next base: position 15,478,058 of record NC_142810.1, on the reverse strand, counting down.
TCCGGAATATGATCCCAAGAACTTGCCCACCTAAACGCGAGTTTTTGTAATTTGTAGCCCATAGAATTTTCTAGCTGGCAATACAGACCTACTCACAAAAAATAATGCAGGGAATGCATTGCCAAAAAACAAGGGGTAACAAAATAAAGGTTAGTCAGTGATTAGTCAGGATGCTAGTTTTCTGTTGGGCCCACATGACAGTCTTATCCGTTTTTTTATTAGTGATTATATTTGTGGTTAGATTGTCGTTTTTCTTTTTTTTTTTCTTTTTTTTTGTTGTTGTTTGTATTACTCCACTATTTTACATTTATTGTAAAGTGGGTTAAACATAAATATTATTTAAAGTAAAACTAAGAAAGACGGAACAATTACAATAATAAGAAATAGAGAATTAAGAGCAGAGAAAAGGAGATAACGAGTTGAAGTCTTGTCGTTCTGAGATTGTTTTTGCATTAGACCAAATTGCCCTTTTTGTAGTATGTCAAATGGATAAATATCATAACTAAAGCTAATTTAAGACATATTATGTTTTTTTCCAACAGTAATTGCTATGTATTTCCCAACATAAGACCTTTACACACCTAAAACAGTACACTTAATTCGAAAGAAACAGCAACAACTTCCGCTCATTTCAAATCAGCTTATGACATTTATTAACCATATATTACTTAGTAAATTGAGGTATAATGAATGGAAAAAAAATTCTTCGAACAAAAATTCACTTTCACTGTATATCCATAAGCCATTAGTTTTGGAGTTTACTTTCTCCCATGGAGGAGTGTTTAAATTGTTCAATGTCGTATATGGGCGGTTCTTAAGACTCGAATTATTTTTTTCGGTTCGTACTCAATATCAAAAACTGTCAGTGTTTTCTATCAATTTGATTACTATTGGATAGAACGATTAAATGGATACTCACTTGCTAACTAATATACAAATGGTGATTAATTACAATATATAGAAGGGATAAAGTAGGCAAAGAGTAGAAACCGTTTGTCTCTATAACAATTTTGATTAACAAGAATTTGCATTGTCAGCCACCATAATGTCATAGTCAGTGGCATCGTTTTTTTTTTTTTTTTTTTGGGGGGGGGGGGTGGTTGCCCCCCAATAACCTGGAGAAAAAAATTTAGATAGCCTATGCTCCTTGACTCTCCGGATGTAGACCCCTCCTGCCCCCCACCTCAATAAAATGCTGGAGCTGTGCCCCTGGTCATAGTCTATATGAACTGTAAACATGCACCCTCCATTTCAAATGATAACATACAGGCATGTAGTAGTGAAACGGTATTGCATTGCCACTTTCCAGAGGAAAACACTATAAAATTCTGATTTAAAATATACTAAAATAATTATTTATGTCATTCCTTAAGGTGTATCGATAAAATTTACCCCTATCCCGCCCTGTAATGGCCAAGTATATACCGCAAATTATATTTATGATATGAATTTTTTGTGCACGCTGACTCTTCTTCAGGTTTATTTAAGTGCAAACAACCATTCAGGTAATGGAATATTCTGATACTTGTGCATTATACGGTACCAACGAAAGAAGTCTAGTTTGGTTAATGCTAATGAAATAAAATAAAATAAGATGAATATATAATAGTTTGGAAACAAATTTGGGCTATATATTTGTACATTAGGGGGAGGGGTAAAGCATAGCATATATTAAATACGTAACCTAACCTAGGTACTTCCCCCACACCCCTAAACCCCAAAAAACAGCAGTTTAAATATTGTAAACGCAATTTTAAATCACGCTTTGCCATCAATTTATCTCTTGTAAATATCCGGTTGACGTGTATCCAGTAGTAGTTCCTTGTACAGTCTATAGCGGTGGGTACCATATAATGCACACGTACCAAATACCAAAATTATTTGCGATTGTTTAATTTCGGGCATGTATTTGACCATTAGGGGGGAGTGGGGGGAGGTCTATAGTTTATTGGTACCCTTTACGGAATGATATAAGTAAGTATTTTATAGTATTTTAAAGTAGTTTTCGTAATTTTGAAATGATTCCTTTTGGGGGGTGGGAATGCAGTACTAGTACTAGCAAAGCAGCATTCGGATCATTACGCGGCTGTATTATACGGCTACTTTTTCCCCCTCCCACGTCGGTAGTGCCACAAATTTGTTTTTATTTGCATTGGTAAATCTGTTCAGTGAATAATAATAGACGCAGGGCATCATCAAATCAATTAGCAGGACATCGTTTGAGAAGGAGGGGTTAAAGGTTTGAATAGCACCTCTTCAGAAGGAGACATGCTAGAAAAAAAAGAGAGACACTTTTGGATTGCTAATTTAATGTTTATTTTCATGGTTCGCATTTGCGACAATTCATCTCCAGCCTAATCCCCCCACCGCTAGTCACCCCCCTTCCCATTAAATATATTGGAAATAACGATTTATGAATAAAAATGGAACTCACGGTGATATTCCCTTCATACTTCAGAGCCGTTTTGAAATAAAGGGCTCAAAACCTCGTGTTTGGGGATTTAAACCATGGCAAATCGACTTCCCACCTTAGAATTTGCATTATAAGGCATCTCTGCTCAAAAAGAGATGCTTATGGCACAAAAAGGTGGAAACGCCACTTTGCTGTTGCGCAAGCTCTTTTTTACTCAAAAAGGCCATAATCTGTTGACAATTAATCAAAAACCATAGTAATTACTGCAGCATTTGTGGCATTATCAGCTGACGCTTTATAGATAAACTCAAGACTTCCTGCGACATTCGTGTCATATTTTAGAGTCGTTACTCAAAATTTGGAGCTCAGAACCTTCTGTTTTAGGTTTTAGATAAAAAAAATCAATTAGTTAGCTTTGAATTTGCATTAATTGGCCTTTTTCTCCTCTTTGCTGCAAAATTGACGGCACGGAAAGGTGGAAAACGGCACTTAGCTGCAGCACAATCTCTTTTGTTCTTAGAAAAGTTTATCATCTAATGACGATTTATAAAAACCTTGATGATTACTGCAGCATTAATGTCACTATCAGCTAAAGATTTTATGAATAAACACAGAAATCACTGCGGCATTCACGTAATACTTTAGAGCCTGTATTCAAGATGTAGATCCCAAAAACTTCTCTTCTGGGTTTTAGACTATGAAAAATTGATTGACTATCTCCTAATTTACATTCACCGGCATTTTGACTTTCTTTGCAACAAATCAATGCTTTGTGGCTAAAAATAGCGCTGGCATAAAATGTTGTTTCTCAAGGTTTGGAGCTCAAAATCTCCTTTTGTGTGTCTATATGCTTGTGTGTCTGTTTGCGCATTTAGGGCTCTAAACCCATAAAAACGTTGGTTATCTTAGAATTTGCATTTCTTGGCGCTTTGACCCTCTTCGGGTAAAAATTGATATTTTATGGCACAAGTGGCAGAAAATGCCACCTCGCTTTTGTGACGTCACTATGGGAGTTCAAAACCTCCCGTTTAAAGTTTTAGACTATGAAAAAATGACTGGATATCTTATAGTTTCTATTTTATAGCATTTTGACTTCCATTGGCACAAGTGGAAGAAAACACCTCTTTACTGTGGTTTGTAAAAATAGGCAGGTCAAAATCTTTTGAGTAGGGTTTTAAACCATGAAAAACTGAATAGATGTCATAGAATTTCCGTTCTCTGGGGAATATTGTCTTAGAATTTCCATTCTCTGGGGAATATTGTCTTAGAATTTCCATTCTCTGGGGAATATTGTCTTAGAATTTCCATTCTGTCAATTGATGCCCGGTGGAACAAAAAGGCTGAAAACACCACTTAGCTGTGGTGTCATCTCTTTTATTACTTAAATAGGTGAATAGATATTGCAATTTTGTTTTGAATTACCCCTCTCTCAACACTCTACGAACACCGGTTTGACTCGACAGGATCAGTCCTGGGGGGGGGAATAAAGAAGGAGAAATATCGGTGCTTTTCATGCAAAAACCAATTTTCATAGCTGCTCATGATAGAAGGGGGAGGGGTGGGGAAATTATCAAGTGAATTTTATTCAAACTTGGCGATTGCAATGGTGTGGTTTTATTTTAATCTGCCGCTAGTTTCGAGGGTTTTCAGGCTCTTTTTCGAAACTCTTATGAATTTGTTTTTGCAATGAATCTTTACTATTTAGATCAGTTGAAATAATATGTACCATCCCTGAATCAGCTATAAATAGCAATTTTTCTCACTACACGGATTTTTATCATTTTTTTTTTCAAACTCTGGCTACAATGGGTTTGGGTTCACTCTTTACTAGGTTGCAGCTACCACCGCAACCATAATTGGAGCGAATTGTCAGTGCAAAAGCTGATTAACAAGATATTTAATATAATACAACAGTGAAAAATAGTAGAGTTAATATGGGTAATAGTATTCAAAATGCAGGAGGGGGCGAGGATTCCTTCCAACTTTTCTTTGAATAAAGATACCGAAAAATGTTCTTTAAACTAAAATGAAAAAATGTTTCATCAAAACTTTTTTGATGAAAATACCAGAAATCGTATTTTTGAAATCGAAGGGGATCATATCATAAACATGAATAATATTCATTTATATATATAAATAATTTATGAACGAATAATGCGGTATGCAAAAATTTGCTGATAAAATTATAACATAGAAGATTCCTATCATAGACTTTCAAACAGGTTAACCTTCAAACGTAAAATTCTAACAACAATTCTATACAAAAGATCAAATTATGACTGCTGAATCTCAACGAAAGGTATTAATTAGCAGATTTTATGAATAAGCAAAATATGCCGCATTCCAGACTAAACTAAGACGAAACAACAGGAGGCGTGTTTGCCTTCGAAAACGTCTCACTAAGTTAGTTGGGGGTTACACCAGGATGGTGATAGCGAATATTTAAAAAAAAGTATTGACTTGCAAAAGGTACCAAGTATTGTGGGATCTACAAAGTCCTTTCAAGTTTTTTTTTATTTATTATTTTTTTTTTAGTTTCAGCTCATAAGCGACAGACAGGGGCCGGTCTTGCCTTGTAAGTTGTAAATTTTCTGTACATGAACAAGAATTAGAAGTGTTTCATGAATCTAAGGAATGGGTTCAACCTTGAGTGTTTAAGGTCCCTCGCAAAGAGAATTAAATCTACAAACCGTTTATATAAAATGGGATAATTTTAAACAAGCTTATTCATTTGAGTAAACGTGAAGATAATGCATATAGGAACATACAAATGATTTTTTTTTCGACGAGGGGAGAAATAACACTAACCATTTTTTTGATAATTTGGAAAAAAATTGTTGGATAAGAATTCAGGAAAATTTTGGGGGAGTCCCGTAGCCACCCCGCCTATGTCTTTGAGCACATCCCCTTACTATCTGATGTAGCCTAAAAATTAATTACGCAGGATTTCAGAAGCAACCCTAGTTATATTTCCTCTTCGATGGATAAAATTTTGGTGATCAAAATGAAGAGTATAAGCTCAACTTGCGTTTCGGATCACGCAATAGGCTTTAATAGGTGTAGGGGGGGGGCAGTACTTCATCTTCTGTTTGTAGTAAGTTCTTGGCCAATGCATAAACTATACCTTAATTCATGAGCGAGTATTGTGTCCGATTGTTTTTTTTTTATGTTTTTTTTTTTTTATGATTGTTTTTTTATGTATAAAAATGCATAAAGTCGAGCTGGGTCTATTTTGACTAAGCTTAAAGAACAGAGGCACACCGTTTACCCTATCTGGAAGTAATCTTATAATTATATATATTATTTGCGCGGGCTGATGAACCAGAAAGAAGAATTCTTCAAAGATTGCAATCGTAACATTTCATAATCTGGTGCTAAATTTGATTTTAAGAACATTTTATTGTCAGAATAACTACGCGTGGTTAAGAAGATTTTAAATATTGCATTTCAGAGAAAATACTGTTATTTTTCAAATCCGTGTTACCAAATTGCCGACACTACCAGTAAGTAATTACAATAAAATAAGTGTGATGTTTTTATTAGAAACCCCGCTGCACCTTGGTTTTGTTAACCACAATTTTATTTACTTGGTAAACGGTATATTTTAATATTTTATTGCTGATAAGCATCAGTGCTGTGGTGTAATTCATTTGTACTAGCAGCAATATTTTGAGGATATATACATATAAAACGTAAGGTAAAATTTTGAAGCAATTAAATAAAAATCGTATTTTTATTTTTACAAAATTTGTCTTTTTCCTTTAACAAACGTTGTCTTATATCTCCTTGAAATAAGTAGGAAGGGAATTGTTGCGAGCTCAAAAGAGTTTTGCTAGCTCAACAGAAATGTGCGTTTTGGCTTAGGGAGTTATTTGACCTGTCCCTATATAGAAAAGCCTCTCATTACTTAGAAATAAATCGAAATTTCAAAAAAAGATTTTTCTTGTGTAGGTACGATATATGGTATTATAAACTAAGTTTGTTTTTCTTTCACAAATTTTGGGAAGAATTACCTGAACTCTTCTGCAGAACTGTTTTCATATTTCTTTCTTCCTCTTTGGATGCACAATCTTATGTATGGAGAGAATATTACCGTGGAATTGTCAAGTAAATAATTTGAATAAGTAAGTATAAGACTAAGTGATCCTTCTTTTAATATACAACATACAGGAGGTGTTCTTGCAAACCTCCAGTTAAGGGTTTTGGACCATAATTATTACAATGATGATATCGTTCTATACTTCCAAGCTTTTCTACTTAAGAAGTGGCACCAAAAATGTTGTTTTTAGTGCTATATCACACTTATGGATGGTAGAATTGATAAAAATAATGTTGATATGAGCAATAGCATTCAAAGGAGCCAGTAAACGTCACTCTAAAAAGTTCTGGTAGGTCACTAGTCCCAGCTTTTCTACTTAAGACATGGCACCGAAAGTACCGTTTTTAGTACCATTTGGAACTTACTGATGGTAGAATTTATAGGAAGGATGTAGATATGAGCAATATCTTGTATATGAGCTGTTAAATATCTGTAGATACCTGAAATACAAATACGCGTGATATCGATACACCCAATACTGATGCAGCGTACGGTTCTTTCCCCAGGGACTGTGGGGGCCATTTCATCACCAAAACCATAGTGTTCCTTTGAACTATTTAGAAAAAAATGGCTATCTCACAACTTTGATTGAATAATTTTGGGGAAGGGTCCTTTTGGGAGGGGGGCTAAGTCCCCTCCGATGTTTTTGGTCACTTAAAAAAGGCACTAACAAATTTGGTTTCCGTTTAAATGATCAATTAAACATCTCTCAATGATGTTCTGGTCATTCGCTAGCCCTGGTGGAAAAAAAAGAAAAAAAGAAAAAAAAAGGAGACATAAGTGCTACTCATGCAAAACAGTGATTTCCCTTGGTGTTCAAGGCGGAGGACTGTAATTGTCTTATATAAGGTTTTCGACCGAGCTGATTCCAACGGTGCATTTTTTATGTTGATCTGATGCCATTTTCAAGGGGTTGCAGGCTTTTTTTCTAAATAACCTTAAATTTCTTTTGGCAATAAACCTTTGTTTTTAAGATTAACCAAAACAATAGTTACAATTCGTGATTCAGTGTCAGATGACAATTTTTTTCACTAGGCAGTTTTTAAAAAAATGTTTTTTTCAACTTTTGGCTACTCTGGGCTGTGGTTCGCTGCTTACTAGGTTACAGCTACTGCTGCAAAAATGTTAGTAGAGTCATACGTAACAATACTTTAATATACTAATAAAAAAGCAATGATGATAATAATAACAAAAACAAACGTAATGAGACACATAATATCTTGATAATACAACAAAATAACAAACGATACTCACACATACAACAATAATAATGTTGTTATTATAATACAAAAAAAATATTAAAACTCATAATTTCACTAACCTAAATCTACCCATAATCAAAATATGATTTAAAAATAAAATGCAAGAGTAGTCTCTCCTTTTCTCTTTCCCTATAAATCCTTAATTTGAAAATTTGGGCTCCCGTGAAGGCACTGTTTAGGATATAATATGTCTGTATGTTTGTCCCTTCTTCTTGGTTGCACATTTATTCTTAGTTCAGTTTGTTTTGACTTAGGAAACACATCATAAGATTCTAGTGATTTTTGGTGCTCAATATTTAGCCAATTTAAGACATATACTCAAAATAATCTCATAATGATCATGAGTCAAAATGGGTATCCAAATTTCTACTAAGGTGCAAGTCTCTGCTTATATTGGTCATTTGCATAATTGGGAGCCCTTGTGTCTAGAGATGCATTTATCAGGTCATCCCTACAGACACATATCTTTGGACTTGACCATTTTTCAAAAAGGCCCCCTTGAAATTTGCAAAAATGCCTTTTTATATCTAAATTTTTTCCTCTTAAAACATTTTGTTAATGGCGGGATCCCTTTGTTTGAAACTTCCCCTTGCCGCTCCTGGTTTTGCTTCATTGTTTAAATGCAAGGGGTTTCCCACTTGTGTGTCTTAAAATTGTTATTGTGTTTTGTATAATATTTAAATTTTTTGTTTTTGTTAATTATTGTATATTGTTTGTTCATTTATATACTTTGTTATCATACGTTTTTATGAGGTCTATCTTATAAATATACTAAATTTGAAAATGCAAGGCAAAAAGAATTATTAATAATTTATCAAAGTTGACTTGGCTTAATGGGCCATTAGATTAACTGGTGTGATTTTCTACTAATTATCTGTTGTAAATTATATTGTGTAGAACGGATACAGTCCATTGAAAGACCGTGGACGGTAGTATATTCTGTCACTTTAATTTATTATCCTTACCCCACAATTTATGATATAATTATTACACCAGATTATATGAAACACCATAGTTACTGTCAGAAACTCATATTTCATTAGCAGCAATTCAGGATTTTAATTTAGTTTTGCTTTCACTTGTAACTTACATCAACTGATATCTCTTTCAATAAATATAAATTTGAGTATTATTTTAAATCATATGAATGTAAATTATTCATTGAAATGAAAGTTCTTGTCTAGCCCTTTTCCATTCCATGAAATATATGCTTATTCAATATTTGACGAACTTGTGACCACAGGAGCCTTGAAAACTCAAGGTAACTTATTCATTTGCGTTTGACTGGATGATTGGGGTGAGAAGGAGGCTATCTGTCAATATATTACGAGAAAACATGTAACAATATTATGGGAAAAGATACATCACAATTAGTAAAGCCTTATGCATTATTTCACAGAGACTCTTGATGAATTTAGAACGCTTTATACAAATATTTTGTTTCGAAGCTATCTCCATTCAGAGTAGTGGACGGTACGTGAGCCCCAAAGACAAATAAGGACCCTAGCCTGGACTTAATCCAAGCAAACTGCTGAAAATCTCCTTTGAACCACATGTTCATCTATTGCTCAAAATCATATCCGCTGATTGGCAAGAAGGATGTTTCCCAACTTCGCAGTGTGGAGTCGCAATTGTTCTACTACGCATATAGAAGTCAAAGACGATACGTAACAACTACCATGTTATCAGTCTAAAAAGCGATACAGCCAACATCTTCACCCGCATTATACTCCAGCAGAGCTGCGTTGTCCTCGTCCGCAGTCACCCGAAAATTCAAAGCCGTTCTCGCCCCAGTAGATAGATGGTTAACCAAATTTTCACAGTATGCTATATTTTAGGAATATATCGGGAGTTTCGTTGTGAGCTGTGCCAGCTCTTCTTTGATTTTAAACAAGCATTTGTCCTTATCTAAAGAAAGGATCTGCTGCATATCCTCCTTCCTTATGGAATCTCAAGAAACCTATTCGACCTTATCAGAGATATGTATTCTAAATTTAAGAGCCGTGTCATGACTAGTGAAGATCTCACTGAGTGCTTCCAGACGTCCGCAGGAGTCCTTCGAGGATGCCTTCTGTCCCCGGAATTTGTTTAAACTCTTTCTTAAAGCAGTCCTCTTTCTTGTAAAAAAACTTGCATCGCACGCATAGGGGAGGTGTCTGACAGACAAGCTAGCCATCGTCGACAACATCGACGAAATTGCTTAAACGCCTGGTGATCTACACACCGTGGCTAAAGACGTCATTGTAGCAACTAGTGCTTTTGAAATGGTCAAATATATCTAAAACAAAGATTATTTGCTAGTCATGAGAGCTGCACGGTGTAATGCATCCAGACCTGAAAACTAGCGGAGAGAGTATTTAGTGGATCGACGATTTCCCCTGCCTTGTAATCTGATCACCAGGAACAATTACCCTTCAAAAGATGCAAAAAGGTGGACCTGCCTTGTGAGTTTCAGTTTCAAGTCCCTTATGCGATTTGACGTAGCCAGGATCTGTCCCTATGACTTAAGACAAGATTTTCCAGTATCTTGATCACCGACATCGCAATCTACTCATTTGAAACTTGGATGCTGAAGGTGGATGACCAGTGCTGACTCGTGGTGTCTGAAACTAAATATTCATGCCGAATCGCCGACATTACATACACAAAGACATACACATCACATAGAACCTCAAATTTCGAACTCCTCGAGTTCCTTAATATTCACAAACAATCCCCACCAAGGTATAGATCCAGCAATATCGATTGTTCGGTCACGTCCAAACGGATGAGTCAGTACCATCTTCCGAAAATCATCTTCGAAAACCAAATCCACTGTTCTTGCCTTTATGATTGTACCCCAAGAGGTTAAAACATAACTTCTATCCCCAATGCCTCTCGGACCTTCCTCATTTAGCAGAAGACCAAGAGGTGTACAGAACGTACATTTGTCTAGTTTGCTATAAGCATTAGGCTGTATATTTATTGTGAGAGAGTGGTCGATCTGGCTCTATGTATCTTTCACAAATATATTTTTTTTTTGTCGTCTAACCCCCACAGAAGTCTTTTAGTACTTTAAAAAAGCTTCTTCTTGTTCTAATTAAACGAAAATAGTCTTTCAGGAATCTTTCTTAAAGACTTGGGACAGACTTCAAACTTTAGCGTAAAGAGTAAGATGTTGAGGAGGAGCAACCCTCCTCATATACTTATTAATTTATGTTAGTTCTAAGTTTTAATGTTGCTCCTTATTTTCAGTTGAAAAAACTTGTTTTTTTATTAATTTCTGATCATTTTTTAAATTCTGCCAGGAAATCTGACTACACCTCCACGGAAGAATCCCTCCTCCCCATGGATTTATTCTCTAGACAACTAGTCCTGGTAAAAATTACTGTGGAAAATTGCCTTTAACACCTTCCGGCGTAAAGCTGACCCGGCAAAGAGAAAGCAAGATGTAAGAAAAATTTTGTATAGGAATACTGACTCAGTTTATTTTGACCAAATTCTGACCAAAATTCCCCCAGTGTAAAATTTCCCCTAAAAAATCACCCTTTTTAACCTTCCCTCCCCATGTAAATTATCCCCGTGCAGAAACCCCCCCCCCTGTCTGCTAAATTTATGCATACTTCCCAATAACAAATACTAAACGTAAACAACGGAGAAATTTTTAACTTAAAGAACTTTCCCCAGGGGCTGTGGGGGGGGGTCAGGATATCTCCAAAGGCATAGTTATTTGGCCTTTCAACTATGCTGAACAAAATGGCGAAAAAGTCGAAAAATTTTGTGTTTGACGAAAAAGGGGGGGGGGAGGGACCTAGTTGCCCTCCAATCTTTTTGGTCAAACAGGTTGTGGTAAAGAACTACAAGTAGGGAGCGACCCGGCTCAATAGCAACTGAAACTGTAAAAAACGGAATTTTGATACCAATAGATATATCAAAAGAATCGAGGTTTTATGCTGGTTTCAAATGTATAAGTTACATTAAGTTTAGTCTTACCCATCAAAGGCTATGAGCCTGAGAAAATTTGCCTTATTTTGAAAAAAGGGAGAAACATCCCCTAAAGTCATAGAATCTTAAAGGAAATCACACCACCCGATTCAGCGCATTAGATAACCCTACTATAGAAGCTTCAAGCGCCTATCTAAAAAAAACGTGAAATTTTGTATTTTCCACAAGAAGAAAAGTCACGAATGCTTTTTTTTATTTTTTTCTCCTAGGGGTGATCGTATCGACCAAGTGGTCCTAGAATATCGTGAGAGGGCTCATTCGAACTGAAATTGAAATTCTGGTGGCCTTTTAAGCGACCAAAAAAATTGGAGGGCAACTAGGCCCCCTACCACGTCCCATTTTCTCTCAAAATGGTCCGATCAAAATTTTTAGATAGCCATTTTGTTCAGCATAGTTGAAAGGCCGAATAACTGTGCCTTTATCATGACCCTCACACATCCCCTGGGGATAGGTCTTTAAGTTACAAAATTTGCCTATTATTTACGTATAGTATTTTTTTTTATTGGGAAATATGCATTCATTTTTCGGGGAGGGGTAATTTTCTGCGGGTGGGATTTTTCTCGGGGATAATTTTTCACGGGAAATTACACCCTGAGGGATTTTGTCAGAATTCCTATACGAAATTCTTCTTATGTCTTGCTTTCTCTTTTCCGTCAATTTTATGCGTGGAGATGTTAAGGGTAATTGTCCGGGGTAAATTTTCACCAGGATTGAATTGTCCAGAGAATAAATCCTCGGGGAGGAGGGATTTTTCCGTGGAGGAGTAGCCAGATTTCCTGGCATTATTTAAACAAGGTTCAGAAATTTAATAAAAAAAACAGTTTTTCAACTGAAAGTAAGTAGCAACATTAAATCTTAAAACGAATAGAAATTATTACGCATTTGAGGGGGTTGCTCCTCCAGAATACCTCGCTCTTTACGCTAAAGTTTGAATTCTGTCCCAATCGTTTAAGAACAACTCCTGAAACACTGTGTTCGTTTAATTAGAACATTAAGAAGCTTTTTTTAAAAAGTGCTTTAGCGTAAAGAGCGAGGTGTTGTGGAGGAGTAACCCCTCATATACGTAATAATCTCTGTTCGTTTTAAGTTTTAATGCTGCTTCTTACTTTCATTTGAAAAAAACTTGTTTTTTTCATTTAATCACTTAAAAAGAGCACTATAAATTCTAGTATCCCTTCGAATGAGCCCTCTCTCGATATTCTAGGACCACTGGGTCAATACGATCACCCCTGGGAAAAAAGAATAAATACGCATCCCTAATATTTCTTCTGGCAAAAAATACAAAATTCTATTTTTTTTTTTTTTGTAGATAGAAGCTTGAAACCTCCACAGTAGGGTTCTCTGATACGCTGAATCTGATGCTGTGATTTTCATTAAGATTCCATGGCCTTTAAGGTATGTTTCCTCCTTTTTCGAAACTCAGGCAAATTTCCTCAGGTTTGTGGTCTTTGATGGGTAAGACTAAACTTAATAAAACTTGCATATTTTAAATCAGCATAATAAGCCTTTTTATATATATTTATTTTGTATTAAAATTCTGTTTTTAGAGTTTCAGTTACTATCGAGCCGGGTCGCTCCTTACTTACAGTTCGTTACCACAAACTGTTTGACTGCCGTACTGTAGTCAGGACCGTATAAAGTATTTTTTCGGAAGGAAGGTTTGACCAAAATCACTTTTGTTCCGGTGGGAGAGATAAAAAAAATTGTTTGGGAGAGATAAGGGCTACTTTACGTGCATTTCTAAGATCAATTCAGTTTTTGAGTTGGACAAATATTTGTTTTGTGTTTTTAGGAGAAATAGTCTTCGCTCAATTTTTTTTATGCTAATTCACGAATTAGAGAGCTATTTTGGGGGAGAGGGGCCTAATCCTGTAGGCCCCTTTCAACTGGATACGACCCTGACTGCCTGATCTCTCAGTAAGCTATCCGAGGAGAACCGTCTCCTGGTAGCGCTTCGGACTGGACTTCAGCGTTTCGAAAAAAAGTTGGCACCGTGAAACCTGACATTTGAATCCGATTAAAGGCTCCTTACTCATCAATAATCGATAAGACAACTGTTTTCGTTTAGGCTGTATTTAAAAAAAGAAGGAAAATATATTTAATCCAAGATTTATTATTGTACAATAAGAGCAGAGCCGTATTTAGGATTTTCTGCTCGAGAAGCGGGTGTTAGTAGAATGCTTCGTCTGGATTCTGTACCCTGTATAGCAATTCCTATGTTATTTGCGTACGGCACGTTCCATGGCACCTTTCCATGGCAGATTACCAGACTAGTTATTTGGCAGTGTATAATGTAGTCGAGCATGTTTTGAGAGTTTGGTCGTAATAATATAATGTGGTCAAACAGGTTTTTTTTCTGTTTTTGTTGTCAATTGCACAATGAATGTACGTCATGAGTTCACATGCACATTCTTAAAAAAAACTGGTACATTTAAAAAGGGGTAATGAGATTTGCGAATTGGAGTGTAGGATTCGCGAATTTGATCCTATTAAAGATTTACTTGAAATAAAATTTTTTAACTAGAAATGGCTGAAAAATGTTATGGGGGAGATGGGGTGATTGTGTACTGTATAATACACATGTGATGTTTGGACAGTGTTGTCAATTTAAAATAGTTTAACGTTCCCTTCATTCCCCCATTTCTGATGGCTGGGGAGGGGGGGGGGTCAATTTTGGAGGGAAAATAAAAAATACTCAGAGTCAAAAATAAATGGGATCTGCCTCAAGGGTAATGCTAAGAGGCCCTTAGTTCCACAATTTCAGAGGGCAGGGGAGGGGGGGGGTCAATTTTGGAGGGAAAACTAAAAATACTCAGAATCGAAAATAAATGGGAATCTTCCTCAAGGGGAAGGCTCAGAGGCCCTTCGTTCCCCCATTTCTGAGGGCAGGGGAGGGGGGGTCAATTTTGGAGGGAAAACCAAAAATGCTCAGAATCGAAAATAAATGGGATCTGCCTCAAGGGCAAGGCTCAGAGGCCCTTCGTTCCCCCATTTCTGAGGGCAGGGGAGGGGGGGGTCAATTTTGGCGGGAAAACCAAAAATACTCAGAATTGCAAATAAATGGGATCTGCCTCAAGGGGAAGGCTCAGAGGCCCTTCGTTCCCCCATTTCTGAGGGCAGGGGAGGGGGTTGGGGTCAATTTTGGAGGGAAAACCAAAAATACTCAGAATCGATAATAAATGGGATCTGCGTCAAGGGGAAGGCTCAGAGGCCCTTCGTTCCCCCATTTCTGAGGGCAGGGGAGGGGGGGGTCAATTTTGGAGGGAAAACCAAAAATACTCAGAATCGAAAATAACTGGGTTCTGCCTCAAGGGGAAGGCTCAGAGGCCCTTCGTTCCCCCATTTCTGAGGGCTGGGGAGGGGGGAGGGGTCAATTTTGGAGGGAAAACCAAAAATACTCAGAATCGAAAATAAATGGGATCTGCTTCACGGGGACGGCTCAGGGGCCCTTCGTTCCCCCTTTTCTGGGGGCTGGGGAGGGGGGGCCAATTATTGAGGAGAAATCAAAAATGCTAATAATCAAAAATAATCAGGAGCGAACTCGCGACCAAGTATCAAACGCCCCTCGGTCCCCAATGTGGGAGAAAAAAGTAGGCGGGGGGGCCAATTTTGGAGGTAGAACAAATATGCTAAGAAACGAATATAATATTCATTCGTCGTATTTTTTGACGATGCTCCTTATTTCGAGTTGAAAATGATTATTTTTTAATTTAATTGGGAATGAAAAGTCAAACTCTAACATAAAGAACAAGTTATTTTGGAGAGGGAATCTGATGGAATAATTTAGGTCGTATCATCTATTTAACTTATTTTTTAGATTCAATAGTTTTTCAGTAAGGACACTCGATATCCTAAAAGTGTCTGATTAAAACTTTTACCTTGAGCATCAATGTTGTTAGCAGAATTTCAAAAAAGAATCGTTTATGAGGGTTGGCGTATCTGATGAAATAATTTAGTTCGTCTGATCAATTTAATTTATTTTTTATTCGGTAGTTTTTCAGTAAGGACACTCGATATCCTAAAAGTGTTTGATTCAAACTTTTACCTTGAGCATCGATGTTGTTAGCAGAATTTCAAAAAAGGATCGTTTATGAGGACTGGCGTATCTGATGAAATAATTTCGGTCGTATGATCAATTTAATTTATTTTTTAATTCAGTAGTTTTTCAGTAAGGACACTCGATATCCTAAAAGTGTTTGATTCAAACTTTTACCTTGAGCATCTATGTTGTTAGCAGAATTTCAAAAAGGATCGTTTATGAGTGCTGGCGTATCTGATGAAATAATTTAGGTCGTGTGATCAATTTAATTTATTTTTTAATTCAGTAGTTTTTTTCAGTAAGGACACTCGATATCCTAAAAGTGTTTGATTCAAACTTTTACCTTGAGAATCGATGTTGTTGGGTCCCAGTCCATCAGCCTGAATGGTAGAAATCCACTAGCTCAGTATTGGGGTCTTAGTCCACCAGCCTGAATGGTCGAAATCCACTAGCTCAGTATTGGGGTCTCAGTCCACCAGCCTGAATGGTGGAAATTCACTAGCTCAAAATTGGGGTCTTAGTCGACCAGCCTGAATGGTGGAAATTCACTAGCTCAGAATTGGGGTCTTAGCCCACCAGTCTGAATGGTTGAAATTCACTAGCTCAGAATTAGGGTCTTAGTCAGTGTTCAGATTGGAGCGTTGGGGTCCGACTATCTGGGCTTTATTTGTCAAGGTCTGAATGCTAAGCGATGGACATGAGCTTGATTGGGACCCCATTATGAAAATGGAAAACAAAAAACAAAAATATATTGTTGGTATGTGTGTGTAGAGCATGGCATGGTTACCGCTAGGGCAACAGTCTAACCGTTGACGGTTTTAGGTATCCGTGAATAAGTTCTAAGGCGAGAGTGGAAGTTGGGACAAATTTTTGGAGGTGCCCACCTCACCTGCCCAGAGTCTCAGGCAAGTGACCCTAAATTTGAAAAAGTGGAAATTGGCTCAGATTTTCTAAACTGAGCTGAGACAATGAATAGATACTATTGGGAAAGTGATTGGAGACGCTGGGCATCCGTGAACAAGTGCTAAATTGAGAGAGGAATTTGGGACAATATTTGGGGGTGCCCACCCGCCCAGAGTCTCCGGCAGGTGACCCAAAAATTTAAAAAACACACAGAGACGACAGACACAAAGAGACGAATCACATACAGAGAGGACAAACACACAGAAGCGACACATAGAGACGACACATGCACAGAGACGATACACACACACACACAGAGTCAACACACACAGAGAGACGAGACACACACACAGAAATGACAAACACACATAGAGACGACACACACACAGAGACGTCACACACACACAGATATGAAACACACTCAGAGACGAAACACACATAGAGGCAACACACACACACAGAGACAACATCCACACAGAGACGACACTCACACAGAGACGACACACTCAAAGTGACGACTTACACATAGAGACGACGCACACACAGAGACGACAAACACACAGAGACGACACACATAGAGAGACGACACACACACAGAGACGACACACTCAAAGTGACGACTTACACATAGAGACGAAACACACACAGAGACGAAAAACAAACAGAGACAACACACATAGAGAGACGACACTCTCATAGAGACGACACATACACAGAGACAACACACACACACAGAAACGACACACACATAGAGACGACACACACGCACACTCACGGAGAGGACACGCACACAGAAACGCCAAACACACTCACAGAGAAGACACAGACATAGAGACAACGCAGTCACAAAGATGACAGACACACAGATACGAAACACTCACAGAGATGACACATTGACGGAGACGACACACACACAAAGAGTCCACTCACACACAGAGAGGACAAACACACAGAGACGACAGACACAAAGAGACGAAACACACACGGAGAGGACAAACACACAGAAACGACACAGAGAGACGACACGTGCACAGAGACGATACACACAAACACAGAGTCAACACACACAGAGAGACGAGACATGGCGTATCTGATTAAATAATTTAGTTCTTATGATAAATTTAATTTTTTTTTAATACAGTAGTTTTTTTTTTAGTAAGGACAATAAAGACAAAACGCACACAGAGAGAACACACACACACACAGATACGAAACACACACAGAGACGACATACTCAAAGTGACGACTTACACATAGAGACGACACACACACACACACACACACAGACAGAGACGACAAACACACAGAGACGAGACACATAGAGAGACGACACACACACACAGAGAGACGACAGACACACAGAGACAACACACCCACAAAGAGACGACACACACACACAGATACGAAACACACAAAGAGAAGACACACGCACAAGGTTTTTGATCGTTTAAGTTTTGATGTTAGTTTTTTCATTCAAAAGCTATGAGCTTGAGAAAATAGCTTGAGAAAATTGCCTGATTATAGAGAAATGGGGAAAAACCCTCCAAAAGTCGACAGGAATGCCCCCTCCGGCACGTCGGAGGGGGGTATTCCTGTCTACTTTTGGAGGGTGTTTCCCCATTTTTTAATAATCAGGCAATTTTCTCAAGCTCATAGCTTTTAACTGACAACACTAACATCAAAATTTAAACGGTCAGAAACTCCGTGCGTGTGTCGTCTCTTGGTGTGTTTCGTATCTGTGTGTGTGTCGTCTCTTTGTGTGTGTGTTTGTCGTGTCTCTGTGTGTGTGTCGTCTCTCTATGTGTCTCGTCTCTATGTGTTTCTCGTGTCTGTGTGTTTGTGTGTGTGTGAGTGTGTGTGTGTGCAACACACACACACGTGTGTGTGTGTGTGTGTGTGTGTGTGTGTGTGTGTGTGTGTGTGTGTCGTCTCTATTTGTAAGTCGTCACTTTGAGTGTGTCGTCTCTGTGTGTGTGTTGTCTCTGGGTGTTTGTCGTCTCTGTGTGTGTGTCGTTTCTGTGTTGGTATTGTCTCTTTGTGTATGTCGTGTCTGTGTGTGTGTGTGTGTGAGTGTGTCGTTTCTTTGTTCTTGTAGTCTGTGTGTGTTTGTAGTCCCTATTTTTATGTCTTCACTTTTTCTTTTTAGTATGTCTGTGTGTGTCGTCTCTGTGTGTGTGTCGTCTCTGTGTGGTTGTCGTCTCTGTGTGTGTGCTGTCTCTTTGTGTGTGTCGTCTCTATGTGTGTTTCGTATTTCTGTGTTTGTCGTCTCTTTGGGTGCGTCGTCTCTATGTGTGTTTGTCATTTCTGTGTCTGTGTGTGTCTCGTCTCTCTGTGTGTGTTGACTCTGTGTGTGTGTATCGTCTCTGTGCATGTGTCGTCTCTATGTGTCGTTTCTGTGTGTTTGTCCTCTCTGTGTGTGATTCGTCTCTTTGTGTCTGTCGTCTCTGTGTGTTTGTCCTCTCTGTGTGTGAGTGGACTCTGTGTGTGTGTGTCGTCTCTGTGCATGTGTCGTCTCTGTGGGTGTTTCGTATCTGTGTGTCTGTCATCTCTATGTCTGTGTTTTCTCTATGTGTGTGTCGTCTCTGTGTGTGTGTGTGTTGTTTCTGTGTGTTTGTCCTCTCTGTGCGTGTGTCGTCTCTTTGTGTGTTTCGTATCTGTGTGTGTGTTGTCTCTGTATGTTTGTCGTCTCTGTGTGCGTTTCGTCTCTCTATGTGTGTCGTCTCTGTGTGTTTGTCGTCTGTGTGTGTGTGTCGTCTCTATGTGTAAGTCGTCACTTTGAGTGTGTCGTCTCTGTGTCTGTGTCGTCTCTCTATGTGTGTCGTCTATGTGGGTGTGTCGCCTCTGTGTGTATATCGTCTCTATGTTTAATTCGTAACTTTGAGTGTGTCGTCTCTGTGTATGTGTAATCTGTGTTTGTATGTTGTCTATGTGTGTGTTTGTTGTCTCTATTTGTGTGTCGTCTATATGTGTGTTTCGTATCTGTGTGTGTGTAAAGTCTCTTTGTGTGTGTCGTCTCTATGTGTGTTTGTATTTTCTGTGTGTATGTCTAGTCTCTCTGTGTGTTTTGACTTTGTGTGTGTGTATCGTCTATGTGCTTGTGTCGTTTCTGTGTGTTTGTCCTCTGTGTGTGATTCGTCTCTTTGCTTCTGTCGTCTCGGTGTGTTTTTTTTATTTTTGGGTCACCTGCCGGAGACTCTGGGCAGGTGGGCACCCCCAAATATTGTCCCAAATTCCTCTCTCAATTTAACACTTGTTCACGGATGCCCGGCGTCTCCAATCACTTACCCAATAGTATCTATGCATTGTCTCAGCTCAGTTTAGAAAATCTGAGCCAATTTCCACTTTCTCAAATTTAGGGTCACTTGCCTGAGACTCTGGGCAGGTGAGGTGGGCACCTACAAAAATTGGTCCCAACTTCCACTCTCGCCTTAGAACTTATTCACGGATACCTAAAACCGTCAACGGTTAGACTGTTGCCCTAGCGGTAACCATGCCATGCTCTACACACACATACCAACAATATATTTTTGTTTTTTATTTTCCATTTTCACAATGGGGTCCCAATCGAGCTCATGTCCATCGCTTAGCATTCAGACCTTGACAAATAAAGCCCAAATAGTCGGACCCCAACGCTCCAATCTGAATACTGACTAAGACCCCAATTCTGAGCTAGTGAATTTCAACCATTCGGAATGGTGGGCTAAGACCCTAATTCTGAGCTAGTGAATTTCCACCATTCAGGCTGCTGGACTAAGACCCCAATTATGAGCTAGTGAATTTCCTCCATTCAGGCTGGTGGACTGAGAACCCACTACTAAACTAGGTGATTTCCACCATTCAGGCTGTTTGACTAAGACCCCAATACTGAGCTAGTGGATTTTCACCATTCAGGCTGGTGTACTGGAACCCAACAACATCGATTCTCGAGGTAAAAGTTTGAATCAAACACTTTTAGGATATCGAGTTTCCTTACTGAAAAAAACTACTGAATTAAGTCTCTTTGTGGGTTTCGTATCTTTGTTGTGTGTGTGTGTGTCGTCTCTTTGTGTGTGTGTGTTTGTCGTCTCTCTGTGTGTGTGTGTCGTCTCTCTATGTGTCTAGTCTCTGTGTGTTTGTCGTCTCTGTGTATGTGTGTGTGTGTGTGTGTCTATCGTCTCTATGTGTAAGTCGTCACTTTGAGTATGTCGTCTCTGTGTGTGTGTCGTCTCTGTGTGTGTTTCGTATCTGTGTGTGTGTCGTCTCTGTGTTTGTTTCGTATCTGTGTGTGTGTGTTCTCTCTGTGTGCGTGTTGTCTTGAGTGTCCTTACTAAAAAAAACTACTGAATTAAAAAAAAATAAATTAAATTGATCATACGACCTAAATTATTTCATCAGATACACCATGTCTCGTCTCTCTGTTTGTGTTGACTCTGTGTGTGTGTATCGTCTCTGTGCATGTGTCGTCTCTATATGTCGTTTTTGTGTGTGTTTGTCCTCTCTGTGTGTGATTAGTCTCTTTGTGTCTGTCGTCTCTGTGTGTTTGTCCTCTCTGTGTGTGAGTGGACTCTGTGTGTCGTCTCTGTGCATGTGTCGTCTCTTTGGGTGTTTCGTATCTCTGTGTGTGTTGTCTCTGTGTGTGTGTCGTCTCTGTGTGTGTGTCGTCTCTCTATGTGTTGTCGTCCCTGTGTTTGTGTCGTCTCTGTGTCTGTGTTGTCTCTATGTGTGTGTCGTCTCTCTCTGTGTGTGTTTTTGTGTGTGTGTGTGTGTGTGTCGTTTCTGTGTGCTTGTCGTCTCTTTGTGTGTGTGTCGTCTCTATGTGGATGTTGTCTCTGTGTGTGTGTCGTCTCTATGTGTGTGTCGTCTCTGTGTGGATGTTGTCTCTGTGTGTGTGTTGTCTCTATGTGTGTGTCGTCTCTATGTGTGTTTCGTATCTGTGTGTGTGTCACGTCTCTTTGTGTGTGTGGTCTCTATGTGTGTTTGTCATTTCTGTGTGTGTGTCTCGTCTCTCTGTGTGTGTATCGTCTATGTGCATGTGTCGTCTCTATGTGTCGTTTCTGTGTGTTTGTCCTCTCTGTGTGTGATTCGTCTCTTTGTGTCTGTCGTCTCTGTGTGTTTGTCATCTCTGAGTATGAGTGGACTCTGTGTGTGTGCGTCGTCTCTGTGCATGTGTCGTCTCTGTGGGTGTTTCGTATCTGTGTGTCTGTCATCTCTATGTCTGGGTTGTCTCTATGTGTGTGTCGTCTCTGTGTGTGTATGTCGTTTCTGTGTGTTTGTCCTCTCTGTGCGTGTGTCGTCTCTTTGTGTGTTTTTTATCTGTGTGTGTTTGTTGTCTCTGTGTGTTTATCGTCTCTGTGTGTGTGTCGTCTCTCTATGTGTGTCGTCTCTGTGTGTTTGTCGTCTCTGTGTGTGTGTCGTTTCTATCTGTAAGTCCTCACTTTGAGTGTGTCGTCTCTGTGTGTGTGTCGTCTCTCTATGTGTGTCTTCTCTGATGTGTGTGTCGTATCTTTGTGTAAGTCATCACTTTGAGTGTGTCGTCTCTGTGTGTGTCATCTCTTTGTGGCTTTTGTCTGTGTGTGTGTGTTGTCTCTCTGTGTGTGTCGTATGTTGGTGCGTGTAGTAACTGTGTGTGTGTGATGTCTCTGTGCGCGTGTCGTCTCTATGTGTTTTTGTCATGTCTGTTTGTAAGTGTTATCTCTGTGTATGTGTTGACTCTGTGTGTGTGTGTATCTTCTCTGTGCTTGTGTTGTCTCTATATGTTGTTTCTGTGTGTTTGTCCTCTCTGTGCGTGATTCGTCTCTTTGTGTCTATCGTCTCTGTGTGTTTTTTAAATTTTTGGGTCACCTGCCGGAGACTCTGGGCGGATGGGCACCCCCAAATATTGTCCCAAATTCCTCTCTCAATTCAGCACTTGTTCACGATGCCCAGCGTCTCCAATCACTTTCGCAATAGTATCTATTCATTGTCTCAGCTCAGTTTAGAAAATCTGAGCCAATTTCCACTTTTTCAAATTTAGGCAGGTGACTTGCCTGAGACTCTAGGCAGGTGAGGTGGGCACCTCCAAAAATTTGTCCCAACTTCCAATCTCGCCTTAAAACTTATTAACGGATACCTAAAACCGTCAACGGTTAGACTGTTGCCCTAGCGGTAACTATGCCATGCTCTACACACACATACCAACATTATATTTTTTTTTCCATTTTCAAAATGGGGTCCCAATCGAGCTCATTTCCATCGCTTAGCATTCAGACCTTGACAAATAAAGCCCAGATAGTCGGACCCCAATGCTCCAATCTGAACACTGACTAAGACCCCAATTCTGAGCTAGTGAATTTCAACCATTCAGAATGGTGGGCTAAGACCCCAATTCTGAGCTAGTGAATTTCCACCATTCAGGCTGGTGGACTAAGACCCCAATTCTGAGCTAGTGAATTTCCATCATTCAGGCTGGTGGACCGAGACCCCAATACTGAGCTAGTGGATTTCCACCATTCAGGCTGGTGTACTAAGACCCCAATACTGAGCTAGTGGATTTCCACCATTCAGGCTGGTGGACTGGGACCCAACAACATCGATTCTGAAGGTAAAAGTTTGAACCAAACACTTTTAGGATATCGAGTGTCCTTACTGAAAAAAAAACTACTGCATTAAAAAATAAATTAAATTGATCAAACGACCTAAATTATTTCTTCAGATACGCCCGCACTCATAAACGATCCTTTTTTAAATTACTCTAACAACATAGATGCTCAAGTTAAAAGTTTGAATCAAACACTTTTAGGATATCGAGTGTCCTTACTGAAAAACTACTGAATTAAAAAATAAATTAAATTGATCATACGACCTAAATTATTTCACCAGACACGCCAGCCCTCATAAGCGTTACTTTTTTGAAATTCTACTAACAGCATTGATGCTCAAGGTAAAAGTTTGAATCAAATACTTTTAGGATATCGAGTGTCCTTACTGAAAAACTACTGAATTAAACAAAAAATTAAATTGATCAAACGACCTAAATTATTTGATCAGATACGCCAGTCCTCATAAACGATCCTTTTTTGAAATTCTGCTAACAACATCGATGCTCAAGGTAAAAGTTTGAATCAAACACTTTTAGGATATCAAGTGTCCTTACTGAAAAACTACTGAATTAAAAAATAAATTAAATTGATCATACGAACTAAATTATTTCATCAGATACGCCAGCCCTCATAAACGATACTTTTTGAAATTCTGCTAACAACATCGATGCTCAAGGTAAAAGTTTTAATCAGACACTTTTAGGATATTGAGTGTCCTTACTGAAAAACTATTGAATTTAAAAAATAAATTAAATTGATCATACGACCTAAATTATTTCATCAGATACCCCCTCCAAAATACCTTGTTCTTTATGTTAGAGTTTGACTTTTCATTCCCAATTAAATTAAAAAATAAGAATTTTCAACTAGAAATAAGGAGCATCGTCAAAAACTAAGATGAATGGAAATTATCTTCAATTCTGAGCATTTTTGTTTCCCCTCCAAAATTGACCCCCCCCCCTCCCCTGCCCTCAGCAATGGGGGAACGAAGGGCCTCTGAGCCTTGCCCTTGAGGCAGATCCCATTTTTTTTAGATTCTGAGTATTGTTGGTTTTCCTTCCAAGATTGACCCCCCCCCTCCCCTGCCCTCAGAAATGGGGGAACGAAGGGCCTCTGAGCCTTGCCCTTGAGGCAGACCCCATTTATTTTCGATTCTGAGTATTTTTGATTCTCCCTCCGCAATTGACCCCCCCCCTGCCCTCAGAAATGGGGGAACGAAGGGCCTCTGAGCCGTCCCCGTGAGGCAGATCCCATTTATTTTCGATTCTGAGTATTTTTGGTTTTCCCTCCAAAATTGACCCCCCCCCTCCCCTGCCCTCAGAAATGGGGGAACGACGGGCCTCTGAGCCTTCCCCTTGAGGCAGATCCCATTTATTTTCGTTTCTGATTATTTTTGTTTTTCCCTCCAAAATTGACCTCCCCCCTCCCCGGCCCGCCGAAAAGGAGGACGGAAGGGCCTTTGAGCCTTACTCTTGAGGCAGATCCCATTTATTTTCGATT
Source organism: Artemia sp. Qi Xiang Cuo (assembly GCF_049724085.1). NCBI lineage: Eukaryota > Metazoa > Arthropoda > Branchiopoda > Anostraca > Artemiidae > Artemia > Artemia sp. Qi Xiang Cuo. Next base: position 15,453,301 of record NC_142810.1, on the reverse strand, counting down.
CTGATTATTTCTAGTTTTCCCTCCAAAATTGACCCCACCCCCCTCCCCTTCCCTCAGAAATGGGGCAACGAAGGGCCTCTGAGCCTTCCCCTTGAGGCAGATTCCCATTTATTTTCGATTCTGAGTATTTTTAGTTTTCCCTCCAAAATTGACCCCCCCCCCTCCCCTGCCCTCAGAAATGGGGGAACGAAGGGCCTCTGAGCCTTCCCCTTGAGGCAGATTCCATTTATTTTCGATTCTGAGTATTTTTTATTTTCCCTCCAAAATTGACCCCCCCCACCCCAGCCCTCAGAAATGGGGGAACGAAGGGAACGTTAAACTATTTTAAATTTACAAAACTGTCCAAACATCACATGTGTATTATACAGTACACAATCACCCCATCTCCCCCATAACACTTTTCAGCCATTTCTAGTTAAAAAATTTTATTTCAAGTAAATCTTTAATAGGATCAAATTCGCGAATCCTACACTCCAATTCGCAAATCTCATTACCCCTTTTTAAATGTACTAGTTTTTTTAAGAATGTACACGTGAACTCATGACGTACATTCATTGTGCAATTGACAACAAAAACAGAAAAAAACCTATTTGACCACATTATATTATTACGACCAAACTCTCAAAACATGCTTGACTACATTATACACTGCCAAATAACTAGTCTGGTAATCTGCCATGGAAAGCTGCCAGGGAACGTGCCGTACGCAAATAACATAGGAATTGCTATACAGGGTACAGAATCCAGACGAAGCATTCTACTGGTGTTTTTGCTCGGGGTTACCAAAAGCCTTCATGCAACAAAAATTTGTCTGCATGTATTTTTTTTTACTTTTTTACGAGTCGGACAAAAATTTCCGGGGGGGGGGGGATACGGCCCTGAATCAGAGCAAAGGTTTAATACATGATCATTTAAAATTAGAAAGATGGAAACTTGGAACGGTAGTTTTCCCATCTGGAATACGAGTTTGCCAAGAAAAAAAAAACAACAGACAGAGTACTAGTAGGCAATAGATGAGAACATATTAGTTGAACAATCTTTTTGAGCCAAGTTCTTATCATTTCCATTTTGGCTTTCTGTAGCCTAAGTGTGAAGTTAAAATCCAGGGAAACATTTAATGTTCACAAATCTTGGAATTTATTGATAAATGAAACTATGATTTGGCTTCAGCATAACTAAAAACATCTTTTTTGCTTGGAATGAAGCAAAACACAATTCATACACGCACTAATAAGGAAAATGAATCCACCTATCACTGATTACCAGCTGAAAACAATACGTAATGAACAATGCAAACATATGTTTCGAACTTGACACAAAGTTATCAGCCGCAGGGGGGATTAAAAAAAAAAGGTAATCTTAATATCAAAAATGTTTTTGAACTTTACTGATGGCGACAGACGGGAAGGCGTCATAACATCTAACCGTCAGGACCACTACCGTCAGGACATCGACAAAATCCGTCATAACATCGACAAAAAATACGTCAGAACCACTAACCGTCATAACATCTAAAATTTTAAAACTTTAGTTTTTTGGGGTTAAGGGGGGAAAGGTACCTAGATTAGGTTAGATTACGTATTTAATATGCACTATGCTTTACCCCCACCCCCCTGATGTGCAAATATATAGCCGAACTTTATTTCTAAACTATTATATACTTATTACTATTGTATAAACTTATAAATTTTTTGTCGATATTATGACGGTTAGTGGTTCTGACGGTTAGATGTTTAGTGCTTGTGTCGGTTAGTCGAAATGGTAGCACCCCGACAAACAAGAGACATTTTTAGCTGACTCATGCAGCACGAGAGACAGTCAGGGAATTGAAACTGTGTGGACCCCTAGCGGGGCACTTCCCCCCTTGATTTTGGAAAATATATTTTTGGGGCATTTTAGATGGGAAATGTTCTTTTTCAACTATTGAAACAATCTGATCCAAGGCTCTCTCAAATGTGAATGAGGTTTAATACTCCCTCCTTCAACATCCGCTTTTCACATTTAAGTTTAATATTCGTAAAACAATTCTGGTAAAAGAAGTACCAGTCGTTCTTTACTGACAGCTCGTTGACAAAACCAAAAACTACCCAAAACCGTATCCAGGGGGATAGAGGGTTTGTATTACCCTCCTGAAGTTTGTGGCCGACTCGTAAAAACGTAATAAAAACAAATTCTTCATTCGTTTTTCAAAGTTTTTTGTGACCCCCTCCAAAACAATCCTTTTGTAACCCCCCTCCCCCCCCCCTCACGAAAAATATCCTGGATACGACCCTGCCATTACCTGTTTGATATATAAAAATATATATATAAAATTACTATAAAGTGCTTTCAGATCGCATGAAACAAATACGTCATGGAGGTGTCATATGTCTAGTGCCGCGGACTAGCCTGGACTGAAACATAGAATCCAATATTTCCTTTTGAATGTCAATACAAATAAAGTTCCTGTTAACACTTGCCAACCTCTCCTGGGAATTCCCTGACGAGGCTCAAGGAGCCCCTCCCAGCCTTTCCCCCTTTTGTGCCGGTAAGCACATGAGTACCATCTTCTATGCTACAAAGGATACATTTTTCTGAAATAAGAGGGGGCTATCACCCCACATCACCTAGTATATTCAGGCTTAATCCAAATAAAGGAAGATTATAAATAATCTTATGTCTCCCCACCAGGACTATCATCTATTTATCTGAAGGGTTCCAGGGAGGTTTGATAACCCCTCGAAAAAAAAAACCAAAAAACACGTATCCTTTATCGGTACAGCTGCGCTTAATGGTACACAGCGCTATAGACTATCGAAGGAATGCAGTCATGGAGACCCGTAAAGCGGGTAATTGCTATGTAAATTGATCGAAGAGCATGGTTTCTCATTGAATTTACGATATGTAAACTGTTATTTTTTGGGATTTAGGGGGGGGGTACCTAGGTTAGGTTAGGTATTTAATATATGCTATGCTTTACCCCCAACCCCCTAATGTGCAAACGTGTAGCCCAAATTTGTTGCTAAACTATTACATATTCATCCTATTTTATTTTTTTTTATTAGCATTAACCAAACTTGACTTCTTTCGTGTGTACCATCAAGCGCTGTCCCTTTATCTTCCTTTTGGACAAAAATGGAAGATGCCGCATTTTTATAGATGGTAGCTTGAAACCTTTACATGGGGGTTGTTTGATGTGTTGAATTTGATGATGTGATTTTCATGAAGATAACTTACTCTCTAGAACAAGGTCGTTTTCGAAAATCAGGCTCGTCGCCTGACTTTCGCAACCTCGGCTTTTGACGGCTAACTTTTTAACTTGACGAATTTGTATCCTTGGAATCAAACAGTAGGCGTACTGGACAAAATTCCAGTATCTATTTCAAAGGTAATACCACTCCGAAGTACCAAACCCAGGATTTATTTTTCTGTGGGTGTTCTTCTATCAAAAGAGTTTATCACGGGGGGGGGGGGTAACAGCTTGTGCATATGTATTTTTAAAACTGACTTACGGGTCTGCAAAACAGTTTTAAAACATTTTCAAGACAAAGTTGTCTACTCTAAAACACGGACGAAGTGGATTCACTGACGGAATGGTCATTCACGATGGGCAACACATTTCCGACATTTGGTGGACATTTGGTGGACTGGTGGACATTTCCGAACGCCACGTATTGGATGCTTCTGCTACGCAGGCCTCTATGCAGCAGACGTCGGACATTTCCACTATGTTATATTGTATACGCCCCTTTTGCAACAGGTCTATTATTGAAGTTTCTTCACCCGGGCTTTAAGCTACTCTCTTTTTTATCTATTTTTTGCGCAGTATATAGGGCAAACTAAATTACAAATATCATATCAGGACCTTTAACACTAAAAGATAAAAATTAACAAAGTAGCTCATTTTATCTTGAGAAGTAATTCTTTTCAATTAAGCGCTCCATATAAAGTCACGCTTTTTCTCAAAATTAGTCTGTAATCACCATTTATTGAAATGGGAAATTAATAACAATAATACAGCTGGCTTATTTTCTCCCACGACCTAAAGATGTTTGCATATCTTGAGGGTAGACAATTGTTCTTCCTGTTATTTGCTTTCTTGAGAAAAAAAAGTTAGTTTATGCATTAAAACATTCGTGAAACCAATTTTTCAAGGAATTAAATTTGTTAGAAATATGTAATGCATGAAAAGGTGTAAAGTATGCTCTTTCGCTATTTAGAACTAATACCCTCCGTGTATATTGGGACATTTTACGGGAAAGGGGGTAAAACTTAAAAAAGCTCCGAAAATAGTATAATATATGGAAAATATAAGGCGATATGCATAAACTTTCGGATTTTGGATGGAAACAGCTCAAAAAGGCCCCCTGCGTATGGAATTAAATCAGCTCATTGTAATTTTCGAGTGGTAGATTTGTTAATATAGTCAAATCTGTCATTAAATCCGTCAATCTAATAGTCACTAGTCATAAGGGTTGCATGTGAAGCCCCCTAGTAAAATCGCCCCCTAGATTATGAATAGCGACCTTCTTTGCATTTTCTTTAAAAAAGTAGAAAAAACCCTTACAAGTTTTTTAAAAATATCTGTTTTTGCAGTTTCATTTGGAAAACGAAAACCCGAAATAATCTTTCATAAAAAAAAAACTATTTTATCGTCATTCAAAAAATAAAGAAATCTTTGACCTCTCCCCTTTCCCATTTTATTTTTGGGAATTGATACCATTTCGAAACATAGGCTTATTTTATGACAATTCTAGAATTTTGTTTTTACCCAATTTGAAATTTGAAGGGGAAATAGGTTAGACGGGTAGAGCCCCCCCAACTCCCTGAGCTATACACCTGAATCCAGTACTGTATTATAAAAAAAATTAAATCTATGCAAACCAAAATGATCAAAAATATGCTGCGATAAAAAAAAATGATAATGAAGTGTGTTTTATTTTGAGGTTTAAAGCTTGTGATGTAAATTTGTGCATCAAATTTTTTATTTAGAGTCCGTGCCGGGCCCGCATAAGGCTCAGGCCTAGATGATTATGCTTCCCCTGACATATTATCTTCTTGTCCCGGTTTTAGCCTGTGACAAGCGGTACGGCTTATACTCCTTATATTTTGGTGGAGTCCAAAAATTACTATATAGACATAGTTCATTAGAATATATGGTTTCCCGACCATTTTGGGGCAACCAATAGAAAACCACACACCTGTCTTTCCACAAATCAGCTTTGCCCAACAGAAAACACCTAGACCTATTTCAGCTTTTTGCGCTTATTTGTTTGTTCCATTCTGGAAATTCAAATGAAATCATGCAGGCCTTGACACTTCAAGCTCCCAAAAAACCTGGGCGTAAAGCCACCTTTCCTGTGGAGTCATATGCTTTGGAAATCCTATAGATATTAGATATGTACGGTACAGAATCTCTTCATAAATACTGAAGAAGACTACACTGCCTTTCAATCATACAAAAAAAGAGAGGATAATGAGGAAATTTGTGAAGACAGTGAATACACTTTAGGCAGATATTGTGGCTGTATATGCAACAGCCGTCATCAGCGAAATTCAAAATAAAATAACTAGGACAAAGTTCGTCTAAGTTGAGCAAAGATAAATGCCCATAGCAGGGGTAAATTGTGGAGTTAGATACTTTAAGAAATCTTCCTGGAGAATAGTTTACACTACGGAAGCATTTCTTAAAATCTCATTCATCTAACTCAACCCCTTTCAAAGTTAGTAAAAATCGGTACATATGTCCTACAGTCACCCCACTCGAGAACTTGTATCGCGAACATGAGACAACAACTGGTTTTCACGGTGTCTTTAACAGACAATTAGCTTCGGCTCGGGGGGAAACTATATTGTAACTATATTTTAATTAAATATTTAGTTGGTATTTTGATTAGGTTAGTTTAGGTTATGTATTTAATATAATGTGCTCTGGGCGGCCCCCTTTCCATAATTGTTTGTTGTGGTAACCATAATTTTATTGGTAAAGTATTATATTTTCATCATATTGAGGTATATTTCATTAGAATTAACCCAACTTCACTTTTTGAGTGTGGTGGCTATAAGACAAAAGTACCTAAAATTTCCTCATTGAGAGTTTTACGGAATTAAAAAACGCACCCTTATTCAGATAGAAAATGCAACCCTCCCTGAAAAGACCAGCTTTTCTTTTTATAACCAGTTATAATTCCGGGAAAGGAGTGTCTTATTATTTATCTGCTCTTTAGATTTATTGCTTCCTCCTATTGCTTATCGGATCCCGACCTTAAAATTTCCAATACAATTGTCTACTTCACTTCACCGACAACTTCACTTGTTGATTAGTCTAGGTGAAGCCTAATGCATAAAATCACCATTTAAACTTTAAAAACAAACATAGTTGATATGACGCTCTGTCGAAAATAAATTGCGACTTAGACCCGAACCATTCCATGATCATACTTATTGATAAAATTAAACCAAGATTTATGAATGACGCATCTTTTTCTTGATTTTTACGTCACACTTGTACCGCAGAAGTGGAAAATTAATATGACAAGAAATTGGTTTGAAGAACTATTATTAGGGCTGCCAACTTGCACACTTTTCGTGTGAAATGCGCCCTTTTTTTACCTCAGAAAGGATGCAAAAGAGGGGGTGCGCAAATTTTTTGACTTGCACCCTTTTTGAGCAAAAATTACTCTTTTTTGGCCTTGATTTGTACTCTTTTAGACGTTGGGAGTTGGCAACTCTGGCCAGTATCAATACTATTTTGTTCTCAAGCATTGCCTGGTAATACTGTGTGTTAGAATATTTCGCCTGATTTGTGTCACGCATAAAAATTACTCCCCCAAGCTTCTATCTTTCCTATTTTCAAAAATTATGCCTTAGCCTTAACGTTGATTAGTCGATCACCAATTTTATCCTTGAAAATTGAATATCACTCAACTCAAGAAACTATGAACGGATACATAAGGCGCTGTAGTCGTTCGTGATTTTAATTTTATCAACAAGTTTGACTGTAATGTGGACCTGGCAATAAGTAGATAGTGATCATGGATGCAACCTTTAGTTTGAAAAATCGTATTCCTAGGATAACTTTACTTAAATGGTCCATTAGGGGATAATAGAAAGGCTGAACTCCTCAGATTAGGTTGAAGTCAGATTATTAGCGATACAATTTTTTAGATCAACCTTAAAGATTTGGAGATTTCTTAGGGGGAGCTGGAAGCAAAAGCTTGAAAGAATTTGAGCTAACTTGTCAACCTGACTGTCTGTGGCCATCAGGTCAGATGCCACAATTTAAATTGCCTCTGTGCTCTCGTATCTCAATCTATGGCTGTTGCTTATAATATGAAAAAAAAATCCGAAAAAGAATGTTTTTCAAAGAAAAGTAAGGCCACATTAAATTTAAGATCAGCAGAAATAAATTCCTATAGTAATTCAAACTCAAAATTACCAGAAATTACAATTAAAGAAAAAATAAAACTCAAGACGAACAGAAATTAAATAAACAATCATACCAAACCAACATACAACAGGCACTAATAAAAATGAATACATAAATCTTAAAACGAGTAAAACTTAAGTCGAATATTCAAATCAAGCTTAAAAAATCAAGCTTAATTTCTTAAAAAAGAAATTACTACAATCAAGAGCTTGGCTACTGCCCCATTCCCTAACTGTAAAAGTATAGAGCCTACTGCGCTATTTGATCGGAAATCTAAATTTTGACCGGATGCATTTGGGGAAAAGAAGGCGTGGGGGAGGTGCTAGTAGCCCTGCAGTCAATCTTAAAAAAGGCACTAGAACTTCCGATTTCCAATCGAATAAGCCCCCACCGAAGTTTATACGACCAACCTTTCCATATGAAGTGCCTCCAGGGGAAAAATAATAAATAAATAATAAAATATTGAAGCTATTTAAGATATATTTATTCATCTTTATTTGCACCTGTTATTAGTCTTAGGTTTAATATGGCTCTTTACTTTTCTTTGATAAACTTCTTTTTTTAAGTTAACTTTTCTTTGAAAAACTTCTTTTTTTAAATTAACTTTTCTTTGAAAAACTTATTTTTATGGAATTTTTTTAAAATTAGTTTCTGTTTGTTTCCATTACCAAATACTTTTTTTATTTGTTTATAAAATGAACATTTCTACAGTTTTTCACGTGTTAGACTTAAGTGGATTCAATACCATAAAGAATCAGCCTATCTCGTCCATTATACACTTTTTTAGTTTGCGTGGCCAAACTATTTTGAATTGACTGGGCGGTCTTGCCATAACTTGTAGAGCCTGGATAAGTGATCCGAATAAACAGCAGAAAACTAAAAGCTAACATCTACTTTCCTTGATATCTTTGAAAAACCTTCTAACTTCTCTTGTTTTGTGCCGTAGATAAAGATATTCAGTTTTAGAGAAACCTATATCATTAGGAAGCATACATTTTGCTTTTTCGATCAAACGAAGCAGAATTTTCTTTATAAAATTCAGGACAGGTTTGTCACCAAAAACGTTCTAGTGTACCTGCTACGAAAACCCCAAAAATCACCTATAAAGACATGACAGGTGATCACTTTGGCAGCTTTTCGAATTTTCTGGGTGCAAATCGCTTTAATTGAAAACTTGCCGGCACAATTGCATTGTCTTTTCAATCAGATTTCATAATCAAATCAGAAATTCTTAATAGGTTTCAATGATAAGTAGTCCCCTGGGAGAATTCGCTAATGGACCCTTTGCCTTTGAGACAGTCAGCCGACGTTGAGACTCACAAAATGATGTTTAAGGTATCGAGACTTATAACTTATAGACTAATATCTTACATCCCTTTCCCCTGGGCTCTGGGGGTTGAATCAATTTCGGAGGCATTGTTATACGTTCTTAACAAAATTTTGACTGGACGCATTTGAGGAAAAGAGGGCTTGGGGAGGGCTAGTTGCCCTCCTATCCCCTTCGACTCTTAATTTATAGAATTAGAACTTTCAATTTCCAATCAAGTGAGCCTCCTCCAAGGTTTATACGGCCACCACTTCCATAAAATCTTTATATGCCCCGGGAAATAGCTTACAGCCCTCACCCCCGGGATCTGAAGGATTGCGTCAACCCTGGATGCATTATTGTATGATCTTCGGAATATTTTGAAAAAAAGGCCATCTCAAATTTTGATCGAATGCGATTGGGGAAAAGAGGGCTTGGGAGTGCTAGTTTCCCTCCTATCACTTTTGAATCTTAAAAGGGGAACTAGAACTTTCAATTTTCATTCAAATGAGCCTCCTACAAAGCTTATACGGCCACCCCTTCCATAAAAACCTTATTTGCCTCCGGGGCATAAATTACAGCCCTTGCCCCCAGGCTCTGGTTTTTTTTTTCAACCTCGAAGGCATTATTTATATGATCTTTGGACTATTTTGAACAAAATGGCAAAATTTCGATCAGGTTCATTTGGAGAAAAGAGTGTTCGGGGGAGGGGGAGGCTAGTCTCCCCTCCCCCCGATCACTTCCGACTTTTAAAAAGGAAGCTACAACCTTCAATTTCCAATCGGATGAACCTCCTCCACAGTTTTTACGACCACCCCATTCATAAAAATCTTCTATGACCCGAGGCATAACTTACAGTACTTTCCCCCGGGCTCTGGGGTGTTGTGCCGACCTCGGAGTTTTTGTTGTCTGAAAATTTTAAACGAAATTGTTGTCTCAAAATTTTGATCTGATGCATTTGGGAAAAAGAGGACGCAGGGGGGGGGGGGAGCTAGATGCCATCCGATCACTTTTTACTCTTGAAAAAGATGCTAGAACTTCCAATTTCCAATTGAATGGGACACCTCCCAAGCTCATACGGCCACCCCTTCCTTAAAAACCTTATATACCCTCGGGGCATAACTTACAACACTTGCCCCCAGGTTCTTGGGGTTGTGTAACCCCGGAGTTTTGGTTATCTTTTTTGTTATCAATTTGGCTGTTGTTTTTTTAATTAGGCCAGTTTTGATTCTAGAAACGATTTTTGTAATGTTCTACGTTAACGTTCCAAAGCAAGTATTTCAAAGTTCATAATTTAGCTGGCATTTTTGGAAGAAGGTATTTGAAATGTCATAGTAACGTTGCAATTCCACGATAAAGTTCCAGAGTAATTTTTCATACTAAGAATTCCAGAATTCCTTATTCATCGGCATCTTTGAAAGAAGGCAATTGATGACACAGCAATGTTCCGCTGTAGAAGTTCCACAGTGAGAAGTTCCACACTTCATAGAAAAAGAAGATGAGACTTCATCATTTAAAACAACTTTAAGGGACCTACCATAAAGATAGCTCTCAAACCATCTTTAACGAACTCCATTTAGTTTGGAAGACAAATGTCTTCCTAGACATTCTCATTCTTTAACTATATATCTATTAAATCATTTTCAATTGCTGATGATGGTGACAAAAGTTTGTTCTCTGCAAGGAAACGTCGGTACATTTTGGAAAAAAAGTCGTTCATAAAAAAAACTTACTAGTTAATTGTCCATTAGAGTAGAATTTACCCATACGGTGGGCATTTAGAACTTTTGTAACTTCACCCTTCTTATTCACGAGACCATCTTGCAGGTCAATTTGTTTAAATGTATTGACGCAATATATCCACAAGTTTCGCTTCATTTAACTGGTAATAACTAGTAAGCTTCCTGCAATTCTGCACCTGCGGATTCCCGGGTACATGAACTTCTTAGTTTACAACAAAGTATAATCACCTACGGAACAAGTACTGACAAAACTCTCCAAAAGTGACCCCGCGTACCTCAGCGCCTCTAGACGCAAAATGTTGTACTACTTAATCGCTCCGAGCCAAAGTACTTTGCTCCGGCCAATAATTATGATAGAGCGTGATTCAGGCGACGACTGACCGGGATGAATTGTGTAACTACGGTTTTTAGTTGCCAGGTTCGCATAGGTATACAGAGGGTCACTTTTTTTGTGTGGAGAGGATAGGTTTTGTCAGTACTTGTTCCGTAGGTGATTATACTTTGGTTTACAAGGAACAAAATTTATTAGTGATGGTCAACCCAATGGAATATAGTGCTGTTTTTTCAGTGTAGTACTGAACTCGTCTCGTACGTTCAACAGCCAATTAGAACAGGTAGACAGGGTCTTCATTTCTATTGAGAAAACATAGCCGAAATGACCAAATACTTTTATAAACCTCACGAAAGCGGTGATGACCCTTGGCTTCAACAAAGTTCATCAGAGCAACCAGTGAGCTTCTGCAGAATAAGCAGACAGCCTCAGCAGGAAGCTGCTTTGATAAACTCCAGCAGAGGAATAAACAAAAACCTCTATCCCCTGGCCAGAAAACACTCAGCTACATTAATCTTGTCATAAGAAGAGCATTTGGCTTGCGGTGTAACAAAAAAGCCCAGCCTGGGCTTTCGACGCTGGGGCTCAAAAAGTATGTATTTGATCTAAAGACGCTCTTTACCTCCTAGGTTTCCCAGACCGTTCGACCTGTATCAGTCATTCATATTTAAAGACGATAAGTAACAAAGAAAAAGAGAAGGAAAAATTCATGCTGTGTCGGAGATCTTGTGATAGCCATAAAGGGAAGGAGGAAATCCTTAGAATCCTAAATTTGTCACCTGTGGTTGATTTTAAAATTAGACGCAGAAGAATAGTTTTGCGGTATATTTTAATTTCCCAGTACTCTAGTTTGCAGCTCAAGGTCACAACACGCAGTAGGTAGAGAGCGTTACCTGTTTCCAAAAAATGTATACACCAAATGGTGGAACTGCAAAGTGCATGGGTTGAAGCGTGCCATGTTTAGTGTACCATGGCAATCCTTCACAAGAACCAACAATTCTTGGCTCAATTCATATCTATTAAATCATGGCCCGACTAACTCACATAATAGTTTAGTTTAATGAATGGTTTAAATGATTTTGATCATAGTCATTTTATAAAAGAATATATAAATCGTGATATGCGATGAGGTATATACGTTTCAGGTGCCTGCTACTTCATTAATGATGCAGAACATAAAAAAAAATTGCCTTGGTGCTCAAGACAGGTGTCAAGTTGACATATATCCTTCTGTAAAATAATTGTCACTTTCAGAAGTCTGAGTAATTAGACCCAAACCACAGTAATTTTTAACATGTCCAATCTTACACCTTCCTGTTTGGTGTTTTAGTTGTTTTGCAATTAAAAATTAAGCTGGATCAGAAATTTTGTGTCCCCATAGCTCCACCTCAGTGGTTTCAACTGGAGATGCCTCTGTTCCCCTAAATTTTTAAGAGGACTATATAGGTTAAGAGGACTATTTTTATCTAATTTAACAATGAAATACTATGATTTCAGGAATTTCAAAAATTAACATGGGTTTTTATGGGGAAACGAGGTTTTTCGTAAATGTAAATTCAGGGGATAACTTTTTTGGTCGCAAAATATCAATAGACCCTAATAGGTTAAATTTCACTTTGAATGAGTGCTCTTTCACCCGGATCCATTGCCAACTGTGGTCTGTAGGCGTGTCAGATAAAAAAAAATAACTTGATGAACATTAAGTGGCTATATTTGGTTTTTGGAAAACAGGGAAGGAGTGATCAGATTGAGCTGAAATTTTAAGGATTAGCTCCCATGCCTTAGTAAAGCTTATCCTCGAAATTTCAGTCCGATCTGACAACGTTAACGGGGGGTTGTGGTGGGAGGGTCGAAACTTCCGACCCACTTTCCCCCATGAAGATAAAATCGGAGGGGGGGTGAAATTTTGCATGTTTCTTAGTTTGAGCTTAGGCTACGAAATGCGATCACCGCCGTCTCTCTGCGAAATCGCTTAACATTGTGGTGGGTCGCCTCTTTGAAGTGGCACAAGTGTGCCTCCTTGAAAAGCGAGGAAAGCAGCTCTCATATTGTCACATAGCTTTGTAAATAATCTAACTAACAATAAACTGTTTTATATGTAGTTTATAGCTTTCCTTACTTTTGAAAAAATGTCCTCACTCATTTTTTTTTTTTTTTATACGATATCTGCTCTGCGCAGCATGCAGTGCATCAAGAGAACATAGGTTGTTTTCATTTTAATTAGTGCCAGGAGGCCTGTTTTGCGTCATGACATTGCCTTTGCACTGTCTCTACAAAGCGAAAGGAATTTTTCCACAACACCCATTTCTCCTTAAAAAAATTGTCAAAAATATTAAAACAAATTTACTGGATATGGTTTTGCAAGGAATAAACTTGTAAAAAAAATATATCTTTGTTTGATCGCAAAGATCGTCTAGCCTATTTGATAAACCCAAAGCGGGGTGTTCAGAAGCATAAACTATATAAAATCTTACTAGTTTTACCTTGAGGTGGCAAACCTAGCTTTTGTTCAGCCAGGGCATCTAAAGCCCGTCAATCGCGAAAGGGCTAAGATATTATGTGTCACTGAGTGATTTTAATTTCATTTGTTTTTTTGTCAATCCTGCCTAATATTCGCGCCTCCCTTTGGGCTCGTCCGTGTCTCCCTAGGGAGGCATGCCTCCCAGTTTTGAAAACGCTGCCTTAAATTACCTTCATCGGTTATTTTTTTTATGATATATATATTTTTTTTCTATTAGTCACACGTTTTCTTTTGTAAACCTTTGTGTGTTTATTTTTATTTTGCAAATTGTTGTATAATAGCTTTTTGTTCTGGGCAGTTTATTACTTGTTTAGTATTACTCTCTACTAAATACACATTTTGATTTTTCATTATATTAAAAATCGATGAGACAAATTAGACCATAAGACAACATACTGTTAGATGGGGTCTTATAAATAATAAACCGTCGCATATGGTTTTCGGCCATGGTGGCTCCAGTAATGTGCTTTTTGTTTCGATCTAATGCCATTTGTTCGGGGTTTCAGGCTTTTTCTTCGAAATTCCTGTAAATCTTTTTTCGAAATAGTATTTTACTCTTAAGACTAATCGTGATAATAGTTACCGTTCCTGATTCAGCCAAATTTGACCATTATTGACCATTATTTCTCACTGGCCAGTTTTTTTTTAGGCCAATTGACCATTATTTCTCACTGGAATTGACTATTATTCTCAATTGGCCAGTTTCAATCACCAATTGACCATTATTTCTCATTTGCCAATTTTTATTAAAAGACGTTTTTAGATTTTGCTTACTGTGGTCCTTGGTTCGTGGCTTATTGTGGCCTGCAACAGTGACGTCTTGTGCCTGTTATAACGTCACAGTTATAATGTCACATATAACATTACTATTAAGCCGAAAGGTCGTATCTGACATTCAAAGGGAAGATCAGCAATTCAACGCTGAAGTAGGACCAATGTAAGATTGAACATTCATTGCCCGAATTTTCCGTCCTTTGAGAACAGCTTATCATGGAAACCAACCTTAGATTTTAGAGGATAGGGTGGGTTCATAGGCCTCCTCTTGGTGTATTTGGATCAAACCATAAATTTTTGATCTGTAGATTGTTATTTAATACCTTCTGATTTTGAAGATCTAATTCTGTTAATTTATCTTTTCAATTCTAACCGTCACAACAAATCTGAGGACTATTTATTATCTTTGCTGAATCAACTTGTATATCAAATTCATCCATTTTAGTAAGATTTTTTTTTTTCAAAATCCGCTAACTTGCTCATAGTGAAAATCATACTATTTGGCTTAAAACAAATACAAAACAAGTCATACTTTAACAAATGTATTAATTTATATGTCTAAGGAAAAGTATTCCCACCACTTTCCAGTTGCAATGGACAAAAAAAAAGAATCTTATAAAGAAGTTATTATCTTTTTCACATTCCAAACATTTTATACTTTTAACTCGAAAAATAAATGCTGAAAATTTTTCCGTGCTGAAAAATAAATGCTGCAAATTTTCAGCCTTGCTGAAAATTTGCGGAAAAAGAGTTGGTCTGCAATTTCATTGGCAGTCCGTAAATTTAGTCAACACCAATGCCTTTCAATGGCTTTTGATTTTGAAAACCTAATTTCTGTTTATCTGCCCTTTTCGTTCGCCATAAGTATCAGAGCATTACCAGGGTTGCACCTTCAATGCTAGAACCATGGGTAACGCGAAATTTCAAATAAAACAACCACATAAACGCTTATTCGGAGTAAAGTTAGTATTGGTATCCCGATCTTCAGAAGACAGGCTGCACGCAAGCAAGAATAAATTCCCGTATAAGTTACGTTCTCCTTTTACTTTCATTCAATGCTTCATATGTCCCGCTGTCTTGCTAATTTATGCTATGATAAGCAAAACTATACCCTTTCTACCACTTCCAAAAAGAAAGCGGATAAATTATAGCTTTGTTAATCTTTTCGCTCGCTTGGTCATTCTTCTCAATTTGTTAGTGATTTTATGTTTGCTCTGTTGGCAGCCCTAAACAAAATTGAGGCTCGAGAGTTGTACCTTCTTTTGATTTAATCCGTTTAACTATCAAATCTATCCACTTTACTTGGATACTTTTATAAAAAGCTGATTTTTTGTGTTGTGTAGCCTATATCTTATGTCAACACTGTTATTTTTGTGACATTACAAACATTTTGTTATTTTAGCTTGAAAAATGATTGATTACCAGTTGGACTGATCATGTTGAAAACAGTGTCAGAATTCGATTGCTATTTCATTGGTAGGCCGAACTTCGAGTCAACGCCGACATTAAGCCAGCTCAATGGTGCAATTCGAAGGGCTTACTTCGAAAATAAGTGTTTTCAAAGAGAAGAAAACCGATACCTTATAAGCTGCACTGATGGTATTCTCAAGATAACCCCTCTGAAGAAGGATGAAGGGTTTGAAAGTGATAGCTCGTTCGAGGAAGGTAACCCATCCAAGTCCCTTATTGAATCTACAAGTAGTGGAGCTCATAGTGGCTCGGAATCGGATGACTCATCCCTAAGCCGAAGCAATGAGTTCCGAATAGTAAAATGTGTATTCAATATAGCGGAAGTAATATTTTGTCATGTAAGCAAAGATACCATTGTTTGGGTAATTCGTGGGAAACAGGTCAAACTTTGTGGTTTCATTTTTGAATGTATTGCTGAAGAGGCGACTAAAAGACTCTACGAGGATTTCGTTAATGAAAAGAAAGTGTTGAAACATGGGCAGATGCGCAAAAGGTGTGATGTTTCACGCAGTGAATCGATTTTAAACCGTGTATCGATACCAGAAGAACGGTGGTGTGAACTTGAAAAGAAATTTGCAAGATCACCTATTATTGACAAGAGGCGACAACCTGAGCCGAAAGACATCATCAAAAACCTAGAAAGAAAGTCAAGTTTCAATATTGTGAAAAGTGCAGATGGCGTCATGCATATTGAAATTTTAAGTGGAGCTCTTTCACTCCAAGAAGACCGCTCCAAGCTTTCTGAGGAGCTAAATTTAAAATTCAAAGATTTTAGTGACAAGAAATTTCAGCTAAGTGATGAATCAAAAGCCCCATCAAGTGCACATGATTCAGGTAAAACTACACCAAAGAAGCTCCGTTCACCTGTAGCACATGAACTTGAAGCAGTACTGAGGGCCCAGCTAGAGAGGCGGGCAACTCCGGACTCCCTTTCTGAAGAAAGGAAGATATCGGTGCCAGAAAAAGAGAAGCCAAAGAATGAAGCAGCAATTAGAAGAGCCAAATCAATTTGCAGGACTGAGCGGCCGAGAAGCAGATCAAGGTAAGCTTTATTTCGTTTCATCATGCCTTGAAAAAAGTCAGCCAAATTCCATGCTTATACTAAAGCCATTGAAAAATTGGCGCTTATTACTAGGGTGAATTTTTGGATTCAATCGTCATTAAGATAGTTAAGAAATAAAAACAACTTTAGAATCCGAATTTTGTCTTAAATCCAATTATAACATTCATTTCTGTTGCAAATTTACTGTACCCCCATCCCCCTAATGGTCAAATATATTTCTTGAAGGTAATTGTATATGTGCACCAAAATTTTCATGTCACTCTTTTCTGCAAATTGATTTAATTGTGTGTCAAACGATGGAAAATTCATAGCATACATTCAGGGTATACACTTGACCATTAGGAGGGGGGTTAAAGCAAATCTGTGACGATAATGAATGTTATACATGGAATTGGGATGAAATTCTGATTCTAAAGGTATGTCTATTCCTTAGCTATCTCAATAATCAGTGAATAAAAATATCCACCATAATTTTTAGTCTTTCGTTAAAATGGTATAACGTAACACTTTTTGGCTTACCCAAGACTGACTTCTCTCTTACTTGTCAAGAAGATCTCTCAAATAAAATACCAACCGATAGTTCAAATACTTGACTTTTCGCAAACGGTCGGGGCTCTAAGATCTGAGAAATAAGACCCATATTCTTACATTACTTCAGTTTTACTCACTTCAATGGGCTTTACCCTTCTTTTTCCATTTATACTTTCATGCTTTAAACTTTTACTTCAGTTTTACTTTTACCTTTCACTTGCATCCTCAGTTTTACTTTCATCTTCTCAATTCTGCTGGTTCTCGCTACTTTATGAATATTTATTATTAGGTGTCGCATATTCTGCTGAGTGAACCGTTAATTAAGATACTCGTTCATGTGTTGTGTTCTGGTGTTTCCTTTTCGTTTCATTCCTCTTTACTTTTATTTTTACTGCTCTTTACTTTTTTTTTACTTTTATTTTATTTTTAAATGGTGGATTCATGTTTGGTTTGTGGAAGCAATGGTGCATCTAGAGCAAAATCTTATCTCTATGTCAATGTCACAAGGACGCCAATAATTAACTAAATTGACAAATTTATTAAAAAAAGTGAGAAACAGAAAAAAAAACACTGAATGAGGGCGCCAGGATTTTTTTTTGGGGGGGGGGGACCTTTTCCCCCCTGAATCCGTAAGTGTCCTGGTGGGGTAAAGTCTGATGGGAAATTGAATTCATCTGTCTATTCAATATCACGTATTCACCATTCAAATTTAAATTGACGTTTTCGTTTCGGGTCGTTCTCTCTTTTTTTTACGATCGCTAAACATACGATCGCTTTCCCAGACTCATCGATTGGACACCCCCCCCACTCCCCAGTAAAGAAATGATTTATTACGCCAATGCTCTAAAATTCTCAGAAATATATTAATTGTACGACAATTAAAACAAATATATACCGATTTGGAAATAAAATTCAGCTCGGCCCATTTGGGTAGCCTGTCCCTGAAGATGCTTGTAGCAATTTACTTACACGGATTCTTATCATGGTTTATATTTGATTTTTGGATCTTATCACTTTTTTTTTTGGGGGGGGGGGTTACGGAATGATTTGTTTTCGACAAGGTGGTATACGCCCAAAAAAAACTAAAAGAACGCATACAAATTTTTTATATCAATTTTTGTTACGTTTTTACGAGCCAGACAAACATTTATGGGTGGGGGGGGGGATAAAACTACCCAACCCCCCTGGATATGGCCTTGCTATTAAGATTGCTTCTTTTTCTTTTCTTTTTTTTTTACACGCTGAGACCGATTTTCTTCCAAATTGATTTTATGTCGTTTATTTCCATCAGCATATTTACAAATTTAAAGTTACGAAGGCGATTTAAGTCTTAGTGAATTAAGTTCAGGAAGATATTCGTCCACCCAAAAATCAAAACATCTTCCATGCACTTTTAAGTTTTGAGACGAATATATTAGCTCGGGTTATCAGCACTGCTTTCAGAATTATTCTAATTTTACATAGATTATGTAGAGACACAGTGAAAAATGCGTTTTCTTATATCTGATATTCCTCCGAAGAAAAGAAACACATTAAATAAATAGACTTCTCGGCACAGATTTTTTTTTTCATAATTAGAAAATTAAGCAGAAGTAGTCTACAATACATCTAAAAGCACGTTCCCTTTTCTCCTTCTGGACCTTTAGTTTAACCAGGGCCGTGTTCTGTGCGCAAAAATTAGTTTAAATATTGTTTTTTTTACTTTTACATGAGTCGAAGATTTTTTTTTGGAGGGAGGGGGGGGGGAAACAGGTCGGCCTAACCCCCCAATACGTCATAAGTGTAAGCACAAGGAAATAAAGAGCTCACTTTTTTAAAAATCCTGTGACACAGACAATTATAGTTTGTCATATATTTGCACATTAGGGGGGGGGGGTAAAGAATAGTGGGTCTGCATGCGGAATGTATTAGGTACAATTATTCTGCATATTATGAAGTAAGAATTGTTTTCTTACTTCACACTGTCAAAATACTTTACCCCCACTCCCCCTAATGTGCAAATATATAGCCAAAACTATATATTTCGCATCTATTCTGCCACTTCTCTTTGTCTTGTCTCACGCTACGCTGAAAGAAGCTAGCGAAGAAACGGTTCTATTTAGCTTCTATATAAATAGGCGCTGTAACAGACAAGTACCGCTTTTTTGAAATTTTGTTTTAATTAAAATGAAGTAAATGAATGGAAAATGAATTTGTTAATAAATTAAACTTTTTTTTTAATTTGCCCTGAAATTTGTTGGAAGAAAGGGGGAGGGGTGCTAATCAATATTTTCCCCTGCTGCAAGAGAGACCAAAACCACCATTGATGTAAGCACAATTTTTAAAATAGCTTCCAAATTAGCAGCATCTAAATGTACTGAGGATTGTCTTAAATTGTAATAAAAAGGAACAAGAAAACAGATTAGAGAAATATCTCATACTTCAAAAGAGTTATTAACATCCTTAACTACCAAAGTTATTATTTTATTAAACTTCTTTTTGATTTACTAAGGTTTGACGTTGCTATTTCTATGGTTATGTTTCTGCTTTATTACCCTCTTATCTTTACTTTATCCCTTTTACTTTTCTCAGCTTGAAGGTGACCTCCTTCAGCCCCTAAGTGTTCTGCCGTCTTTTACCTCTGATTAAAATAATTATCATATTTGTAATATAAAAAAATCATATTCAAATTCCTTTTACTCCTTGCGTAAGGTCTTATTTGGATCCTTTAATGGCGAGTCATATTGTATGGAATAAGATAAGATAAGATAAGTTTTATTCTTCATTAAATACACATACAATATTAGATGTTATAAATCCCTCAAAGGCTCATTGGCCTGTACAAAGAGGGAAGACATATGAATTACATACTCAAAGATAAAAAACAAAAGAAAATTTAAAATGATCACTTACTCACATATGAAGGAGAAGAAAATAAAATATAAATAAAATAGAAACTATAGAAAAAATTAGAATAAACCAACTAAATTAATTAATTATATTAAAAAGACTAAAAAAAAAAAAAAAAAATAGAAAATAAAAAAAAAAAAAAAAATGTAATTATTACTATAAGCGAATTCCTGTCGTCGAAACAGAATTATGTGTATTTTCAAGTATAACCAACATCATAATAGCTGTTACGATATTATTCATAACTCTTATCCAAGATATTAAAATATCATAACACAAACCATGTACAGCCCTTTTAAACTTATATTTAAAACTATATAAATCCCAGTTCAATCAGCTCTGCTTATTTCTGAGGCAAGGTAGCAAAATTGACATTTATGGGTTATTTCAATCATAAGGCTTATAATTATTGGACTGTAATAAAATGGTGCGAAAGCAATAAAATTTAACCTGTCTTCATGAATGCTACTCCTTAGTGAACTATACAAGTTTCACCAATAAATATTGATAATCATACCTAAGGCCTGGGAGTCATAGCGCAGAGAATACCACCATAAAACAAACTAAACATTCAGGGGACATCAACTCCACCAAAAAAAAAAAAAAAAAAAAAAAAAAAAAAAAAAAATAAATATTCAGCTTGATTCTTAACTAAACGGTCCTTAGTAGACCTCTTGAAATTGCCAAAAGAATGACATTTATGTACTGAAGAATTTAGGGAGTTCTAAAACTTATGACAAGCGAGGAGGGGATTAAAATCTGACTGCACAATGGGAGTAGGAGGACTGCAGATTCTATGTGACGAACGAAGGTTATATGGAGCTGAATCAGAAATAAACTGAGGAGTTTTTTGAAGAGATTTTGGAAGATTGCCATGAAGCTGATGAAAAACAAAAGAAGCACAAGAAAGAATGTAGATAGACTTTAGTTTTAAAAGTGGTCTTGGTGAAGAAGTGTTGGTGTCAATAGCCAGAGGCGTTGTTTTATCATACATGACATAAAGCGACCGCAGTGTAGAAGGAAAAGTAGACATCCATACTATGGGGCAATAAGAGACATATGACTGGACAAGGCAGAAAAAAAGAAGCTTCAGAATAGATCCAGGATAGGTGTGTTTGAGTTTTCGAATGACACCCAAACTCCGTGAGACCTTAACCCTAATCATGGCTATATTGTGTCTAAATGAAAGGTTCTCATCAAACAGGATACCAGGATACCGGACCAAACGATTCTTTGCTCTACACAAGGGGCACCTGAAGCTGTGTCAGTTGAGGGAAAGCTACACCAATTCGAGAAAAAATAAGAAAATGTGACTTGGTAACATTCAAGGCCAAGTAATTCCCCTCAAGCCATGAAACTACTCTCTCAAATATTGCCACCAGATTAGACCTGACATCACATTCCATCCTCCCTAGAGTCCCAAAAGTGCTGTCGTCAGCAAAAGCAACGAGGCAATCTTCATTAGAAGTAGCATTGGGACACGAAGGAACATCCGGATGACACAGATTGCAGCATACTAGAGGACTGGTGTTCTTGACTGCTGAAATCAGATCATTGACATAAATCAGAAATAAAACGGGGCCAAGAACAGATCCCTGGGGGACACCATATTTTGTTGGAATCTTTTTAATCAACTTAATGTGTTTAGTCTATAATATCTAAAGTTTTTGTTTTTTTTTATTTTATTTTTTTCTTTTTGCTCTTCTCTCTTTGAGTAAGTAATTATTTCTTTTTTCTGAGTTAGTGACTGGTTTGTCTTCCCCCTTCTTTACATACCAAAGAGCTTTTGGGCGAGCAGTGAAGTATAATATTGTTTGTTTATCTCATAATGAATAAATCTTATCTATTTACACTAACCCTTTTATGAATATTTCTCTATGGATCTCTCTAATTCTTTTTCTGATTTTTTAGGGGGTATTTTGGCTTTATTCTTATTTCTTCCTTAAGGGCTAACGAGAAGCTCTCTTTGAAGCTCAGCTCTTTCCTTTAAATCCTGCCTATCAGGGGCAAATCTCCAGTATTTTTATTGGTAGGGGCCAAGAGGGGTTCATATCTGGATAGTTAAGAGACATGGGCTATATAATAATTTTATTCTCCAAATTATTGCAAGGTCATTTGCCCCTCCCCCCGTTGTACCCTCCAAAAAAAGACGCCCCTGCGTCGTTTGGGGGGGGGGCGTAATTATTATTACAACTTCTCTCTCCATTTTAATTAAGACTGATTGTTGATCAACCCTTCAAAGCCATGGAAAATTTACTTTAAAGGTTGAATTTCTTTAAACATCCTTTAAAGCTGGTAAAAATTTGTAATATTTTTGGTTAAGAGTTAGGTTTACGTTAAGTTTTTTAGTCTTTTAGTTTACGTCTTTGTAATCGAACTTCGAATCTTGCACTGTAGGATAGGAACATTTTCTTTAAAGCTTTAATTCCTTTAAATGTCCTTTAAAGCTGGTTAAAGCTTGTAATATTTTTGGTTAAGTGATTGGTTTTTTAGTCTTTTAGTTTGCACCTTTATAATCGAACTCCGATTTTCGCGCTGTGGATATTAAAATTCAATATCCTTCAAATATCCGTTAAAGCTGGTAAAAATATATAATTCTTTGGTTAGGAGTTTGGTTTGTGTAGGGTCTTTTAGTATTTTAGTTTACGTCTTTGTAATCGAACTTCGAATCTTGTGCTGTGGGATAGAAAAATATCCTTTAAAGCTTTAATTCCTTTAAATATCCTTTAAAGCTGGTAAAAGTTAGTAATATTTTTGGTTAAGTGATTGGTTTTTTAGTCTTTTAGTTTTCGCCTTTATAATCGAACTCCGATTTTCGCGCTGTGGATATGAAAATTCAATATCCTTCAAATATCCTTTAAAGCTGGTAAAAATATATAATTCTTTGGTTAGGAATTTGGTTTGCGTAGGGTCTTTTAGTATTTTAGTTCTTTGTAATTGAACTTCGAATCTTGTGCTGTGGGATAGGAAAATATCCTTTAAAGCTTTAATTCCTTTAAATATCCTTTAAAATTGGTAAAAATATGTAATGTTTTTAGTTAGGAGTTTGGTTTGCGTTAGGTTTTTTAGTCTTTTAGTTTACCTCTTTACAGTCGAACTTCGAATCATGCGCTGTTGGAAAGTAAGATTTCCATTAAGGAATTTAAAAGTATTTCTTCTGAAATGCGTACAGTGATCCTTGCATATTGTAATTTTCCTCACTCCAACAGTTAAACGAGCCTATTTACGTAACTGCGAATCTAGTTGTCTTTTCGAGTCCACTCTCTTAACTCAAATATGCTTTTTTTATATTTGCTTGTTGTCCCAACCTTGTGTATGGTCAATTGCTGATTAAGCTTCTTCGGAAATAAGGAAAAGGTAAATACACATCGTTATAAAATAAAAATACATTTCACAGCTGCTTGAAATAGCTTACTTAAATTTTTTAGTTTCTTTATAAATAAAATTCTAACTCAACAAAAATAACTAGAAATTAAATAGTTTCCGTCTTATATGTATTGTCTTAAACGAATCATGTTATTGCTTATTTCTGTAGAAGCAATAATACCTATTTTTAAGACCTGGTCGGTTTTAAAACTTTTTTGGTAAATGTTCAGTCAGTCAAAGGGATGCTTTTTAGTAAGTATGAATTTTAGGTTTTTTTTTAAATAATGATATTGGTAAATTTTTATGGCTCCTGGGGGTGATGATTATGAATATGATTGCAAATTTAATGAAAATGTTAAGGTTTAAGGTTTGTGGTGCTGTTTGGGGACTGTGATATAGATATGTTATTATTTTTTTCATTTTTTTTTTATTGTTTTATTATGTTAGTGTATTTTTGCCACCCCCTTGGACAAGTTTTTACTTCTTGGGGTGGCCGTTAAACTTATGTTAAATTATTTGATTGTTTAGAATAAATCTATCTCTCTCTCTCTCAAAGGACAGAGTGTTAAATTTGATCTTATTGGTTCTGCTGTATGGAAATTTAAGCCAGTGAAAAAAATAAATGTTTTCGAGTTACTGCTTCGCAAACAGTCGTCAGTGTCTCCATGGGGCGTGCATATGAATTTAGTATTGTTTATATTACTGGAGGTAGAAAGCAGTGACAATTATGTCATCCACAGGAGCTAACGACAGTACCGGTTTTAGGCCTGGGCAGGGGGAAGGGAGCTATCTCCCAGTTTTTGTGGCATCTGAAATTAAATTTCTTTCATTTTATATTTTTATACTCCTATTAAGGCACCTTGACCCCCCTCCACCAGGTTATGAGGCCTCAAATCACTGGCGACAAGCAGAAAAAGTTGTTATTGAAGGGTTTAATAACTTCGTAGCTCCACTAAATAACTGAATTTCTGCACAAAATAGATCCAAACTCTTTTGAATAGCTCAAAAAGCCCTAAAAAATCAAAATCAAACCTGAAAATTCACTTTTATCTCCCCCTGAAAAGGTTGTTTCAGTCCTGCTTTTGTGTTCTCTTATGTTGGTAACCGTTAGGTTAAATTGAGTAAAAGCATGTCAGCACGACTTGCTTTTTAAACAATTTTAATATCGGCAGAAGTCTCTTACAAAGATCGTCATTCATTGACGTTAAATGGAGATCATAGAACAATAGGCCAAGTCAGCGATATACGTCATGGAAGAGGCTTAGAAGCCATGCTCTCCACCTTAAAATCTTGACTTATTGCAACACTCGTATAATCAACCTACTTTATGCGTTTTCCCAAGTTCTGCCGTTTTAAATACCCCCCCCCCCCAAAAAAAAATACATTTACGCCCCTGTGCCAAATAGAGCATAATTTTAAGCATCTTCATATTCTGAATCTGTATGTAAAACATTTAGTTTATAAACCACCTTTGATCTTCATAACAATGATTATAAATATAAACTAATTATGGTCATACAATCAGGTCTCGTCCTCGTCAGCGTCTCCCTGTCGACGTTGAAGAGGTGAATTCAGTAAAATTGACCCCACCACCACCGATACAACTGCCCCAAGAGAGCCAAAGACATCAAATTTCGCGAGAGCGTGGCAGGTCAATAAATCGCCGAGGACGAGAAGATCCAAGGCGTGACACAAGTCAGTTTCAAATGAGAAGCATAGTTCCTTGTGTAGTTGGTGCTTTGCCCCCTGGTTTCCCACCTTACCCACCTGGAGCTATAATGCTCTACCCGGTTCATGCACCGCCACAAGGTAAGATATTATAAATTCTACTCTAAATTTCCTGTTATTTCCAAATTTTTTCCTAATTTCCAATTTTTTTTTCCTAATTTTAATTTTGTATTTTCCGAATTTTTAACTTTAAAACTATGAGCAAAGAGAGATGAATAGAAATTATTGTTGATCTATTGGTAATTTTTTGTCTTTGTACTTTTGGAAAAATGAGAACAGACAGATTGATTATATATTCCCCTGCCCCAAAACCTAACTGTGGGTATAGGGTCCTCGTTCTGGGGTTGCAAGCAAGGCCGCATCCAGGAGGGGGGATCTAGGGGGTTTGAATACCTCCTCCCCAAAATGTTTGTCTGACTCGTAAAAATGCAACAAAAATGGATATAAAAAAATATTTTATGCGGTTTTTGAGATTTGTGTAAGCCCCCCCCCCAAAAAAAAAATTCCTTGTGTTAAACATCCCCCGAAAAAAATCATGGATACGGTCCTGCTTGCAAGGTAGAATTTTAAAGTAGTAACTATTTGTTTCAAATCTTTCTTATTTTTTTACTTTGAAAATATGGCTGTAGAGGGAAAGAGTTCGTATTGCGGTGTATTGGTAACTTGGGGTAATATCAAGGTTTGTTTTGTTGTTTTTTTTTTCATTTTGAGAAATGGATTTTTATACCGTCTCTAAAAAAAGTTTTTTTTAAAGATAAAAAAAGCGTGACATTACAGCCATAAAAACGAGCAGAAGTGAAGTCATATAGTAAGTCAAGCTTATATCAGATTGAAACTACAATGAATGAATAAAAGGACCCTAAATCAAACAAAATTAAAATGAATAATCAACATAAAATAAACACAAATTACCAGAAATAAAAGTGGATTTGCAACCTCCTTAAATCATCTAGAGGTTAAAGTGTCATTTATGCTTTATGCCTGTGCTACATTATAGTCACACTTGTCGATAAAATCAAAATTACGCACGACTACAGTGCCAATTACGTTCGCCGTTCGTAATTTCTCGAGTTGAACATTGTTCAACTTTCTAACATAAATTTCTTGACTGACCAATCAGAGGCAAGGTTTAAGACATAATTTTTAAAACTAGAAAAGATGGAAACTTAGAACAGCGGTTTTTCTGATGTTCTAAACAGCGGAAAAAATTTTCCGCTGTTTAGAAAAACATATGTTTTTCTAATTTTTGCCAGATTCCCATGGGAGAGGAATCTGGCAGAAGTTGAGAAGACTTAGTATTAGTAGAGAACAGTTGGACACAAATTACTGTTGGTGTAAACTCGTTAAACTAATTTCTTGCAATTTCAATGTTTTGCTTTTTAAATACAAGTGTGACGCTAAAATCAAGAAAACTGTCTTGTCATTCATGATATTTGGCTTTCTTTATTGATAGATGTGACTATGATGTGGCACGGGCATTACAAGAAAAAATGCATTTTTCTTCAAAGTTGTTTTCCAACAATAACTACAGAAAAAGAAATTACAAAGGCTTTGAGATAAATGTAAGGCTACCGCTCCTTTAACCTTCCTTAAACTGACCTCTAAAAGGCCAATGTCATTTGGGTTTTACTGACAACGAAATGTCAAACAAATAGGACCTAATGTGTTTTTTAATTGACATTAAATTAAAAAAAACAAGTTTTTTTAACTGAAAGTAAGGAGCGACATTAAAACTTAAAACGAACAGAAATTATTCCGTATATGAAAGGGGCTGTCCCCTCCTCAACGCCTCGCTCTTTACGCTAAAGTTTTGATTGTCTAAAAAAAATAGAGTTGTGAGAAAGTCAAACTTTAGCGTAAAGAGCAAGGCGTTGAGGAGGGGACAGCCCCTTTCATATACGGAATAATTTCTGTTCGTTTTAAGTTTTAACTTCGCTCCTTACTTTCAGTTAAAAAAAAAACTTGTTTTTTTTTATTTAATTTTTGAACGTTTTTGAATTAATGCAGGTTTTCATCTTGGGTCACAGTACATGAATAATTAAAACAAAATTTTTATATTAATTTACTTTTATTTGGTTAAATGGCTTTCCCGAAACTTGTTTCATTTTATTTACGAACGTTTTCATTAGTAATAAATATACGTAACTTACGAATTAACTTATGTAACGAACTTCTATATTCATATATTTTTAATACGTATATTAGGGGGTTCGCCCCCTAGTCAATACCTTGCTCTTTAACCGAAAGTTCGAATTTTGTTCCAATTCTTTAAAAAATGACCGCTTAATCACAAAGGCTGTTAATTAGAATAAATAGCTCTTATGAAGTACTAAAAAATCTCCGGCTTAAAGAGTGAGGTATTGACTAGGGGGTGAGCCCAATAATATATGTAATATTTTCTGTTCGTTTAAAGTTATGATGTTGCTGCTGTTGCAGTTGAAAAACTTGTTTTTTTATATTTAATTTCTGATCTTTTTTTAAATAATGTTGGGAAGTCCGGCGTCCCCTTCATAGCAATGTCTCTTCCCCCATGAAAACTTCCTTCATGGAAAGATCCTCCTATATAACCCCCGACCCCAGGAAGGTACGCAGGAATTTTTTCGGGGGGGGGGCAATTTGTTTCGGGGGGCCTAATCCTTCAAACCCATTATTCTGTGAGAAAAATCAGAAAATTATGGGAAAATGAAAAAAATCGTGAGATATCGGGGGGCCCCGGGCCCGGAGGCCCCCCTGCGTACGTACCTGCCCTACCCCCTACCCCCCTCTCCCACTACCAGGAAAAATCTCCCCTGAAATCGTCTGTACTGTATACTTCCCAATAACCAATACTATATGTTAACATTGAGTAAAGTTCATAGCTTTCAGCCCTCCTCCCAGGAACTTCGGGGGATTAATTCATCCTAAAAGAGATACATATAATATTTTCGACAAAGCTAAATAGAATGGCTATCTCAAAATTTTGATCAGGTGACTTCGGGAAAGCAATGAGCGTCGGAGAGGGCCTTGTGGCCGTTCATTTTTTTTTGGTCCCTTAAAAGAATCACTATAAATTTTAATTTTCATTCCAATGAGCCCTTCCACGATATTCTAAGACCACTGGGTCGATACGATCACACCTGTGGAAAAAAAATAAAAATAAACACGCACCCGTGATCTTTCTTCTGGCAAAAAATGCAAAATTCTACATTTTTGTAGATAGGAGCTTGAAACCTCTACAGTAGAGTTCTCTGATACGCGGAATATGGTGGTGTGATTTTCATTAACGTTCTATAATTTTTAGGAGGTCTTTTCCCCTTTTTTCAAAAATCAGCCAAATTTTCTCAGGCGCGTAACTTTTGATGGGTAGGATTAAACTTGATGAAACTTATATATTTGAAATCAGCATTAGAATCAGATTCTTTTGATGTATTTATTTGTGTCAAAATACCGTTTCCTAGAGTTTCGGTTAACATTGAGCCGGGTCCCAATAACCAATACTATATGTTAACATTGGGTAAAGTTCATAACTTTCAGCCCTCCCCCTGGGGGCTTCGAGGGATTAAACCATCCTAAAAGACATAGTCATTATATTTTCGACCATGTTGAACAAA
Organism: Artemia sp. Qi Xiang Cuo; assembly: GCF_049724085.1. Lineage (NCBI taxonomy): Eukaryota > Metazoa > Arthropoda > Branchiopoda > Anostraca > Artemiidae > Artemia > Artemia sp. Qi Xiang Cuo. The sequence goes on along the minus strand of NC_142810.1, from coordinate 15,424,582 downwards.
ATGGCTGTTTCAAATTTTTGATCGGGTAACTTTGGGGAAAAATGAACTTAGGAGAGGACCTAGTTGTCCTTTATTTTTTTGTTCAGTAAAAAAGGTCACTAAGACTCTTAATTTCTATTTGAATGAGCCCTCTCGCGATATTCTGCGACCATTGGGTCTATACAATCACCCCTGGGAAAAAAACAAACAAATAAACACGCATCTGTGATCTTTCTTCTGGAAAAAAATGGAACATTCCACATTTTTGTAGATGGGTCCTTGAAATCTCTGCATTAGGGCTAAAGTACTGCCTGGATCTAGTGATGTGATTTTAATTAAGGTTCTATAACTTTTAGGGGGTCTTTCTCCCTTTTTTTGAAAATCAGCCAAATTTTTTCAGGCGCGTAACTTTTGATAGGTAAAATTAAACTTTATAAAACTTATATATTTGAAATCAGAATTAAAATCTGATTTCTTTGATGTATCTATTGGTATCAAAATTCCATTTTTTAGAGTTTCGGTTACCATTGAGCCGGGTCGCTCCTTACTTACAGTTCGTTACCACCACAGTTTATAGACAGTAAGCTTATCGCAGATTATTTCTGGTCATCGTGAACAAAAAGCTCCTCCCACTTCTTTCTGCCTTAGCTTGTTTAGCCTGTTTCTGAATATACCAGTAAGCTTATCGCAGATCATTTCTGATCATCGTGAACAAAAAGCTCCTCCCACTTCATTCTGCCTTAGCTTGTTTAGCCTGTTTCTGAATATACCAGTAAGCTTATCGCAGATCATTTCTGGTCATCGTGAACAAAAAGCTCCTCCCACTTCTTTCTGCCTTAGCTTGTTTAGCCTGTTTCTGAATATACCAGTAAGCTTATCGCAGATCATTTCTGGTCATCGTGAACAAAAAGCTCCACCCACTTCTTTCTGCCTTAGCTTGTTTAGCCTGTTTCTTTCCACTCGCACCCCTGTCCGGGTTTTTATAGGGAGAGATAGAGAATGATCATACTGCTATATTCTGTCTACTGTGGTTACCACGAACTGTTTGAAAACAGAAGCACAAAAAAGAAACTAACAGTACTTAGTAGGGTTTAAGGAAATGAAAAAAATATTTTTTTACTTTTGAAATAAAATATTCTTTACTTTTGGTTTTATTTTAATATTTAGAATGTGTTATTTTTAGTCTAGTTTTTTTTTCATTTATTCTATATAATTTAAAAGTATCAGCAATGGAAACCTAAATAAAATTTTGAATGAAACATTGGTAACATTTGAAGCAATCGGCTTAGTTTGTTTTAGGAATATTTTGATCTTGCTAAGCAATAAACAGTTCAACTATTGGTCTGTTATACATTTGAGAGAAATGCATTTAAAAAGAAAAAACTGCAATTTACTATAAATCAAACTAATCACGCAAGACTGGCTGAAATTTTATGATTTTTTAAAGGGATAACTCTAAAAATTCTTACATTTCAATGTTATGATGGTAGAAAAAAAAATCTGTTTAAAATATTTTGTCATTATGAGTAAAATGTGAATGACACTTTAGCTTTTAGAGGGCTAAAGAAGCGATGGCCACACTTAACTGTGGTAACTCCTGTTCGTTTAAGTTCAGTTTGGCTTATTTTTTTTTTAACAAGAACATTTCGTTTAAGTTCAGTTTGGGTTATTGCTTTATTTATGCTCTTTTTTGGTATTAACATCACTCTTAAATTAAAAAAAATGTTATTAAGGAATGTTGTTTTACATTAATTTTCTTTTGTTTTTAAATATTTGTACCATTGAAGAATTATTTGTGGTAATAGAAAAGGTTTGCTCGTGGCGATAGAGATTTCTCCTATAGCGCCACTTATAGCGCTGGAGATTGTGTCAACTAGGCTAGCATCGCTCTCAATTAATGAGAGAAAATTGAATATGTAGATATACCATTGTGGCTTCTTCTTTCTTGAGCTATCTGGAGATCAGATTCCTTTGGGAGCATTTACCTTGGAGACTGGCGAACTAATTACCTATTATCGGACTAGACTCAGACATATAAGAGAAATAAACACATGTAAAAAGACAATAGATTTATTGAACTTACATGCTTAGTTTTACAGCGACGGGTCACTTCAATGACAATCATGGTGACAAAAATACGATAAATTCGTCTGAATCTCTCTAGTTCTAAGGTACTAATTGCTTCAAATCTCGATAGAGATTCAAAATTAAAAAGGCACTTTTACCCCACTCCCAAACGCAGTTCTTTCGTCCTGCGCTATAGGGACTGCCTGCAATTGGCTTACGTGGCCCAAGGACGCGAACCCTCGTCCAATAATACGTCTTATATATTTTTGATGATTTAGGCGTTCACACGGTTATTATCGTTTAAACTTCCTTAAAAATATTGTGCGTAGCACTTTTCTTATTGCTCACTGTCTTAGCGAAATCCAAAGACTGCAGTTTCTTTTCTTTGCTGGTTAAGGACTTTTTCATCTTTGAAACTAGATTTAGCTTAATTATAGGAGTCCGAATTAAAGAAGGAACTTTATTTTTGTATTTCAAATATATCGTGTTTTACTCCCGGTACATATCACCCTTCCCATGAAATAATGACGCCCCGTCATTAGTTACTGCCCATCAGGAGTTTTAAAATTTTTCAATTATTTTTCTTGTTTTATTCTACATCCCTATATAAAATTAATCTACAGTACTTAGATTTTTTTTGATTATAGGTTAGCTAATATAATAAATATTTTTTTTTTCTTTATCTAAAGCTGATTACTCTTACATTTGCAATAAGTTTGGGACTATTATACTCTTAAATTAGTTTTTTTTTTTTTTGCTTTATATATTACTTATTACATAATATATAAACAGCGTTAAATGAATAACATAATAATGTTAAACATAATTACACTTGTGGTACACACATAAATGATTTATATCATACAATATTTGGTTTAACATATTCACAGATGACATTAAAACACTTTCACTATTGGGATTTTTGCATTGTAAAAGCTATTAGGAAGTAACACATGTAGCTTCACATCTATTCATCACCTTTCGTGTCCTTAGTGTACTACACCCTTCTGTTGTAAATTACTGTCCTTCACTCCTTTTGTCGTGGCAAAAATTTCGAAGAACTTACGTTATGGTTTCTTCATGGAACAGTTTGAGTCTAGTTGTCTTTACACGGTAAGTTTTCTCTAATAGTCAACTGGGAAATGACCGTTAAATATCGTTCTAATAGTCAACTGGGAAATGATTCTTCCCACTACAGGTGTTGGTGTTTTTTTTCTTCTCAGCATATTATTTTAAGGATTTTTGAGGCACGTTGAGAATGTATTCTCGCGTAAAACTGTTCATTTGTGCCTTTTGAAACGGGTTGTCGTCATATTATAGTGACTCTTTTAATATATTGTCTTTAAATTCAACTTCAAACATCTTTAAATATCATTTGACTTCAAATATCGTTTATCTTGTACTGCTCGATGGGGTTCTCAGAATTAAACTTCAAATTGTCTTTAACTTCAGTTTCAAATATCTTCAAATGTCTTTAAGTATCATTCAACTTCGAATATCGTTAAATATCGTTTGTCTTGTACTTCTCGATGGTGTTCTCAGAGTTAAGGTTCAAATTGTATTTGATTTCAGCTTCAACGATCTTCAAATGTCTTTTAGTGTCCTTTGACGTTAAAGGTCGTCAGTCGTGTGATAATCGGCAAGTTACTATGGATCAAATTACAGAGAACCTTTAATTCCGTATCCAATGATATCGGAGTTCCCGTGATCGTCGGCGTTAATCAAATATCGTTTAATATCGTTTATATAAGGTCATCAAAGATATACTTTAAAGCTGTAATTGGGTCCAGATTGACTATCAAAAACAGTATTTGCGTATTTATGTCTTTTACTGGCCGATGGGTTTCTCAGCGTTTATGCGATTATATAGTTCGTTAAAGCACTTGATACTGAGGTTCAAGTATAGTGTTACCTGATACATAATATGGTTCATAGTCGAAGAAACGACGATCGAAGGTAACTGTTGTTTTCGTAGACGAAGTTGGGATAAAACTTGCCTGGAGTTATGGTGAGTACTCTTCGTTGGTTGAGATATGATAAAATAGATGTTACTGGGTCATATCTGTACTGGGCAGTTTATTGTAATACTCAATGACCAAAGTGTCCATTTACTTTCCTGTAATAAAAACAACGCGGCAGAATCAAATGTTCTTTGAAGTAAATACGCATACAATAATTCACACATTAATTGGGTTATAATTTCTTAGCTATGAGACAGAATTAAATAAATACACTAATATTGGTACTCACGATGAAAATCTAAAACAGAAATTTCTTCAAATTTGTTATGATAACGAAAATATTGATATTAAATAAACATAATTTACCCTACATTATTAAGTTTGAGGTCTACTTTTACGATATTTTTCATGCCTGCATTGTTCACGCAAGTCCGTGCTGTTTAAGAAACGCATGTTGCAGCGTCATAACCACACGGTTTTACGCAAACGATATTACAATGAGGGAACAAGACATAACAAGGACTAGTGGAGACCTCTATACCCACTAGTATTCTGATGTCTTCCCTATTTCTTGGCTTAGACGTTCTCATAGGGTTCCGGGTTAACGGCTGAAATGCAGAGGTGTTCTTCTTTGTTTCCCCGTGATCTTCTCTTGGATTTTCCGTAATTACAAGTCAACATTGGTGCCTCATATTTGCTTTTCGAATAAGGTCATTAGATGAGGGTTTTCCAAGCTTGCCTACGTAGATTCCGGTTAATGCTTGGCAAAGAATGTAAGCTTAATGAAGAACTGACATCAATATCTTTTTAGAAGGCTATTGTTTGAGCAAATCCTTCAGCACTAAATAAATAAATATTATATTAAAGTCTTATTAGAATCCGTTAAGCGAAAAACACCTTCACATTAATAGGGAATTCCTTGTGGGTTTTACTTAGTCGCCATTGGACATTCACAGGGTTTCAATCCATATATCTTAACTGATTAAATGGTTTTAAAATTTTACATATTATTATTGAGATTTAATTTCACATCCACCGTGAAATTCTACCTATAAACGTACCGATAGGTTGTTTGATTATAGGTACCAATAGTTGGCTATTAGTACATATATTGCTCGAGTAAGAAACATTATATTTCTCGAGTAAGAAACACATGAATAAGCAAACTAGCGGCACATAATTACACTGGTAGGCCTAAAATAATTATAATCTGCACTAAGACGAAATATTTCATATAATTAGACGCTTCTGTACTGATAATATCTTGTTTTGGATACTATCCATCTTAGTTAGGACATGGGTAGATTTTTCATAGAAAATCCGAGGGAGACCTGAGTCAGTATAGGTAAGTTATAACGTGACTGACTTGCAAAAATATGTCAAAAAAATTAGAGCACAATATATTTCATAGATAAACCAATGAAATTAAAGAACATTTTTGTCAACGAACTATAGAACGGTGATCTCTCTGTTATTGTATGCGTCATAGCTATAAACTAATAAAATTAAATTTTTTCGCCAAGGAGCTAAAGGCATGAATGCCTTTTTTTCTCTTTGAAAGTAATGTTTAACACAGTGCTTTAGAACAACATACGTCATAGATATAATATAATCAAATTAAAAAGCTTTTTTTTTTTTTTTTTTTCCTTGGAGCTATAAGAAAGGAAACTCTCTGTTTCTCTTTTAAAGCACTCAGATTCCAAAAACGAAAACTTAGCTCACTGAAGTTTCTATTCAACCTTTAAGTATTGTTTTGATTGGCCCTGATTGGCATAAAAATACTAATTTCTTATACTTGAAGGACTGAAAAATATCCCTTCCTACGATCGTTTAAAAAAAAATTACAAAAAAAAATCATGGGCCTTGAGTTCCTACCCAGGCTTCCCACAAGACGTGGTCCAACACCACTTGTTGTTCTCAGTCGACCACGAGCTTCCTACCTTTGGTTATTTTCTGTTCCAACCTTTCTATTATCCTTTGAAAGGGCATAGGAATAACAGTAACAAAAATAAGACATCTAAAACTTAATCAATTCCTAACTTGGTTAACTCTTAATTCACACTGTTAAATTTATTACGGTGTTACATTTATTATCTTTGAGATTTGTCTTTACGTTAAATAGGGATATTTCCATCTGTCAGCTTTTTTAACCGTTCTACCTGACTGTGTCGTGATTTTATACTCGGGTTCTTTTGGTTTTTTCTATTTCGGTTTGTGTAGCGAAATAATGTCAAATTTTTTGTATTGTTTTTTTAAAAATTCTTGCCCTTTTAATTTCGTTTGTTTCCCGTGTGCGGCTGCTGAGGTCGGCCTTGATTTCCCTATTTCTTTAGCTACTATATGGTCTGATTCGACTTCAGATCCTTCAGAACTGGTTGCCGACGAATCTGGATTGGAACTTTTAGAGGTGGCACTCTTTGTGGTATCACCTGCCATTCCTTCGTAAATTTCTACTCCCTGGAAGTAGAAGGTTTATTCCCTAAGTCCTCGCCTTGAGTTTTCAGCTCGGGAGATTTGAAAGATTCTTGAGAGCTTTGGGAGGAATCAATAGTTTTTGTGGGGTTCCTCCATTGTTTGAAGGCCATGTCGTCAGGGGGATGGGGCATTTTTTGCAATAGGGATCCCCTCCGTGAAGTCCACGTCCAGTCGTGTTTAGGTTTGACCTTGGACACAGTTATATCATGATATTTACCTTGCTGGTCATCCTTTGGAGTTTTAGTCCCGGGCCATGTACTTTGACTAGCTTTTATGGAAAAATTTATTAAATCCATAGCTTCTCGCAGATTTTTTTTGGTTAAGTGTTTGGGAGAAGTTTTCTTTACAGTAAGACCGGGGGTTTCTACGTCTCGGTTTAATTCGGCCTTTAAAGATAGGGGCCTTTTGATTGTTGGTTTAACTTAAACAATCGTATCGGGCCAGATTTGGGTGAGGGAGGTGGTCAAATTTCGGTCTTGGACAACGTGGTTTATCGGAGATATTGTCTAATCTAAATCTCCTATACTCGCCAATTAAAACTTTATTGAGGTGTTTGGCGTTTTTATTATTACTGGTCTTAGGGATTTTTTCTCTGGAACAACTAGATTTTCCATAGCCAAAAATTCTTCGAAGTTTTGTTCATCACTTTCATTTTCAAAATAATCTTGTTTAAAATTGAAAGGTTTCAGCTCTGCCAATCTTGACCTAGGGGGCTCATTTTCCGAATCTGACAAATCAGTCGAAGAGGGATGGGATACCCATCTCTCTGGAAATTTGGCTGTTTTGATTTGGCTAACATGCGCCGTGTAAGTTTTTCCACTATCGGGGTTCTCCATTTTAAAGGTATATTCATTATCGTACTTTTTGACTATTCTGTACGGCCCAGAATATTTGTTAGAAAGTTTTTTTCCTTCCGTTTTTGCCTCGTTCTTTAGGTAAACAAAGTCTCCTACTTTGAAATCTATATTCCCCTTAACTTTGGTTTGGTTTCTTAGCTCTTGGTTTATTTTACATTTTTCCAACTCTTGCCTAACTATTTTATATGTTTTCCTCATTCTATTTATGAATTCTTGTTTATAATCTTCTGAGTCTTTATAATAATTACGAGATTCAATAATATAATAATAAGGGATTATAAAATATAGACCAAAAAGTAAATAAAAAGGATTGTCTTTGGTTGTTTAGGAATAAGCAGTGTTGATTACGTTGGTTAAATAAGGTAAGAATTTATCCCAGTCGCTCCTATTTTATTTAGTATAAAAACTTAGAACGTTAGAAAAAATTTTATTTCTGTTTTATATTTTGCCATTATCTTGTGGATGGTACGGCGCTGTCACCAATTTCTCTATATTAAGGAAACTCATTAAATCTTTTGTTACTTTTGCAACAAAATTGCTCCCGTTGTCGCTCAAAATTTTATTAGGAACTCCAAATTGTAAAAATAATTTTGCTAATGCCTTACTTGTGGCATAAGCACCTTGATTTTTTAATGCTTTTGCAAAAGTAAATCCGGAAAAATGATCTACAACCGATAGAATACACGTATGGCTTCTGCTGGAAACAAGTAAGCCTCCACGTGTCCCGGATAGGTCAAAGGAGAGAAGCTCGACGGGATTCTGTACGACTGGGATCCGTCCCCGGGGGGGATACTGATAATCTGGGGGGGTTTTTCTCACGGTACATTCTTTGCATGTACCTATACAGTCCTTCAGTTTTGTCAGTGCCGAGTGTAAGTCTAAGTATTGTTTCAATTTATTGAATGTTGTCACGACTCCTAAATGTCCACCTGTGTCCGAATGAAAATATTCAAATTCAGGCCCTATAAAGCTTTGTGGTAATACAGGTATTATCGAGGTTTGGTTTCTATTTGTCTCAGCAGTCACAATCCAACACAGTATTTCTTCATCAATGTCGTAGTAAAAATAATCTATCTCTTTTCTAAGAGTTTTGAATTTATCCGGTAACGCATCATCATTCACAAAATAATCAATTAGTGCTACACACATTTCGTCCTTTTTTTGCTTTCTTTTTTTATTTTCCAAAGACAAGGGACAATAGTTAATCTTATTTTCTTTTACTGCGTCCTTGACTTTGTTTTTCTTACATCCATGTTTGCTTTTAGCATTAATAGCATTAACTTCATTTTCTTCAGTTTCCGACGGATCATTTTCTGGATATCTACTCAAAAAGTCGCAAGCTGCGTTTTGTTTTCCCTTTAAATATTCAAATTCATAATCTAGGTCTTGTATTTTCATAATCCATCTAGCTAGAATGCCCGTGGGGTTTTTAAATGTGCGCAGGTACTGCAAGCTTTTATGGTCTGATCGTAGTATAAATTTTCTACCAATTAAATAATGCCTAAATTTTTCCAAGTGGTAAATAATAGATAATAACTCTAAGTTTGTGGCGGAATAACTGCTTTCGCCCTTTGATAAAGTTTTACTTGAATAGCATATAACTTTTTCTATTTGTTTAGGTGTTCCCTGTAGAGGGTTAGGGTTTTCTACTGGGATTGTTTGCGAAAGGATAGCACCTATGCCCTTTGAGCTAGCATCAGTGGTAGCGATGAATTTTCCGTTTTCGAAATCAGGGAGTGATAAAATTGGTTCAGAAGTGAGCGCCTTTTTGAGTTGGTCTAGGGAAGTTTGAGCTTCCTGGGACCAGGTAACATTGTGGGAGTTTCTTTTCGTTGATTCCGTGAGGGGTTTGGCAATTTGGGCATAATTGCGTACAAATTTTCTAAAGTAGCCAGTAAGTCCTAAAATTCCCCTTAATTCTTTCATAGTTCTGGGGGGCTTGAGGTTTTCAACACATTTTATTTTATCAGGGTCTGGGGATATCTTTCCCTGGGTTACTACTACTCCTAAAAATTTAATTTTGGATTGAAATAAATTTACTTACCGGCATTTTAAATTGCCTTGCCTGAACTTCTCGAACACCTTAGCTAAAGTTGCCAAGTGTTGCTCAGTGTTTTCCCCCACGCATATAATATCATCAACAAAATGAATTATATTCCTTAATCCTCTCAACAGGTGCAATAGGGGTCTACATAACGCGCTTGAACTTGTTTTAAGCCCAAATGGTACCCTTAAGTATTCATAAGATCCATATTCGGATGCTGAAAATGCAGTTTTATGGACATCCTTTTCGGCCATTTTCACTTGGTGGTAGCCTTGGGTAAGGTCTAAAGAAGTAAAAATTTTGTTTTTGCTTGAAATTGAGTCAAGAATTTCGTCTATTCTTGGTAGAAGAAATTTATCGCTAACTACTTGTTTGCTGAGAGCCCAATAGTCTACAACGAGTCTAAAATCTCCATTCTTTTTTGGTACTAGGATCACTGGTGCGCTATACGGGCTTATACTTGGGCGTATAATTTCGTTTCTTTCTAATTCATGGATTTTATTTTTTGACCACTCTTTGTGCTTATATGGCACACGATATGGCTGTTTTGCTACGGGATTACCAGTCGTTAAAATTGAATGCTTATAAAAAGTAAAAAGCCCCATATCAAATTAAGATGCAGAAAATACAAACTTAAAATTACATAATAATTAGCATAATTTTTTATTAAGTTACATATCCGTAATATGATCCATTTTAAATTTGTTTAAAAATTACGATTTAGTCAAAGGATATTCGTTATTTGAAGTTTTAATACCGTTAACTAGGTTTCTTTTAGAATTTTCCAATGTATTTCAATCATTTTTTGTTATAATCTCAATTTGGACTAAACAGTTGCCGTTTTTAATTGTGAGTATATAGTTTTCATGGTTATAGGTTATCAAAATGAAACCCTCCCCTTGGTCATGATGTATAATATGCTACTTTCATGAAATATATTCGGGTCTTTCAGACGGTGTCGCAAACCATATTTCTGATTTGCTAATTATTGGCTCGATCATTTGTGATATTTGAATTTTTTGCATCGTTTTGGGAGGGACTTTTGTTTTCCTTATCGCAAATCCGTAATATTTCTCTTCATTTTAATTGTTTATGAGATTAATACTGGCGCTATGCTGCGCCACTGTGGTATCGTGCGGATTCACTTTTGATTTTATTATTTTTTTCTATAAGTCCACTATTTTCTTAATTTCATTTGACCTGTACTTTCGCATATCTCATATTTTTATTTTCATAGATTCAGTGTTCGTATTATTTATATTTACTTCATTTCTGAAGTATCTCTCAGGATAATTGAACAAATTCCCAATCAAACCATGTCTTTGCGAGACATGGGGTTCAAAATTCTTCGACATTATACTACTAGAAATTTTGTTTACTGTTATGTTATCTTCGTAACCTCTGTTACGATTTCTTAAGGTAGAAATTTCTTCCCCTACCTTAGCTGGGTATACAAACTTCTCGTTGGTTACGTCTAATAGTATTCTATTAGACCTTAGAAAATCTGCCCCTATAAGAGCTTCATATGGGAGATTTTCGCATATAATAAAATTTGTCATGAAGGTTTTGTTGTCTCTTTTTATGTTTAGGCAAATTGACCCTTTTGTATTTAATTTACGGCCTGTAACACTTGTTAAATTGGGATTATTAGGGTTCTTTTGTCGCCTAATGGTATATACCAAGGTACTACTTTGCCAAGGCCCCCGTACCAAACAGGTTTTTTTTCTGGTAGTCCTATTCTACAGGTCATCACACTCTTTCAAGGAATATACATGTTTTTTTTATTATGACATTGATTTTTTGTGTGTCAGTTGATTAGAGAAAGTTGGCGATTTGTCAAATATATCAAATTTATTAGTCAGTTTTCTAAAAAAAAAAAAAACTTGTCATGCTACAATTTACTTAATTTAAAAAAAAAACCGATATAATTTCTATAAAGTTACAATCTTTTCAAGGGGAATGACGCAAACCGTGGTCATTAATCTGTAAGTTTTGTAGTAGGTTTTTTTTTTTTTAAACTTGGCTATTCGTTTCATGGGTTTCATTAATAGAAGGAGGAATGTTCTTGAAAAGGGTAATTACTTCTTTAGTTTAAGAGATTTGCGAATTTTTTGCGAAAAGGTATTAGCGTAAGGGTATTGCGATGCTTAAGAATGTCTCACGGGTAATTAAAGAATGGGGTGCTTACATCAGATACTTAATAGATTTGACACTTACAAGTGACATTGCTAGAGTCAAATATATTTGGTGTTGGTGATATTATGACCCTCCAAGTCCCCTGGGGAAAGGGCTGCACGGTGTATCGGTATCAGATGTATTATTTTTGGGCGTATTGGTATCGCAGGTATCTATACAGATTTTTAGTAGCTCGTATAAAAGATATTACTCATATCTACGTTCTTCCTATAAATTCAACCATCAGCAACTTCAAACGGGGGTTTCGGTTATACACGGGTTCAGTTGCACGGGGGTACCCCTTTTTTTCGAAAATCGGGCTCCCTGTTTTCAAAATCTCTTTTTCTTCTGAGGCTTGGAGCATTTGTGTCAACAATACAAAGAATAAGCTCAGATACTTAATAGATTTGACGTTTACAAGAGACATTGCTAGAAAGTATTCAATAGCTTAATTGAAAAGTAACGATAGAATGACATTGTGACTTAACCTAGCTTTACCTCGCCGATGTGATCTGTATAATACATAAGTAACGTTTGAAAAATATTCTCAATTTAAAAAGAAATGGCTGAAAAGTGTTTTGAGGGGGATGGGTTGCATAGAGGGGTGACGTGCACGAGGGTTCGGTTAAAGGGGATCCAGTTGTACAGGGGGTTTCGGTTATACACGGGCTCAGTTAAAAGGGTATTCAGTTGCACGGGGGGTACCCCTTTTTTTTCGAAAATTAGGACTCCCTGTTTTCAAAACCCCTTTTTCTTCTGAGGCTTGGAGCATTTGTGTCAACAATACAAAGAATAAGTTCAGATACTTAATAGATTTGACGTTTACAAGAGACATTGCTAGAGAGTATTCAATAGCTTAATTGAAAAGTAACGCTAGAATGACATTGTGACTTGACCTAGCTTTACCTCGCCGATGTGATCTGTATAATACATAAGTAACGTTTGAAAAATATTGTCAATTTAAAAAGAAATGGCTGAAAAGTGTTTTGAGGGGGATGGGTTGCCTCGAGGGGTGACTGGCACGAGGGGTCGGTTAAAGGGGCTACAGTTGCACGGGGGGTTTCGGTTATACACGGGGTCAGTTACAAGGGGATTCAGTTGCACGGGGGGTATCCCTTTTTTTTGAAAATCGGGCTCCCTGTTTTCAAAATCCCTTTTTCTTCTGAGGCTTGGAGCATTTGGTGGCCGGATATTAAACGTAATGAAATTTAGTACGGAGGTTCAGTTGTACAGGGTTTCAGTTATACAGGGGTTCAGTTACATGGGGGTTCCTTGTGTTAAAAAAGTAGTTTTTGTATCTTTTAAAAGAACTTTACGGGGATTGAGAGACTCAGATGCCTAATTCCGTGTGATTTTTCTTTACTTGATGGCCATTAAAAACTAAATTTTTGTGTTAAATAAGTAGTTTTTATATCTTTTAAAAGAGCTTTACGGGGATTGAGAGACTCAGTCGCCTAATTCCGTGTGATTTTTATTTTAGTGGTTTTAATTAAAAACGAAATTTTTTTTTTAATTAATTATTTTTGTATCTATTAAAAGAGCTTTACGGGGATTGAGAGAGTAAGTTGTATAATTCCGTGTGATTTTTCTTTACTTGATGGTCATTAAAAACGAAGTTTTTGTCTTAAATAAGTAGTTTTTATATCTTTTAAAAGAGCTTTACGGGGATTGAGAGACTCAGTCGCCTAATTCCGTGTGATTTTTCTTTAGTTGATGGTCATTAAAAACGAAATTTTTCTGTTAAATAAGTAGTTTTTGTATCTTTTAAAAGAGCTTTACGGGGAGTGAGAGACTCAGTCGCCTAATTCCCTGTGATTTTTCTTTACTTGATGGTCATTAAAAACGAAATTTTTGTGTTATATAAGTAGTTTTTGTATCTTTTAAAAGAGCTTTTCGGGGATTGAGAGACTCAGTCGCCTAATTCCTTGTGTTTTTTCTTTACTTGATTGTCAATAAATAAGAAATTTTTTTGTTAAATAAGTAGTTTTTGTATCTTTTAAAAGAGCTTTACGGGGATTGAGAGACTCAGTTGCCTAATTCCGTGTAATTTTTCTTTACTTGATGGTCATTAAAATCTAAATTTTTGTGTTAAATAAGTAGTTTTTGTATCTTTTAAATGAGCTTTACGGGGGTTGAGAGACTCATCTGCCTAATTCCGTGTGATTTTTCTTTACTTGGTGGTCATTAAAAACGAAATTTTTGTGTTAAATAAGTAGTTTTTGTATCTTTTATCAGAGCTGGACGGGGATTTAGAGACTCAGTTGCCTAATTCTGTGTGATTTTTTCTTTACATGTTGGTCATTAAAATAGAAATTTTTGGGATACTTCTGGACTTTTTGTATCTAATAATTTAAATGAACGTGGATTTTTAGACTATGATAACTAATTCCGTGTGATTTTTCTTTACTTGATTGTCATTAAAAACGAAATTTTTGTGTTAAATAAGTAGTTTTTCTATCTTTTAAAAGAGCTTTACGGGGATTGAGAGACTCAGTTGCCTAATTCCGTGTGATTTTTCTTTACTTGTTGGTCGTTAAAAACGAAATTTTAGTCTTATATAAGTATTTTTTGTATCTTTTAAAAGAGCTTTACGGGTATTGAGAGACTCAGTTTCCTAAGTCCGTGTGATTTTTCTTTAATTGGTGGTCATTAAAAACGAAATTTTTGTGTTAAATAAGTATTTTTTCTATCTTTTAAAAGAGCTTGACGGGGGTTGAGAGACTCAGTTGCCTACTTCCGTGTGATTTTTCTGTACTTGTCTGTCGTTAAAAACGAAATTTTTGTGTTAAATTAGTAGTTTTTTTATCTTTCAAAAGAGCTTTACGGGGATTGAGAGACTCAGTTGCCAGATTCCGTGTGATTTTTCTTCTTTTCAGTAAAGACATTCGATATCCTAAAAAAGTTTAATTCAAACTTTTTAAAACTTCGAAATTTTTCAACTTTATTTATTTTTTTTCTTTTTGTACATAACTTAAAATGTCAAAATATGCTTACAGTTCTAACAATTGCACTCTGTGATTGGTCAGAGACACGATGTGAGTTTCCCACTGATATTCTATGATCGGTTATTGACACTACCTAATCTATTGCATGTATTAAATCAGTATTTTTTACGCAGTGGAACGATAAACACATAAGTCATATCTATAAGAAAAAAAGTCATTTCCTTATTGAAATTTCCTTATTGTGTGTATCCATGAGTTGACTTCAAGAAAGAAATTGTTACTTACTGAGAATTTTTTCATAATTTCTTGAATTAAATTTCTATATCGATTAGCTAAGAAAAAATTTTTTTTTATAAAGAGAAAAAAAAGCTACTTACTAGCGATTTTTCAAAATTTCTTGAATGAAGTATCTGTACTGTATCTCCAAGAGGTGAAACTAATAAAGAGTTTGTTACTTACATACAAATATTTTCATAATTTCTTGAATGAAATTTCCGTATTGTGTATCCAAGAGTTGACTTCAAGAAAGAAATGGTACCTTACTGAGAATTTTTTCATAATTTCATGAATTTAATTTCTACATCGTATATCTAACTCGTGAAAACAATAAAGTTTGTTACTTACTAAGAATTTTGTGATAATTTCTTGAACGAAATGTCTTTTTTGTTTTTTTCTGTTTATCCAACAGGTGAATTCAAGAAGGAATTTGCTACTTATACTGATAATTTTTAATAATTTCTTTAATTTAATTTCTACTTAGTATATCTAACTCTTTAAAACAATAAATTTTGTTAATTACTTATAATTTTCTAATAATGTCTTGAACTAAATTTATTTTTTTTGTTTATACAACAGGTGAATTCAATAAAGAATTTGCTACTTAGACTGAGAATTTTTTCATAATTTCTTGAATTTAATTTCCAAGTTGTATATCTAACTTGTGAAAACAATAAAGAGTTTGTTACTTACTTAGAATTTTGTCATAATTTCTTGAACGAAATGTCTTTTTTGTTTGTCCAACAGGTCAATTCAAGAAAGAATTTGGTACTTAGTAACAATTTTTTTCATATATTCTTTAATGAAATTTACTTATTGCCCATCCAATACCTGACTTCAAGAAATAAATTATTGCTTACTGAGAATTTTTTCAATAATTTCTTGAATTAAATTTCTACATCATTTAGCTAAGTGAAAATTGTTTGTGATAAAGAGAAAAAAAAAGTTACTTACTTGCGATTTTTTCATAATTTCTTGAATGAAGTATCTGTACTGTATTTCCAGGAGGTGAAATTAATAAAGAGTTTGTTGCTTACTTACAAATATTTTCATAATTTATTGAATTAAATTTCAATATTGTGTATCCAAGAGAATTTGCTACTTACTTAAAATTTTTGATAATTACTTAAATGAAATTTCTGCATTGTGTATCCATGAGGTAACATGAGTGTGTTACCTATTTACAATTCCATCATAATTTCTTGAATGAAATTTCCTGATTGTGTGTATCCATGAGTTGACTAAAATAAATAAATTTTTACTTACTGTTAATTTTATCAGACTGAATCTAATTAATTGCAGATATCGCTGAGATACTTGAAATGTGTTTGTTAGACAGTGAAAAAAAAAAGCTACTTAATAGATTTTTTTTCATAATTTATCTACTGTAGTATCTTTACTGCATATTAAAGAGGTGAAACTAATAAATAGGTTGTTACTTAAATACAAATATTTTCATAATTTCTTGAATGAAATTTCCGTATTGTGTATCCAAGAGTTGACTTCAAGAAAGAAATGGTACCTTACTGAGAATTTTTTCATAATTTCATGAATTTAATTTCTACATCGTATATCTAACTCGAGAAAACAATAAAGTTTTTTAATTACTAATAATTCTTTCGTAATTTCGTTAAATAAATTCATTTTTTGTTTTTTTTTTGTTTATCCCTCAGGTTAATTCAATAAGGTATTCTATAAAGTGAATTGTATTGTTAAACTCTTTCATTATAATAAGTTCGCCTTAGTACATATATATCTTGAAAACAATAAAGTTATTTTAAGACATAGTATTTTGTCATAATATATTTTAAGCCATGTTTTTTTTTTGTTTATACCAATGTTGATTTCATTAACTTATTTGCTTCTTATACTGAGAAATATTGTCATAATGTAGGTAAAATAATTTCTCCGATGAAAATATCAATTTTTAAAACAATAAAGATCGTTAGTATTAATTATTCTTTTTTAGTTTTTTCGTGAACTACATGTCTTGTCTTTTTATCACTCATTTAGAGTCAATGAATACGTTGCTAATTAGATACAATTTTGTTAATCGATTATTTTATTAAATTTCCGTATTGCCTATCCAAGAGTTGACTTCAAGAAAGAAATTGTTACTTACTGAGAATTTTTTCAATAATTTCTTGAATTAAATTTCTACATCGTGTATCTAAGTAAAAATTTTTTGTGATGAAGAGAAAAAAAAAGTTAGTTACTTGTAATTTTTTAATAATTTATTTAATGAATTTTATGTAATGTATATACTATGGGTGAAATAAATAAAGAATTTGTTGCTTACTTACAAAAATTTTAATAATTTATTTAATTAAATTTACATATTGTGTATCAAAGAGAATATGATACTTACATAAAATTTTTGATAATTCCTTAAATGAAATTTCTGCATTGTGTGTCCATGAGGTAACATGAGTGTGTTACCTATTTACAATTCCATCATAATTTCTTGAATGAAATTTCCTTATTGTGTGTATCCATGAGTTGACTTCAAGAAAGAAATTGTTACTTACTTTGAATATTAAAAGAATTTATTTAATTAAATGCATATATCGCTTAGCTATGCGAATATTGTTGTTTATACATAGAAAAAAAAAAGCTACTTAATATATTTTTTTTAATTTTTTATCGAATGAATTATATGCACTGCATATTCAAAGAGGTGAAATTAATAATCAGTTTGTTACTTAAATACAAATATTTTCATAATTTCTTGAATGAAATTTCAGTATTGTGTATCCAAGAGTTGACTTCAAGAAAGAAATGGTACCTTACTGAGAATATTTTCATAATTTCATGAATTTAATTTCTACATCGTATATCTAACTCGTGAAAACAATAAAGTTTGTTACTTACTAAGAATTTTGTCATAATTTCTTGAACGAAATATCTTTTTTGTTTTTTTTTTGTTTATCCAACATGTTAATTAAATAAGTAATTTTATTAATATTAATGTATTTTTACACAATTTCATTCATTTAATTTCTAATTCTTATATCTAACTATTGAAAACAATAAAGTTTGTTAGTTACTTAGAATTTTGTAATAATTTCTTTAAAGCAATGTTTTTTTTTTGTTTATCCAAACGGTGAATTCAATAAATAATTTGCCACTTAGACTGAGAATTTTTTCATAATTTCTTGAATTTAATTTATACGTCGTATATCTAACTTGTTAAAACAATAAAGAGTTTGTTACTTACTTAGAATTTTGTCGTAATTTTTTGAACGAAATGTCTGTTTTGTTTGTCCAACAGGTAAATTTAAGAAAGAATTTGGTACTTAGTTACAATTTTTTTCATAATTTCTTGAATGAAATTTCCGTATTGAGTATCCAAGAGTTGAATTCAAGAAAGAAATTGTTACTTAATGAGAATTTTTTCAATAATTTCTTGAACTAAATTTCTACATCATTTAGCTAAGTGAAAATTGTTTGTGATAAAGAGAAAAAAAAAAGTTACTTACTTGCGATTTTTTCATAATTTCTTGAATGAAGTTTCTGTACTGTATATCCAGGAGGTGAAATTAATAAAGAGTTTGTTGCTTACTTACAAATATTTTCATAATTTCTTGAATGAAATTTCCATATTGTGTATCCAAGAGAATTTGCTACTTACTTAAAATTTTTGATAATTCCTTAAATGAAATTTCTGCATTGTGTGTCCATGAGGTAACATGAGTGTCTTACCTATTTACAATTCCTTCATAATTTCTTGAATGAAATTTCAGTATTGTGTATCCAATAGGTGAAAACAATAAAGACTTTATTACTTACGTGCGTTTTTATTATGAGTTCTTGAATTAAATATCTGTTGTGTTTCCAGGAAGCTAATTCAAGACAGCTATTGTTACTTACTTACGATTTATTCGTAATTTAACGAAATGTATAAAACTAGTCTAAAGAATAACGACGGGTTAAGCTTAAAGATATTTATTGCTTAAACGTATTAACATATTTTTGAAAGAATTTGCTACTTACTTACAATTTTTTGATAATTTCTTAAATGAAATTTCTGCATTGTGTATCCATGAGGTAACTTCAAGAAAGAGTTTGTTGCTTACTTAGAGTTTCGTCATAATTTCTTGAATGAAATGTCTTTTTTTATTTATCCAGGAGGCGAATTCAAGAAATAATTTGTTCACATGTGTCTGACAATAGATGTATACAAATTCCTTTTCTTACATCTCCGACATTTTATTAGACATTCTAAACGTTTGATATGCTAGATTACTCTAAAAATAATGAACACATAACAATGTAATGCATAATATATTTTTAATGAAATATTGCTATGTAGAATATTAATACAAAAATATATTATGATACATTATTAATATCAATGATTAACTTTGGACATTTTGAATCTGCTCCATAAAATAGTTCACCATGTTCTCTCTTGATATTATAGCTATTGTCTTCTCTTAGTTCGTAATCAGTAGATTAATTATTATTCCATTTTGAGTCATAGACAATTTTTACTGGTGTCTCATCAACAGGCTCAATATGCTTTTTGTCTTTGGTATTATTTGGTTCAATGACTGTTTGATCACTGGCAGTAACGTTTGCTGGTGCTTTGTTTTTCATCGATTCATCTTTATATCCATCGTGATATTTTCTGACAATGCCCTTTTTATTTTTCTGGCAATTTCACTGTCTATTATCACATTATTTTTACACAGGTAACAGTTTCGGCACGTAGACAAGATATGGTTTACGATATTAGTAGAAGAGTATGCCTTTCTTTTATTGATCTTCCGTTGAATGATAATACCCGAAAGGTGACGATTGGATGTATCAGTAGGTAATGTGTTACCTGCAACAGTAGCAAGGAGTTGTCATCTATCATCAATGATTATTTTTATGTTGGCATTCTCTTTGAGTGCAATCATCTCTGGAGATCTCAATCTCGCATAACCACCAACATAAGAGTTGAATTTTTTGGTATTCCAAAGAAATTTAATTCCTTACTGTTATGACAATGCATGCATACATTTCCAATAGTGCTACCACCTGTACTTGTTTCAAAGTTTAAATGCTTCTCTTTGTCAGCATTCAATGCTACAATAACCTTGTTATGTAAACACACTCTATTAAAATGTTCCATCTTCACTTTTTTTTAAAGATATGACTTATTTGTTTATCGTTCCACTGCGTAAAAAATACTGATTTAATACATGCAATAGATTAGGTAGTGTCAATAACCGATCATAGAATATCAGTGGGAAAGTCACGTCGTGTCTCTGACCAATCACAGAGCGCAATTGTTAGAACTTTAATCATATTTTGACATTTTAAGTTATGTAAAAAAAGAAAAAAAAAAAATGAAGTTGAAAAATTTCGAAGTTTTAAAAAAGTTTGAATTAAACATTTTTAGGATATCGAATGTCTTTACTGAAAAGAAGAAAAATCACACGGAATCTGGCAACTGAGTCTCTCAATCCCCGTAAAGCTCTTTTAAAAGATACAAAAACTACTTATTTAAAACAAAACTATCGTTTTTAAAGACTGCCAAGTAAAGAAAAATCACACGGAATGAGGAAACTGAGTCTCTCAATCCCCGTAAAGCTCTTTTAAAAGATAGAAAAACTACTTATTTAACACAAAAATTTCTTTTTTAACGACCAACAATTAAAGAAAAATCACACGGAATTAGGCAACTGTGTCTCTCCATCCCCGTAAAGCTCTTTTAAAAGATAAAAAAACTAATTATTTAACACAAAAATTTCGTTTTTAACGACCACCAAGTAAAGAAAAATCACACGGAATTGGGCAACTGAGTCTCTCAATCCCCGTAAAGCTCTTTTAAAAGATAAAAAAACTACTTATTTAACTCACAAATTTCTTTTTTAATGACAAGCAATTAATGAAAAATCACACGGAAATAGGCAACTGAGTCTCTCAATCCCCGGAAAGATCTTTTCAAAGATACAAAACAAAATATTTAAAACGAAAATTTATTTTTTAATGACTATCAAGTAAAGAAAAATCACACGGAATTAGGCAACTGAGTCTCTCCATCCCAGTAAAGCTCTTTTAAAAGATACAAAAACTACTTATTTAACACAAAAATTTCGTTTTTAATGACCACCAAGTAAAGAAAAATCACACGTAATTAGGCAGTTGAGTCTCTCAACCCCCGTAAATCTCTTTTAAAAGATACAAAAACTACTAATTTAACACAAAAATTTGTTTTTAATGACCATCAAGTAAGGAAAAATCATACTAAATTATGCAACTGAGTCTCTCAATCCCCGTAAAGCTCTTTTAAAAGATACAGAAACTACTTATTTAACACAAAAATTTCGTTTTTAATGACTATCACGTACAGAAAAATCACACTGAAATAGGCAACAGAGACTCACCAGCCACATAAAGCACTAAGAAAAGTTTGAATAAAAACATAAAAAACACCACCAAATAGATCTAAAATACACCCACGTAAGGAAATATCACACCCAATTATGCCACTGAGTCTCTCAACCCCCGTAAAGATCTTTTAAAAGATACAAAAACTACTTATTTACCACAAAAATTTCGTTTTTAATGACCATCAAGTAAAGAAAATCACACGGAATTAGGCGACTGAGTCTCTCAATCCCCGTAAATCTCTTTTAAAAGATACAAAAACTAATTATTTAAGACAAAAATTTCGTTTTTAATGACCATCAAGTAAAGAAAAATCACACGGAATTAGGCCACTGATTCTCCCAATCCCCTTAAATATCTTTTAATAGATACAAAAATACATAATTAAAAAAAAATTTTAGATTTTAATTAACATCACGTAAAGAAAAATCACACGGAATTAGTCAACTGAGTCTCTCAGTCCCCGTAAAGATCGTTTAAAAGATACAAAAACTACTTATTTAACATAAAAATTTAGTTTTTAATGACCATCAAGTAAAGAAAAATCACACGGAATTAGGCATCTGAGTCTCTCAATCCCCGTAAAGTTCTTTTAAAATATACAAAAACTACTTTTTTAACACAAGGAACCCCCCATGTAACTGAACTCCTGTATAACTGAAACCCTGTACAACTGAACCTCCGTACTAAATTAAATTACGTTTAATATCTGGCAACCAAATGTTCCAAGTCTCAGAAGAAAAAGGGATTTTGAAAACAGGGAGCCCGAATTTCGAAAAAAAGGGATACCCCCCGTGCACCTGCCTCCCCTTGTAACTGAACCCGTGTATAACCGAAACCCCCGTGAAACTGTATCCCCTTTAACTGAACCCTCGTGCAAGTCACCCCTCTATGCAACCCATCCCCCTCAAAACACTTTTCAGCCATTTCTTTTTAAATTGACAATATTTTTCAAACGTTACTTATGTATTATACAGATCACATCGGCGAGGTAAAGCTAGGTCAAGTCACAATGTCATTCTATCGTTACTTTTCAATTAAGCTATTGAATACTCTCTAGCAATGTCTCTTGTAAACGTCAAATCTATTAAGTATCTGAGCTTATTCTTTGTATTGTTGACACAAATGCTCCAAGCCTCAGAAAAAAAAGGGGTTTTGAAAACAGGGAGTCCCAATTTTCGAAAAAAAAGGGGTACCCCCCGTGCAACTGACTACCCTTTTAACTGAGCCCGTGTATAACCGAAACCCCCTGTGCAACTGTATCCCCTTTAACCGAACCCTCGTGCACGTCACCCCTCTATGCAACCCATCCCCCTCAAAACACTTTTCATCCATTTCTTTTTAAATTGAGAATATTTTTCAAACGTTACTTATGTATTATACAGATCACATCGGCTAGGTAAAGCTAGGTTAAGTCACAATGTCATTCTATCGTCACTTTTCAATTAAGCTATTGAATACTCTCTAGCAATGTCTCTTGTAAACGTCAAATATATTAAGTATCTGAGCTTATTCTTTGTATTGTTGACACAAATGCTCCAAGCCTCAGAAGAAAAAGGGGTTTTGAAAACAGGGGGTCCCGATTTTGGAAAAAAAAGGGGTACCCCCCGTGCAACTGAACCCGTGTATAACCGAAACCCCCTTTTGAAGTTGCTGATGGTTGAATTTATAGGAAGAACGTAGATATGAGTAATATCTTTTATACGAGCTACTAAAAATCTGTATAGATACCTGCGATACCAATACGCCCAAAAATAATACGTCCGATACCGATACACTGTGCAGCCCTGTCCCCAGGGGACTTGGAGGGTCATAATATCACCAACACCAAATATATTTGACTCTAGCAATGTCACTTGTAAGTGTCAAATCTATTAAGTATCTGATGTAAGCACCCCATTCTTTAATTACCCGTGAGACATTCTTAAGCATCGCAATACCCCTACGCTAATACCTTTTCGCAAAAAATTCGCAAATCTCGTAAACTAAAGAAGTAATTACCCTTTTCAAGAACATTACTCCTTATATTAATGAAACCCAAGAACCTAATATCCAATTTTAAAAAAAAAACCTACTAAACCCCATACATATGAATGACCACGGATTGCGTCATTCCCCTGGCAAAGAGTGTAACTGTAGATAAACTATATCGGTGTTTTTTTTAAAATTAATTAAATTGTCGAATGACAAGTTTTTTTAGAAAACCGACTAATCAAGTTATTATATTGGACAAATCGCCAACTTTCTCTAATCGACTGACACACAAAAAATCGATGTCATAATAAAAAAAACATGTATATTCCTTGTAAGAGTGTGATGACCTGTAGAATAGGACTACCAGAAAAAAAACCTGTTTGGTACGGGGGCCTTGGCAAAGTAGTACCTTGGTATATACTCCTAATGTGCAGAGGCAACGTATTAAATACGCAAGAGTTTATGATATTTACAGTAGCTCCACTGTCAACCAAGGCCGTAAAGTAAACGTTTTCTACACAAAAATCATTAAATATAGGTAACGTGTTAATAATGTCACAACAAGAAGGCACTAGTATTGTTATGGACCTATTAAATATTCCTGGCACCCTCGGGGTCCAACTGATGTTTCTGAGGGGCCGGAAGCGTTTCCCTAAGGATTTATCACATTTGTCGGTGCCTTTAATAGATATTCATACGTACTAGTTTCCGTAGGGATACTTAAATGATTTACGTCTGCCTGTCTTCGCCATGTATTATTATGGTAGCGTGGATGTCTCGTGTCAGTGCCGTTTGCTGGCACTGTTTGCCAGTGCTGTTGGCTTGTAAAATTTTCATTTCTCATCGGCAAATTTTCATGATTTTTATATTGCATTCTCGCATTATATTGGCCTTGGTGAGTATTTGGGTTTTCAAACCGGTAATTAATTTGCCTGTTGGGGAAAGGGCTGTACAAATTTGGCTGGTACGCATTATAAGGTACTTATTGTCGCAATCCCCCCTGGCTATAGCCTATTGCACGACCGGTGCTAAAATTTGTTCTTCTGAACAAATGGTTACCGTAATTTTGCGTATTACCGACAGCATTTCTTGGTATGGGATTGGTGACGTAGTGGCACTCTCTTGCTATGTGGCCGACACGATTACAGTTATAGCACCTTATTATTGTGGGGTTAATGGGCTGAAAACGTACTGTTTTCTGCCTAGCGGGTTCTGGCATTTTGTTTCTTTGTGCTACTGGGGAGTTATACCTTGAAAAGAAATTGGGGGATGTCTGATGGCCCTTGAAGATTAGGTTCGCGGTTGAGTCGCCTAGGCTGTTTATTTTTGCATTAATATGATTATAAACCATTTTATCAACTTCAATTAGTCGCTCTACTTCTTGGACTGCAAGATCCAACGTCTGAATATTCTTGGATATTACTACTCTATATAGTTTTGGGGGTAGCCCTTGCAAAAAGGTATTTAGTATGATTTTTTAATAAAGTTGCCCAGAACCACTTCCGTATTTTGCTTCTACACAAATGCGTATATTATCCAGATTTTCCCTAATATTTTGTGAAAAATCAAAGTTCACTACTCCATGTTTTAATTTATTTATTGAACTGGTTTCTATAAATCTCTCTTTGAATGCTTTTAATAAGTCATCAACCGTATTTATTGGCAAGTTGGCGTTATTTCCTATGGAAAGGTTACCTGTTTTAGAAAGGTTAAGGCCTGGCCTCTTAATCGTAGTAGGAGCATGTCTTTTAACGCTCCAACGTCTGTTTTTGTTAATTTTACAAACTGGGTCATATGTATATTAAATTCGTCAATATCTGATTGACCATTGTATTCCGGGTTAGCTTTTGGAATCTCTATATATTTTGCGACTAACTTTTGAACTATTATTAATTCGTTTATATCGTCCATGTTTTTTTTTTTTTTTTTTGTTGCGTTTATATAAAATTAAAAATTTAATTAAACAATTTTTGGGTATGCTATTATATACTATTATATATAAGGGGTTTCCTATCGTAGCCTAGCGGTTATAGGCCTAATCAATTTTCTTATATGTCTGTATCTTTCCAAAAATTAAATTTGAATTACAAAGTTTAAATAGCCTAACTAGTTCGCAGTTTTCCTCCAATTTCCGACACGCGCCATTTGTACGATTAAAGATTTTATATTGTGGTAATGGGAAGATTCGCTACTGTGATGATAGAAATTTCTCCTATAGCGCCACTTATAGTGATGGAGATTGTTTCAACTAGGCTGGCACCTCTCTCAATTAATGAGAGAAAATTGAATATGTAGACATACAAATGTGGCTTCCTCTTTCTTGAGCTATCTGGAGATCAGATTCCTTTGGGAGCATTTACCTTGGAGACTGGCGAACTAATTACCTATTATCGGACTAGACTCAGACATACAAGAGAAACAAACACATATAAAAAGACAATAGATTTATTTAACTTACATGCTTAGTTGTACAGCAACGGGTCACTTCAATGACAATCATGGTGACCAAAATACAATAAATTCGTCTGAATCTCTCTAGTTCTAAAGTACTAATTGCTTCAAATCTGGATAGAGATTCAAAATTAAAAAGGCACTTTTAACCCACTCCCAAACGCAGTTCTTTCGTCCTGCGCTCTAGGGACTGTCTGCCATTGGCTTACGTGGCCCAAGGACGCGAACCCTCGTCCAATAATACGTCTTATATATTTTTGATGATTTAGGCGTTCACACGGTTCTTATCGTTTAAACTTCCTTAAAAATATTGTGCGTAGCACTTTTCTTATTGCTCACTGTCTTAGCGAAATCCAAAGACTGCAGTTTCTTTTCTTTGCTGGTTAAGGACTTTTTCATCTTTGAAACTAGATTTAGCTTAATTATAGGAGTCCGAATTAAAGAAGGAACTTTATTTTGGTATTTCAAATATATCGTGTTTTACTCCCGGTACATATTTTATATGCGTTAATTCTATAAATATTTGTAAGGTTTTGTTCAGATTTTTTGCTTAAGAACTAAAATCTTGGATTACGATTAAATTTTTTGTCAAAGTTTGAATACTCAGTCAAGATGTCTAAACTGTAGTTTTGTGAAATAATTTTGTAAATTATGATACTTTTAAATTTTTATTTTAAAATTTGGGGAGGATGGGAAGTGGAAATTTTTATCACATGGTTTTGCATAATCTACATAATTGTTTGTCCACGTGGAAAATCTTAGTTTGAATTTTAAGTTAAGAATCTGCATAATTGTATATCTTCTATAGATAGGGCTGAAGTCATCCTGACCCCCGTCCTGCAGACAACCTTGAACATAGACGAATATTAGTTGACCATTGTATTATAAGAATCTTTTCATGCTTTTTTTTAACCCTCAGTATGTTTTAATAAATACATGTCTAGATCATTTATGAAAAAAAAAGAGTTATTGAAGGTTCGAAGCCGATCAAAAAAACTTTTTGGCCCATTTTCAGGGGGGTTCTCTTGGCCCGAGGATTTAAAGATATCAATTTCAAGCAAATCAAAAAGGAGATTTTTAATCCGTTTTTAGTTTCCAACTTTTGGGGGACCCTTGACCTCCAAAAATATTATTGTTTATACTTCAAAAGCTCTTGTTTATGTTCAGGGAAGTGTTTCGGCCGTTTTCAAACTCTGTCTCCCAGCCAATGGAAGCCAATCAGGCCCTAAATTTCAAGTCAATAGAAAAAAAAAATTGTTAATTTTTGGGCTCTGTATTTTTGGACGCATGAACTCAAT
Organism: Artemia sp. Qi Xiang Cuo; assembly: GCF_049724085.1. NCBI lineage: Eukaryota > Metazoa > Arthropoda > Branchiopoda > Anostraca > Artemiidae > Artemia > Artemia sp. Qi Xiang Cuo. The sequence goes on along the minus strand of NC_142810.1, from coordinate 15,397,699 downwards.
CTAAACTTGTATTTTCCTATTACGGTCCTCTTGGCCCAGGATCTTATATGCGTAACTTTCAAGTAGTTTGAAAAAAAAAAAAACTTCTTGTGCCTTTTTGGGATGAAGCAGGTTGTTTTTCTGTTCTTTCCTATGCATTGGGTTCCCTTTGCCCAAGGATGTAAGAATATAAGGTTCAAGCAGATAAAAAAAACTTGGCCTTTTACTGGTCTCATTTGCTGGGGGAGGGAGTATCCGTACTCTAAATCTCTGTATTAGATTTCCCTTCGGCCCAGGGACTTACGGGTCAAACCAATCAGGTACAAAAAGTATTTTTGCCTATTTCTGAGCCTCCTAAGACCCCCTCCCTACAAAAAATGCGTGGTCTCCTTGGCCCAGGGACCTACCCCTGGAAGTTCCAAGCAAATCAGACAGCCAAGATTGAATAAGCCCAACTTTTGTCCATCATCACTCCAGTCTGAAAACAATATACTATTTGTATCATTTAGGACCCTTAATCTGCGTGGGTTACTTCATCTCTGAAAGCATATTTGTCGGATCTATTGACGGTTTGGAGAAAAATAGTTGCTGAGAAATAAGACTTAACACCATCGGGGTTTTCCCTGTGGTAGCACCTAAAATTGATATCTGCTTTGTAATACGGGGTTCGATGCTCAATCCTAGAAGCCAAAAGTTTGGGTAACAGGCTTGCTACCTGCCCATGTAATGAAGATCCAAGCAGCCGTAACTTCGAAAATAGCCGACAAACTACGCGCCATCAATGGCTCTGGAGGACCTTTATCCTTTTATCCATTGAGGCCACGGGGGTACCTGGAGGCAAAACATTGCACAGGAGCGGGTTAAATTGTCGTGTAATCACATTCAAACCTAAAAAGGCACTTGAACTTTCAATATCGAATCGTGTTATATCCCTCCAAGTGTCTACGACCACCCCTTCCATACGTCTTAGCCGCCGTACATCAATAATTAAAACAAAATTTGCATGTTAATTTTACTTTTTTTTTGGCTAAATGGCTTTCTCCAACTTTTGTTCTGACGTAACTTACGAATTAACTTACGTAAGGAACGTCTATATTCGTATATTTTTATTACGTATATTAGGGGGTTCGACCCCTAACGTTTGAATTTTTTGCGAATTCTTTAAGAATGACCCCTTAATCACAAAGGGCGTTAATTAGAATAAATAGCTCAGATGAAAGTACAAAAAAAATTTAGTGTAAAGAGCGAGGTAATGACTAGGGGGCGAACTTAATCATATACACAATAATTTCTGTTCGTTTTAATTTTTGATGTTGCTCCTTACTTTCAGTTGAAAAATTGTTTTTTTTAATTTAATTTCTGATCATTTTTTTTATATAATGCAGGGAAACCCGTTGCCCCCTTCTTAGCAATGTACCTTCCCCCATGAAAACTTCCTCCATGTAAATACCTCCCATGTAACCCTCGGCCCCCCCCCCCCCCCCGCAACTACTAGAAGAAATCCCCCCAGAAAACTTCTGTATACTTCCCAATAACCAGTAACCTACTACATGTAAATAATGGGCAAAGTTCATAACTTGCAGACCTTCCCCCGGGGAATGTGGGGGATTAAGTTATCCTCAAACACATAGTTATTGCATTTTTCGACCATGCTGAACAAAATGGCTATCTAAAAATTTTGATCGAGTGATTGGGGAAACATGGGTGTGAGAGGGGGCCTAGATGCCCTCCTTAAATCGGACACTAGAACTTTTAATTTCCGTTCGAATGAGTCCTCCCGCGATATTCTAGGACCACTGGGTCGATATGATCACCCCTGAAAAAAAAAACAAAAAAAAAAAACAAATAAAGAGGCATTCGTGATCTTTCTTCTGGCAAAAAATACAAAATTCCATATTTTTGAAGGTAGGAGCTTGAAACTTTTATAGTAGGGTTCTCTGATACGCTGATTCTCTTCTTTTTTTGGTTTTATAATAGCCTCAGAGTCTACTCCCATTAAATAATCTTATCAAATCATCATTGAAAAATTTATAAATAATCATTACCCAGTCTCACTGAATGCAGTGGTGCCCGGGGTGATCCGAGGGGGTAGGGGGCTGGAAGGGGTTCGCCCCCCCCCCAACTTTTTTGCCATTCGGTAAAATTTTCACCGAAGGCAAAAATTTCGTTAGAAATTTTGCAAAATCGGCTGAAATTTAGTAAAATTCTTGATTTCTGCAGAAAATTCGGCATAAATCAGGTAGCGATTCGGTAAAATTTACAAAGATCGCCCCTCCAATGAAATGAGTTTCAGGACGTTCCTGGTGGTGCCACTGGGGTGGAGGCAAGACGATGAGTGGGGGTATTTGCCTCTAGATTTTTTTGTTCCTCCACATATTTTGGACAATATTTTTTTGTGCTTTTTCTTTATTTTGTTTGTGCTTTGGTATTTTCATTGAAAAAATTGAAAAAAACATAAAGATTACCCCCCATAGACTTTGCAAAGTATATTTTGCCCCCTCCCTCTTTAATATTTCCGTGAACTGGTGCCACTGATTAAATAACCCAGATATTAATAGAATTATTCGCCGTGTAAACCGCTAGAAAACGGTTAAAAAATAAAATGTATTAAACTATCGATTATTCGCCTAATTAGTGGGCGGAGCAACCGCCGTTAAGCAAATTCCGTGTATAATTTAAAATAGGATGAAATAGGCTAAAAATCTGCATGTAAATACTTTGAACACATTTTATTTCCATCAAGGTTTATATTACCTGTGCTATTGTGTGTATTATTTTTCTGCATTTCTACGAATTTAATATTTTAACACAAAATGACAATTTGTCTCTCATTCAGCAGCTGACACTGAGCTTCACGCATCTACCGTATGACATTTTTTAATATTACTTCGCAATTTTTTTTAGATAGCAAAATACTTTAAAAATTGGTTAATAATTTTTAAAAAATGTCGATTTTCCTATTTTGAAGTAAAGTTAGCTCATCCTCTTAGAAAACGTTTGAGTAATGCTACGATTCTGGTTCTGTGACTGGATGGATCTGTGGCTAACATACCCGATGATATAAATATCTTGTCCTTTTGCTACGAGTTACAGCTTTAAACTTGTCGCAAAATTTCACCTTTCATAGCAAACAAAATTTTGAGTAATCTCATTAACATTTTTGTAATCACTTACATTTTTATTCTTTGTACAAATCGCGTTATCATAATATCATACCCCAGTTAACAATACTTTGTTGTCGTTGGTGTACATAATTTGCATGTCAAATTTTTGGTTCCTTGGAGGACCCCAGATATTGCATCTCTGGATAATCATGATTTAGATGTACTTAAGAATTGGTCGCAGCATACTTTTGGGCTATCAGTTCCTATTGAAATGGCAACCATATGAAGAAACTACTATGACGACATATTAGACGACATATTACTCCTTGCTTATTTAATGCATAGTCATTTACAAGCTCAAATACTATTTCAAAATAATAAATTTGAAGTTACCCATTTTATCCACTTTGTACACATGTCGGAGCACCAAGTGTGATGCACAATTTAGCCACGAGTGGAACAGCTCCAGCACGTTGGGAAAAGTCCCTACAACGCTTAGTCTTCCACGTTTGGCAAACTTTCCCCACGCTTGACACATGCCACCTGCTGTACGTAATTTCTGAAACTCGGCTAACCCTTGAGGTTAACCTCAAAATTGCTTAAAAATCAATTTGACTTATTTAAAGAAAGAGGTGCGCAAAAGGGTCAAGGACGAAAATATTAATAACAAATTCTTGTGTAACAATAGATCACTATTAATTCTGCCAGACAGAAGTTGGTGTTCAATAAATTGTTATTTTAGTGACGCAATTTCAACTTCAGCTAAATTTTGAAAATGAAGGCTTAAAGAAAAATTGGGGGAAAATGTCAAGGCATTATAAAATAGGCCGATTAAAATATATCTGTTAATATAACCTTTATATAATCTTTCAAAACTATGATCTTTTTTTGTTGAAAGAGAGGCTAAATATTTTTGTAAATGTAGGGCTAATTAGGGCCAAAACTGAAAAATTATATCTCTGGCCGCCCCAATATCCATCCTTTCATAATCAAGAAATTAAATCAACAGAAAATATTTGCATAAGATAGAACGTTCGTCACTGTCCTAAAAAAATATATTCTATATTTTTATCCTATTTTGTTTTATTTCATTTGCATTAACCAAACTTCACTTCTCACGTGGGTCCCAGCTAATAGAACAGTACCGAAAAATCTTAGAAAATTGTTGCTTCCAGGTATGAAGTAGACCTAACATGGGCACAGGGGCAAAGAATACTTTCATTTTGGTATCCTTAGTATCCTTAGAACATACTTGTTTTCTTATTTCATTTCTAACTATTCTTTAAATCATGCCTGGAAATCCTCCCATATGAAATTTTCCCATGGAGAACTTCCGCCTCTCCCAGGAACTTTGCTTCCCCCGTAAAATTACCAATTTAGAAAATCCACCCCGTTGAAAATCCCTCCCCTCGAAAATGTTTGTGTGTTTTCCAATAAACCTATATGTAACAAGGATAAATTTTACAACTTACTCCCCTTTCCCCAGGGACTGTTGGGGGTGGGTCTCGTCATCCCCAGAAGCAGAGCTATTGGACCTTTCAACTATGCTAAATAAAATGGCTATCTCAAAATTTTGATCTGGTGTCTTTGGGGAGTATAATAAACCAAATATATGCTCTATATACGGAATATTATTGTTACTAGTATGGACTAATTTAATGTTGCTTAGATAGTGTTAATGTTGCTCTTCATTTCTAATTGAGAAAAAAATTATTAATTTTTTTTAATTTTACCCAGATTAACCCTAATTCCTAGGAGGGTTACCCCCCAACCCGACTAGTGCTTGTCTGTTAAACGAAACACCCAAGAATTTAAGTTGGGTTAATTCTAATGATATATACCAAAACATGATCATAATATAATACTATAGAAACAAATTATGGAAACTACGACAAAGAATTATGGAAGGCAGGTCGCGCAGAACGCATTATATTAAATGCCTAATCCTTAACCACCTCTATATATTAAATATTTCATAAAAATATAAATACATAGTAGTTTTTTTTCACTCAAAATAAGCAAATCATAACCAATTCCAGAAAGGCAACCCAGTTTTGTCAGATCTTACACAGCGTAATTCTCGAGTGTGTTTTGTTTAACAGACAAGTACCCTTAATTTTTGCACACCAATGCTTCAAGACAAATATATTATTTAGCGAGAGATTAGGTATAATCATCAAAACTAAACTATAATCCCATCAATTTGAGGGGGAACTTTCGACCCCTTAGGGCTCACACTGCACCCTTCATTCAGAAAATTATCTAAGCTCGTAAATTTTTACTTTGTTGTGGAGAGTAGAAACTCATTTATTGCATGTTCCGTGTTATTCGAAAGAGCAATTATTGCAAATACAGCATTAGTTATAAAAATAGGATTTTAACTCCCTCGATAAGGAATTCTGTCTTGCCAATATTGACAAAATAAAAATTTTCTTGCTTGTTTAGAGAAGAAATGCCAAGCAAGTAACCAATTAAATCTATAGTCTTAGATTGTCAAAAGAAGGTTCATTCTTTTGACAATCTTTGACATTCTTTTGAAGGTTCAAATATATATATATATATATATATATATATATATATATATATATATATATATATATATATATATATATATATATATATATATATATATATATAAAGGAATTTTATATCTAAATTTAAAGAAATTAATTTTGTAAAATTGAAGGGTTTTGAAATAAATTCCATCAGAAGATGCTTGGCCCTTTTTTCCATTAGAAAAACTTTTATTTTACTTTAACATTAATACTACTACTAGCAACTCACCGCAAGCACCAAACAGCCTAAGGCCAACACAGCTACGCACGCTCCAACTCCATCCCAATCTGTTCAAAGCCTCCCCTTTTACACCCTCCCACGAAGTTCCCATTTCCTTTAAATCTTTCTTTATGACGTCCTCCCACCCCAGACAAAGACGACCTATTTTCCGTTTAGCCCTAGACGGTTGGCCGAAAAAAACAATCTTCGGCAATCTGTCATCCTTCATCCGCACGACGTGCCCTAGCCACCTCAACCTTTCTTTCATTATAGCCCTTGAGAGCGGTATTGAACCACGTTTTTCGTACAGCCTATTGTTTGAAATACGGTCAGTCAGCCGTGTACCCAGAATAATCCTTAAGCAATTTTTCTGGAAAACATCTTGCAAATCTTCATCCACTTTTCGAAGCACCCATGCTTCAGAGCCATATTTGACTACTGTCATCACTGTAGCTTCTAGTATTCTAATTTTGGTTTGCAGACTTATCTTCATATTCTTCCAAACTTTTTTTTAATTGTGAAAAAACACCCTGAGCCTTGGCTAAGCTACTTTTAACATCTTTACTGCTCCCAACATCTTTACTAATAATACTACCAAGGTAAGTGAAGCTGCCCACTTGATCAATCTTTTCATTACCTTTTCATTTACCAACGTCCCCTTTTCATCTTCACTTATTCCTAGCTTTAGTGACTTAGTCTTCTTAACATTAATTTTCAAGCCTATTCTAGCACCCTGAACTCGCAAAACCTCTAAAAGTTCATTCATTTTGCCCACAGTTTCCTCTAGGATGCTTAAATCATCAGCATAATTTAAGTCCAGAAGACTTGTTCCTCCCCATTTGATTCCGTGGTCTCCCATTGTTTTTCCTTATACAAAGTCCATCAAAATAATCTATATAAAGGGGGATAGAACACAACCCTGCTTAACTCCTGATTTAATACAAAACCAGCTGATAACCTCCTTTCCTACCTTAACCGCAGCAGTGTTATTCTTGTACATAGCACTAAATACTTTAGTGTATTTGTCTGGTATACCATACAAGGATAAAACTTTTGCTAAAGCTCTTCTATCAACAGAATCGAACGCTTGCTCATAATCTATAAAATTGAGGACCAAAGGTGTTTGACAACTAAGGCACTTCTCAATTATTAACATAACAGTGAAAGCTTGGTCGACACATCCTTTACCTTTTCTAAAGCTACACTGTTTTTTTTTCAAAACTTTATATACAGTATCTCCCAGTGGCAAAACTACCATGCTGCTGAGGACTTTACTACCTAAAGGAACCAGACTAATGCCTTAAAAATTACGACGTTCATTCGTATAGTCTTTCTTATACAGTGGTTTAATTAAGGTTTTCCTAAAATCATTTGGTACTTTCTTTTTCAAAAATCATTTCCAAACTTTTTCAAAAACTCATTTACTACCCTATCAGCACCTGAAGCCTTATTATTTTTTAATCCTTTTAGTACTGTCATTAATTCCTCCTAACAAAACAAATCTTCCTTCACATCTAAGGTATCACAAACTTTTTCATTTTCCTCTATATCTTTTCCTGCAACTCCATCATGGCTTAGCGAATGTTACTTTAACATTAGCTACGATCAATGAAGCAACCGCTGCTCTTAATGGCTAGAAAAAAAGGGGGGAGGGTCTAACGGCTTCCCTAGATTCTGACAGTATGTATTTCTATATCCGTTAAAAATGCTCATTTTCTTCGAAAATTTGTTGGGAAAACCAAAAAAATTGACAGAAATATTGACAAAACAAAAAAGTTCATCCCTTAAATTCTGAATCATTACCCCCCCCTCCTAGGTTTTATTTAAAATGAGGATAGATTTTAATAGCTGTAGTGACAAGTTAGTTCCTATTTGATATACCAGGGGATATTCAATAAGTCAAACATGATAAGAAAACGGTTCCGAATTCGCAAACACAATTTTGACAAATGTATTTAATTTCTTTACTATATATTATTAAAACTTTTAGAATACTTTTTAAGTTTGTAATAAAGATTTTATAAATAAATTAAAATGTTTAATAATGTAAGGAAAATGATTTATATAAACAAATTAATTCTTATGTAAGGTTACACTTTATTATGTAAGGTTGTTGAAGAAAAAGTATAAGTTCAGGAATAGTTTTATTAGTAGTCGAAGAAAGTCAAACAGCCCTAAATAAGTCGAAGCATAGTAATAATTTTTGAAGAGCTCCCGAAGCGGATCTGGCTAACACCGGTACCTCTAGCTTGGAGCTCCGAAATAGTTCAAATTATCTATCGACGAAAAATAGGGTAAGATTGAAGGAATTCTTGATCAAGCAAAGGTTGTAGTGAAACTTCTGGATCAGGATTAGTACATGGAACATACTTCTCCTCTCATGCATCATAATTACTTATCCTCTCAAGTTTTTAATGTAATAAACAGGGGTTTTGTTTTTAATATACATCCTTATTCTGAAAATTTATGTTTGCAATTTTTATTGTTTTTTTATTATGTATTTTCAGTGAAAAGGTAATTATGCTGTAGCTGAAATCTAGTTAGCGCCGTCTGCCCCTCTTACACTTGATAATTTAGGACTGTTGCCAGTTGTGATCCCAAAAAAAAAGAACTCTATAATATACAATAAAGTAAACTTTATTTTTCCAAAAAGCAAAAACTTGTATTCCACTGGCTTTATATTATGCTCAATACATACCTTAGGCTGCACAATAGCGCTGCCTAAGTAAAGAGCGATGCGGGCACAAAGTATTTTTTTTTTTTTTTTTAGACCAGGGCACTTCGTCTCGAAGGAGTTTCCGTAGAAACTTCGAAAAGGGCTCATTCGATTAGAAATTGAAAGGGCTAGTACCCTTTTTAATAGTCAAAAGTGATTGGAGGGCTTCTAACCCCCCTCCCACGCTCACCATTTTCCCAAACACGTTCAATCAAAATTTTGAGGTAGTAATTTTGTTCAACGTAGTTGAAAGATCTGAAAATTGCGTCTTTGAGGATGGCAACCCCCCACAGCCCTCAGGGCAAATGTTGTCAGTTATGCACTGGGGGCATTTAAGGTTTATATAGAAAGGGTAATCGTATAAATTTCGGAAGGGACTCATTGGATTGCTAATCAGAAATTTTTGTGTTTTTTTTTTTAGATTCAGAATGATCGGAGGGTGGATACACCCACACACCTCGTATTTTCCCGAAATGCATCTGATAAAAATTTGAGATGGCCATTTGTTGTCGTAGAAACTTCGAAAAGTGCTCATTCGATTGAAAGGGCTAGTGCCCTTTTTAATAGTCAGCAGTGATTGGAGGGCAACTAACCCCCTCTAACACCCAGCATTTTTCCCAAACACATGCAATCAAAATCTTGAGATAGCTATTTTGTTCAACGTAACTGAAAGGTCCGGAAATTATGTCTTTTAGGGTAACAACTCCCACAGCCCTCGGCGTAAGGGTTATAAGTTATGCCCTGGGGGCATAAGCTAGGCTATATATAGAAAGGGTGATCACAATACTCTGGAACGGGCTCACTTGATTGGAAATCAGATTTTCTAGTGCCCTTTTTAAGATTCAGGGTGATCAGAGGGTGGATACCCCCCCCCCCCACAACTCTTATTTTCCCGAAATACATCTGATGGAAAGTTTGAGAGGGCCATTTTTTGTCGCAAAAACTTCGAAAAGAGCTCGTTCGATTGAAAATTTCCCAAAATCTCACCATATCCCCAAACGCATTCAATCAAAATTTTTAGATAGCCATTTTGTCTAACATAGTTGAAAGGTCCAGAAATTATATCTTTGAGCATGACAATCATCCTACAGCCCTCAGGGCAAGATTTATACGTTATGCCATGGGGGCATATAAGGTATATATAGAAAAGGTGATCGTATAAATTTCGGAGGGGGCTTGGACCGAGTCAAACTCAGAACGAGCAAAAATTAACATGAGTATGGCTGACAACCCCATGCCTTCTCAAGACAAGAACATAATTTGCACTTCACTGAAAACAAAACACATTTAAAATGTTTTCACTTTGGAAATAGTTTTTCCAACATACAAATAACAACCCATACTATGGATTCTTACAGAAGAAAACTGAAAATATATATAATATTACTTGATTAAAATGTTTTTACTGGATATATGATGGGGGAAGTCCTCCCCCTTGCGCTCCAATTACAGCACGAGTGTCTGATGCCCTTTTTAATAGTAACAAGAGATTGGAGAGCAAGCAGCCCTTCTCTCAAGCCCGTTCATTTTCTAAATGCATCCAGTCAAAATTTTGAGACAGCCATTTTATTCAACATAGTAGAACGGTCCAGCAACTATGTCTTTAGGGATATTAGGCATGTCAACCCCCCACAATTATGCAATTGGTCCATTATGCTTTAAAACTAAATGTTACTTTAAAATAAATCAAAATGCATTGTGTTTATGGTTGCCAAAAAGACACCTCAGCAAAATATCGAAAACGACGGGGGTATTAAGTTGAAACTTTTGGGGATACTACTATTATTACTTCTCCTCTTACAATTTAAATAAATAAAAAGAGTGTAAGTGTATTTAGGTTGTCAAAGAGCATAGATAGAATCTTTTGGGAATAATGTTAAGTTTAATTTTTCAGGTCAACTTCAGAAGCTATAAAATAAAATTAAAAAATACTGTTTGTGTCAGGATTAAAAATTGTTGGAAACGTTTCTTTCACATACAAATAGCAACTCATACTACGAATTCTTATAGAAGAAAACTGAAAAGATACACAATTATTTTTCCATGAAAAAGACTATGTCAATAAAAAACGAACAGAAATTAATTAAAAAAAACTTTTTCCACAAGACAAGTTTTTTAAAGAAAAGTAATGAGCTCCATTAAGCCAAGAATGAGCAAAAATAAAGCGAAACAATATTCCAAGAGTAATACTACCACAAATCACTGTTAATAAATAAATGAAACTCGAAACGAACAGAAATTACAATAAACAGCCGATTCAAACTCAAAACGAGCAAAAATTAACATGAGTAGGGCTGATAACCCCTATGCCTTCTCAAGACCAGAACACAATTTGCGATTTACTGAAAACAAAATACGTTTGAAATGTTTTCACATTTCTTACATTCATAAATGAAAAACTATCAAAACCCTAGGAAAAATGTCCATTAAACTGACAATCCATGGTCATTTTTTTGTTTCAGTAAAGCGCAAATTGCTTTCTGGTCTTGAAAAGGCATGAGGGTGATCAGCCCAACTCATGTTAATTCTTGCTCGTTTTGTGTTTGACTCGGCTATTTATTACAATTTCTGTTCGTTTTGTGTTTCATTTATTTATTGATAGGGATTTGTGGTAGTTTTACGCTTGGATATTTGAATTTATTTTTGCTAATTCTTGGCTTAATGGAGCTCATTACTTTTCTCTGAGAAACTTGTCTTGTGGAAAAAGTTTTTTAAATTAATTCCAACAAAGAGATAATTATGCTCTTAGGTATATTCGTATTGCTGCGTCAAGGGTGTTTGATCTTTTTACCCTTAGTTCCCGTAGACTGTGTTTCGCAAAAAAACACAGCGATTTTCGGACCAGGATTTTCACAGAAAAATGTAAATCCGTACGGGAAGATCTAAAACCGAGCTGGCCAGCCATGACAGAAAACACAAAAAAATATCAATACGACAAACGGGTCTATGGTCAGTAAATGAAAACGAAAAAAAGGCTATCAAAGGCTATGTGCCTGGGAAAATTTGCCTGATTTTGGAAAAAAAAGAGAGAACACACATTAAAAGTCAAAGAATCTTATTGGAAATCACACCATCACATTGAACGTATCAGAAAACCCTACTGTAGAGGTTTCAAGCTCCTATCTGCAAAAAGGTGGAATTTGTATTTTTTGCCAGAGAAAGATCGAGGATGTGTGTTTATTTGTATATTTTTCCCAAAGATGATCGTATGAACAAGGCGGTCTGAGAATATCGGGAGAGGGCTCATTCAAACGGAAATTAAAGGTTCTAATGCTATTTTAAAGTGACCAAAAGGAATAGAGGAAAACTAGGCCCCCTTCTACGCCCATTTTTTTCAAAATCGTCCAATCAAAATTTTAAGATAGCCATTTTGTTTAGCATAATTGAAAAGTCGAATAATTATAATTTTGAAGATAACATGACCCTGAAGAAAAGTCTTTAAGTTATAAAATGTGCCCATTGTTTACGTATAGTATTTGTTACTGGGAAGTATGCATACATTTTTCGGGTGAGGTGGGAACAAATTTTCTGTTGGGGGGATTTTGCAGGGGGAGAATTTTGCATGAGGAGAGATGTTTCCTGGGGGTAAATTCTTCAGGGGAAATTTTACACTGGGGGAATTTGCCAGAATTCCTTTTATGTCTCGCTTTCTCTTTGCCGACTCAATTTTACGCATGGAGAGGTTAAGGGTAATTGTCCGGGGTAAATTCTCACCAGGATTGAATTGTCTAAAGGATATACCCGTGGGGAAGAGGAATTCTTCCGTGGAGCTGGAGCCAGATTTTCTGGCATTGTTTAAAAAACGATCAGAAATTAAATAAAAACACAAGTTTTTTTCAACTGAAAGTAAGGAGCAAGATTAAGACTTAGAACGAACAGAATTTATTACGTATATGAGAGGGGTTGCCCCCTTCTCAAAACCTCACTCTTTGTACTAAATTTTGACCTTTGTCCCAATTGTTTAATAACAACTTATGTCGTTTAATTAGATGACAAGGTTCGTTTAATTAGATATTAGAACAATAAGCAGCTTTTTTTTTCAATTATTAAAAAAAAACTTTAGTGTGAAGAGCGAGGTGTTGAGGAGGGAGTTTCTAGTTAAGTTCGTTTTAAGTTTTGATGTTGCTCCTTACTTTTAGTGGAAATTTTTTTATTAAATTGAATACAGAGGCTGGAATAAGTCTTAGATTGAATCCGAAACGAAAAGCAGGTCGTTCCCGAATGGAGAAGAAAGAGGTCATAAGAAGGGACTTAAAGGCAATCGCTGCTGCAGTTGAGGGGGGGGGTAAAAATAAAGACTAGAATAGATTGGAGTGGAGGAGCAACTTTCATAGCTATATTGGACCCCACGCGGCTTGGTGCTGCAATGAATTGTTAGTAGTAGTTATTTCCAATGTTCGAGCGCCGTACTACTGTTATAAAAATGACCCTTAAAAAGATTGCTTATTCAAGTTCAAGTTGGTTTATTAAAAATATATTATTAACAACAAAACACACGAAAATAGATGCCCCTTCCCTCCCCATGGTTTAATGACCCAAAAAACAGGGAAAGAGAAAAACAAATTGAATCAAACAGCAAAGGAAAAAAGTACTCTTGTGCGAATTATCACCAATAATCAGCTGAAATCGAACTATTTGAGACTCGACAAACCCGTAAAAAAAAAAAAAAAAAAAAAAAAAAAAATGTACAAATGAAAGAAAGAAAGGTCACACCACTGTCTTACAACCGTTGCAAAAGTAAAGTATGTCATAACATCCTTTTATACCAACTCAAAATAAAAATGGAACTAATTTCAGAAAAAATCATTCTTCACACGCATAAAAAAAGAAAAAGTCACAATAAACAAATGTCCAAGCTATATAATTTTGCATTATCAGAATAAAAAAAGATTTTTTTGTGAAAACCAACAATTTACGTTTCACTTGTACCGTTATTTATTTCAAAAAAAGCTAAATCAATACTTTCCTGTCTGAAACTGGCGTTTTATCCACATGTTTGACTTTTACCAGCATAATGATAGCAATTCGAAACACGAAGACTAACTTTAAAATAACAGTAATCCAGCGTTGCCAACCCTGTGAGGTAATTTGTACCAGATTTGCGACCAAACTTGTCCCACGAAAGACTTTTTGTGGTACAATCATAGGATTCTGCGTAAGTTTTCTTTTTGTAGCCAAAATTTCTGAAATAAATTTGGACGGCTGATTTCTCTTGATTTTGAAATTCACGGAGATGGCTTTTTGTGTCCCGTTTACATTTAATGATAATCCCTCTTCTCAAGCTTGCATTCCTAAAAGGTGAGCTTAGGAGTTTCAAAAATTCCGGAAAGTAAATCTCGGTAAAGCGAATTTAACCAAAAATGTCTTATAAACTTTGAATTGTCCAATAAAATGTTCAAATATGCCACATTGTACCAGTCCCTCTAAATTGAACCAAAATGGCAACGTTTTGGCAACACTGCTGCAAACACTTTCCTGTCTTGTTTACTTTCTCCAAAAAATTAAGCCTTTGAGGAGAAAAAAAGGAACAGAATCATCATTCATGTTTCAACTAGGCTAAAAGTTCTGACCAATCAGATTTCAAGAATTTGAGACTTCACCCTTAACCAATTCCAACATCTTAACACATTATTATAATCACAAAAAATGGCTCCTAAAAAAATTATCAAAATAAGTCAAACATTCTTTTTAAAAACTAAAGATTTATGTTCCACTTGTTCTATTACATATTTCAAAGAAAGCTAAATTAATACTTTCCCGTTTGGAAATGTTGTTTCATCAATATGTTTGACTTGCGTAATGATAGCCATCCAAAACACGAAGATTAAGTTTAAATTGACTGTAATCACTGTTTTGTTTTGTTTATTTTGACCACAAGATTAAGCTTATGGGCAGAAAAAAAAGCGGAACAGAACCATCATGCATGTTTCAACTAAGCTTTAGAAATCAGCTTGAAATGTGTCACGTAACCGTAATAGCTTTGATTTTTTATTCTTTTTTTTAAGAAACTTTCTATCCAGCTTTAGGCCAAGTCGGCAATTAAAGCTGAATTATTAATTGACTGATCTTAATTTTGATTATAGTCCTAGTGGTAACACCCAAATACCTGATTATCGACGAGGTCATGCCTAAAAATGTTTAAAACACAATCATGAAGAAATGAAGACTGTTTACTAAGACAAGAAGGGAACCTACCTAGTTACAAAGGCTGTATCCAGGGGGGGGGGGCTTCTGGGGTCTAATCCCCTTTCCAAAATTTTTGTCTGACTGGGGAAAATGTAACAAAATACATATAAACAAATTTTTGATGGGTTTTATAAGTTTTTCTTTATAAGTTTCTTCCATAAATAGAGCTCCACTTTTATTATCTTTTGGCAATCCGTCCAATCCGAGCAGCCTTCACGACCATAGTTTTAATGGAGGGACAAGGAGTTTATGGAGTCCCCCAATCATTCAGGGTCACACCTGCTTTCAGTGTTTGTCTGAATCTTATCAAATCACGCAATTGCCAAATTTTAGGCCCAAGGATTTTTTATATACTTTAGGACCTAAATAATATCAAATAGTCTTTCGACCTAAAATATGGCATTTGCGTAGTTTGGTATTATCCAGACATTCTGACAAAACTTACCAGAGCTGTTTTCAATGGGAAAGAACTAAAAATTCGAAGCTAAGTAAATATTATTCAATGTGGTCAATTATTTCCTAAATTGTATGAATCTTACCAGATCACGCAATTGCTAAATATTAGGCCCAAGGACTTTTTCATATACTTTAGGACCTAAAAAATATCAAATGTTCATTGGGCCTAAGGTATGGAATTTGCGTAATTTGACAGTATCCATACATTCTGACAAAACTTACCAGAGCCGTTTTCAATGAGAAAGAACTAAACAATCTAAGCTAAGTAAAAAATTCTCCAACGTGGTCAAATATTACCTAAATTTTCTGGATATTCTCAAATTAAGTAATTTCTAAATTTTAGGCCCAATGAATTTTTGATATACTTTAGGACCTAAATAATATTAAATAGTCATTGGGCCTAAAATATGGCATTTGTGTAATTTAGCAATCCAGACATTCTGATGAAACCTTCCAGGACTGTTTTTAATGGGAAGGAACTAAAAAATTAGCTAAATAAAAATTAAATAAAATTGTAAAACTTCTCCTAAACTATTTCAATTCAACTAAAATATGACATTTGCATAGTTTGACAATATCCAGACATTTTGACGGAACTTACCATAGCTGCTTTCAACAAGAAAAGAACTGAAAAAAAGGCTAAATATCGAAGAAATTTAGCCTAGTAAAAAAAAAACTAGTTTCTTATTAACAAATTCTGTGCTTCTGGTGTAATTTCAAAATTAGAGATAGGGCATAGAAAATTCTCAAAACAAGACTATTTCCATTTAAGTTTTAATATTCTATAAAGCGGAACTTAAAATCGCAAAAGCAGGGAAAAGATAAGCTGCTGCATCAGTTTCGTAACATAAGTTGTGAATAAAACAGTGCTTGGTAGTCAACCAACTACAAAAATATGCCCTAGGGCCTGGCCTCAGTCCTAAGTTAGGGTTACATCCGTGAAACAAATCGTTAAGTGCATTCTAAACTTTATTTATATTACAATATTCTAGGCCGGTGTAACTGCGGGCTATTGTATGCCCCAAGATACATAATTAATCTATGCCTCATTTCCCGTGAACTCTAAATTTTTTCTATGTGCCAGTTGAAGGAGGGAGACCACATCATCATCAAGAGTGTCAGGGCAACCAAATTGAGGGTTTTGGCGCCAAGGCTCCCCTCCTTACGCCCTTGGTTAAGAATTGTATATATAATTATATCACGAAAATCCAGCACTGTACATTCGGCAAGCATAGGTGAGATATAGAAAATGCAAACGGCCCTGTGACTAATATTACTTATAAAAGGAAAATGCTAGAAAAATCTGAATACGAAGGCAAATTTATCTTTCCTTTTCCTTTTATTAGTGCCATTACTTCTTGGAATTGTGGGCATTGTATTTAGGGGAAATATACCTCCCACTTCCCATATCTTACAAAGCACAACAGCATATCTAATTTTAATTGTGGAATTCTGGGCATTGTATTTAGGGGAAATATACCTCCCACTTCCCATATCTTAGAAAGCACAACAGCATATGTAATTTTAATTGTGGAATTCTGGGAATTGTATTTAGGGGAAATATACCTCCCACTTCCCATATCTTACAAAGCACAACAGCATATGTAATTTTAATTGTGAAATTCTGGGAATTGTATTTAGGGGAAATATACCTCCCACTTCCCATATCTTACAAAGCACAACAGCATATCTAATTTTAATTGTGGAATTCTGGGCACTGTATTTAGGGGAAATATACCTCCCACTTCCCATATCTTAGAAAGCACAACAGCATATGTAATTTTAATTGTGTAATTCTGGGAATTGTATTTAGGGGAAATATACCTCCCACTTCCCATATCTTACAAAGCACAACAGCATATGTAATTTTAATTGTGAAATTCTGGGAATTGTATTTAGGGGAAATATACCTCCCACTGTCCATATCTTACAAAGCAAAACAGCATATGTAATTTTAATTGTGGAATTCTGGGCATTGTATTTAGGGGAAATATACCTCCCACTTTCCATATCTTACAAAGCGCAACAGCATATCTAATTTTAATTGTGGAAATCTGGGCATTGTATTTAGGGGAAATATACCTCCCACTTACCATATCTTACAAAGCACAACAGCATATGTAATTTTAATTGTGGAATTCTGGGCATTGTATTTAGGGGAAATATACCTCCCACTTTCCATATCGTACAAAGCACAACACCATATGTAATTTTAATTGTGGAATTCTGGGCATTGTATTTAGGGGAAATATACCTCCCACTTTCCATATCTTAGAAAGAACAACATCATATTAAATTTTAATTGTGGAATTCCGGGCATTGTATTTAGGGGAACTATACCTTCCATTTGCCATATCTTACAAAGAACAACAGCATATGTAATTTCAATTGTGGAATTCTGGGCAGAGTATTTAGGGTAAATATACCTCCCACTTTCCATATCTTACAAAGCACAACAGCATATGTAATTTTAATTGTGGAATTCTGGGCATTGTATTTACGGGAAATACACCTCCCCCTTTCCATATCTTACAAAGCACAACAGCATATGTAATTTTAATTGTGGGATTCTGGGCATTGTATTTAGGGGAAATATACCTCCCACTTCCTATATCTTACAAAGCACAGCAACATATGTAATTTAAATTGTGGAATTCTGGGCATTGTATTTAGGGGAAATATACATCCCACTTCCCATATCTTACAAAGCAAAGCAGCATATTTAATTTCAATTGTGGAATTCCGGGCATTGTATTTAGGAGAAATATACCTTCCACTTTCAATATCTTACAAAGAACAACAGCATATGTAATTTTAATTGTGGAATTCTGGGCATTGTATTTAGGGGAAATATACCTCCCACTTCCCATATCTTACAAAGCACAACAGCATATTTAATTTTAATTGTGGACTTCCGGGCATTGTATTTAGGTGAAATATACCTCCCACTTTCCATATCTTACAAAGCACAACAGCATATGTAATTTTAATTGTGGAATTCTGGGCATTGTATTTAGGGGAAATATACCTCCCACTTTCCATATCTTACAAAGCACAACAGCATATGTAATTTTAATTGTGGAATTCTGGGCATTGTATTTAGGGGAAATATACCTCCCACTTTCCATATCTTAAAAAGAACAACAGCATATGTAATTTTAATTGTGGAATTCTGGGAATTGTATTTAGGGGAAATATACCTCCCACTTCCTATATCTTACAAAGCAGAACAGCATATGAAATTTTAATTGTGAAATTCTGGGAATTGTATTTAGGAGAAATATACCTCCCACTTCCCATATCTTACAAAGCAGAACAGCATATGTAATTTTAATTGTGGAATTCTGGGCATTGTATTTAGGGGAAATACACCTCCCACTTTCCATATCTTACAAAGCATAACAGCATATGTAATTTTAATTGTGGAATTCTGGGCATTGTATTTAGGGGAAATATACCTCCCACTTTCCATATCTTACAAAGCACAACAGCATATGTAATTTCAATTGTGGAATTCTGGGCATTGTATTTAGGGGAAATATACCTTCTACTTTCCATATCTTACAAAGCACAACAGCATATGTAATTTTAATTGTGGAATTCTGGGCATTGTATTTAGGGGAAATATACCTCCCACTTCCCATATCTTACAAAGCACAACAACATATGTAATTTCAATTGTGGAATTCTGGGCACTGTATTTAGGGGAAATATACCTTCCACTTTCCATATCTTACAAAGCACAACAGCATATGTAATTTTAATTGTGGAATTCTGGGCATAGTATTTAGGGGAAATATACCTCCCACTTCCCATATCTTACAAAGCACAACAGCATATTTAATTTTAATTGTGGAATTCTGGGCATTGTATTTAGGGGAAATATACCTCCCATTTTCCATATCTTACAAAGCACAACAGCATATGTAATTTTAATTGTGGAATTCTGGGCATTGTATTTAGGGGAAATATACCTCCCACTTCCCATATCTTACAAAGCACAACAGCATATTTAATTTTAATTGTGGAATTCCGGGCATTGTATTTAGGGGAAATATACCTCCCACTTTCCATATCTTACAAAGCACAACAGCATATGTAATTTTAATTGTGGAATTCTGGGCATTGTATTTAGGGGAAATATACCTCCCACTTCCCATATCTTACAAAGCACAACAGCATATGTAATTTCAATTGTGGAATTCTGGGCATTGTATTTAGGGGAAATATACCTTCTACTTTCCATATCTTACAAAGCACAACAGCATATGTAATTTTAATTGTGGAATTCTGGGCATAGTATTTAGGGGAAATATACCTCCCACTTCCCATATCTTACAAAGCACAGCAACATATGTAATTTAAATTGTGGAATTCTGGGCACTGTATTTAGGGGAAATATACCTCCCACTTCCCATATCTTACAAAGCACAGAAACATATGTAATTTTAATTGTGGAATTCTGGGCATTGTATTTAGGGGAAATATACCTCCCACTTTCCATATCTTACAAAGCACAACAGCATATGTAATTTTAATTGTGGAATTCTGGGCATTGTATTTAGGGGAAATATACCTCCCACTTTCCATATCTTACAAAGCACAACAGCATATGTAATTTTAATTGTGGAATTCTGGGCATTGTATTTAGGGGAAATATACCTCCCACTTCCCATATCTTACAAAGCACAGCAATATATGTAATTTTAATTGTGGAATTCTGGGCACTGTATTTAGGGGAAATATACCTCCCACTTCCGATATCTTACAAAGCACAACAGCATATGTAATTTTAATTGTGGAATTCTGGGCATTGTATTTAGGGTAAATATACCTCCCACTTCCCATATCTTACAAAGCACAACAGCATATGTAATTTTAGTTGTGGAATTCTGGGCATTGTATTTAGGGGAAATATACCTCCCACTTTCCATATCTTACAAAGCACAACAGCATATGTAATTTTAATTGTGGAATTGTGGGCATTGTTTTTAGGGGAAATATACCTCCCACTTCCCATATCTTACAAAGCACAACAACGTATGTAATTTTAAATTAGCTTTAAATTAGCTACAAAGCACAACAACGTATGTAATTTTAAATTAGCTTTATTTGTTGAATCCACACTAATGTCTAGAAGGAAAGTAAAAACTCAATTTTATTTGCAAATGTATTCCTTCTTGTTTTCGTTTGGGTTAGAGTGTTGAATCAAGCGCCTTATTTTACGTTTTCAAATTTGACGCATTCCTTAGCATGTAACTCAATTGCAAATATCCGTTTCTGAAAGTATGTTTGTTTGGTGATGTAAATGTATTTTGAGAACACGCTAGCTTAACATGGCATAAGGAAAAAAAACTAAGAAAAAATAAATAGAGAAAGATTTCCCTCCAATGAAAACCAGAGAATGGTGCAAACACTCCCACTTATGTGTCTTCAAAGCAGTCTTCAATGCAAAAAGAATACAATACAAAATTGAATAAATATGCGAAATTGGACAAAAGGACAAACATTATAAAAACTAAAGCCATTAACAGCGCCAATTTTACAAAACTACAGAGAATACTTAGGTGATACTTATCCCTTACGGTGATACTTACGAGATATTTTAGTATTCTTAAAATATATGAGTATCCTTAAGTATCTTAAGCACCATTAAGCAAATAACTGAAGATGCTTAGCAGGGATATTGAAAAAAAAACGATTCATGCTTATAACACCGTCGCTGATTCTAATTCTTCGCATTTTTATTACCCTTACAACACAAACTGGGATTTGTGTATTGTTTTGATATTTCACCTTTTTTTTGCTGTTGCTTTGATTGTGTGGCTCTTTTAATTAAGTATTCTTGGTTTTTATTTTTTTATTTTCTTTTTCGAATGACTGCGGGGAGGTTATAGCTGAAATATTTCGATCAATGTTCGTTTTTCATTAGCTACAAAATTCCTTCCATTAATTTTTCCTTGCGTTTGGTGTGTGGCCCAGTGAGCCTAAATTTCCAATAAAAATATCCCACTATCAATTATTACCACCAATCATTTATTACAATATCAATTATATAATTATCAATATATTATTCTATCATAATAAATCAATCCAATCTGATACTTTTGGTTTCAGCTTAATTTGAACATTTCTGAGAGCTGAAATATCGATAAAATATAGATTTTACATATTTGATATTTTTTTTACAGGTCGTTATATATCGCTAGTTCCTAGTTGGCCCATCACGGAAGCTGCTTACCCACCAACCCGGTCTTGGGAAGATCCGGGACCAGTTCATCCAAGCGAATTCGCTGAAATTAAAAATACCAAAGATTTTATTGAAATGCGGCGACGAGCACGCAGCAAAAGTCCTGCTCGGGGCAAGCAGACTGTAAGAGCACAAGAAACAGTTCCAGAGTCGCGGAGTTTCGGCAACCGAATCCGGGATGCGTTAAGACTAAAAAAGACTAAACCAAAAGTAGACGAGGCGTCAGTAGATGTTGTAGATAGCTTCGAACCAGATGCTTCAAGAAAGTCTATCAGAAAAATTGTCCAAAGTGAATCACCATCTTGTGATAACAAAAAAGTGACTTTTAATGCCTTTGCTACAGTACAACTTATGGAAAAGCGATAGATTAGCCTTATGCCCAAGCCACAGTAAAGTCACACTTAAGCTGAAGCAATTCAAGAGGGTTTATGTAATTTTTTTGTTAAAAGTTATTCATAGCGTTAAGCTTAAATTATTTTAACTTAAAATAATCTTGAATTATATATTCATAAATTAAAAATATACTAAACTTAAGCTTATTTACGGCTTAAAAACAAAGCAACATCTCTGAATTAGTTCAATCCGCTGTTTCTGTTTTTATTTGGTTTTCAAGACAAAAAAACCAAAACAAACCAAAACCTCGTTATCGAAATACTAAGTCCTTAAGGTTTATTTTCCTATTCAAGTTACAGTATGTTAGGTTTCTATAGTTCAACAGTTAATGGTATAACGTAAGACGACAGTTTTTTCTATAGTTTGATTTATCGAATTACGTTTTTGAAATTTGTATTGTCTTTTTAAAAGATGGAAACGTGGATAATACGTCATAAACGTACTGAATATCATTCTTTTTTAGACAAGCTTGGATCATTCTTGAAGAAAAATTCGAAGCGGTAAAAGAATTCTTGCTCCGCGAATGGACTAACGAATCTAATGATACGAGTATCTTGCGTTTTGATTATAAGCTACAAACGTAGCCTTGTAGCTAAATCGTATATTTCGAAACATGAAACCTTCATGGCAATTATAAAAACCGAAACACATTTTTCACGTTTTCACTCTCCTGTAGAAATTACATCGAGTGAAATAACTTCTTTTATGTTACCGGAGCAGGTTAGTCAATATAAACAGAATTATGAAAAACTCATCAGTAATGATGAATCCTATTGCACTAAATATAACGAAAAAAAAGAGGTCAGATCCTCGCCATTTTTTGGTTTCTGTTCTGTTTTTTCCCGCTCTAACAGTTCTTTTAAATTTATAGCGTGACATGACGTTGACTGCAAAATCGGACTATAAAAGTTTGCAGAAGGTGATCTCTTTTTTTTCTTTCTTTATGATAGTAAGTTGCGCTATGCTCAACTTTCAAACTTAATTTCAACGATTGACTAAGGTTGAATGTAGATTTTGTGAATCGCTGACAAAAAAGACGCTTAAAAGAGCCCTTCTACTATATCTATGGACATATATACAAGGACATAAATAACCAGGGTTAATGGAAAATATTTAGGAACAAATTAGAATTAATATAAAAATGACGTCACGATTATAAAGAATGTGGACGATTCGTAACTCTTTGCTTTTTCCTAGACAGGTGTGACCACAGTTTATATAATTATCCAGTATGATCTTTCCCTATCTCACCCATTATAAAAACCCGGACCAAGGTGTGAGTGCTCCAGAGAACGTTTTTGCAGATAGAAACATAGGTGACATCAGATCTTTTCACGGGTAGACAAGTCAGACTGTGATCTAATCGGAAACAAGTGGAAACCCGCTATTACGAATAATGCACTTTGTTGGAAACAATCGGAAACAGACTAACCCGCTAATGCAGAAAGAAGTGGGAGGAGCTTTTTGTTCGCACCGAGAACGAAGACCAGAAATGATCTGCGATAAGCTTACTGGATAATTATATGAACTGTGGGTGTGACTGTAGTGTGGCTTGGGCACTTTTATAATTCCTTTTTGGACTGAACCTGGTGGATAAATTTAGTACTAAATCTCGCAAGATTTTCAATTTATTGCGGTGCCACACTTCTATTTGCCGTTTTGCGGACAAACTGGGAAATAAGACTACCAACGAAACTGCCAGAAATACTTTTCTCGTAGTATCATTGGCTGATTTACTTTCCAGTTCATCCGCAAAATGCCAAACTGAACCGCGGCCTTAAACATGATTTTGAAATTTGATTTGAATTTTAGCCCACGTAACAAAGTTAAGGCACATTGACAATGAGATAATTTGAGCCAATTAAAATTTTCCATAGAACTTTTCAGCCAGTCATAAAATTCTGATTAACTCAAATTAGCGCTAGCTAATTCTTGACGATAGTAAAATCTCATTGTGAATGGGCCTTTAAATGGTCGTGAAGCAAGTAAGGAACATATCAAACTCGAGCGTCATCTCTTTTTGTTTCACTGCTTCTGCAATTTACAATGAGCCAAAAACAAATCAATGTGTAAGGATTGCTGTGTACATTTTTAGAAGAAGTACTTTTACTTTGTCCTATGCAGGTCTTTTTATCCCACAACTCATGAATTAAAATTTCATCTGTTTCTCTTTGTAATTTAGGCATCCTCCATTCACAAATCGGTCTCTAAATTTACTAAGAATCCAATTCACAAATTCAGATCTGCTTTTGTAGTACATAAATATTAGTAATAGTAGTAAAAAAATAGCTGCGTTATAGACCTCTTTATTATTTAATTTGGTATACACATCAACCCTACCTAAAAGTAAAAATATTTGACCTAATAAGTTCTTAGGACCAATTACTTTCTATTACAAATATATTTTCTTTATAACGATCTCAAATTGAAACTGCAACACCCATAGCCTCTAAATTGATGCTTTCGAAGTAAAATCAAATGTGTTCAATATATCGAACCATGAAATATTTTGCGAGAGTATAGTATAAGTTGTTCACCAGGTTTGTGGAAAAATCCGATGGGAATACCATTAAATATATATGTTACTTGTTCAGTATTTTTATATAAGAATTTATTTTTACATATAAACTAGTTGTTGAAAAGAATTAAATTATCGATTTTGTAAACAGTGTTGAGTGTTGAAGGTGTGTTATGTTCATAGAAAGATATGCAACAACGTGTTCTTGTTAATGAATTGTTGATAGTTTTGGAAATTAAACAATTGCGATAGTTGGTAATTATTTTTGCATATAAACAAGTTACTGAAAAGCAATGAATTATCGATGTTTTATTATTTTGAATGTTACAGGTATTTGACTTTTCTATCTTAAGTAGTAAAACAATGTTCCAATTGATTTTGAAAATATTTCTGCTTAGAGAATAATAACAATTGGTATTCTCGAGAAAATTATTGCTAATCCAACAATTCTTGATCAACAAATTGGCTCTCCTGATAATTGATCAACAATTTGTTAGTCAGAAAAGGCCTAAAGTATTAAACATTAAACATAAAGCTTAAACATTAAAGAAGGAACATTAAAATACCCCATATTTGAGGTTTACAGGGTTTCTATCTCCTTACGTTTGTCTGTACAATTAAAAGTTGGAATAGCCGGTAAATTAACGGAAGAGACAGAGTTGAGTCTGGCATCGTGATCGAATAAGGTTTTCGAATTTGGCTGCTAGTTCGTTGACCTTCTTGAATAAATTTGCCGAGACTTCACCGTGCAAAATTGGTATCTGATCAGGTTAGAATTTCATAAATCCGAGACATTTTCTATTCCCCACCGAGTTTAAGAGCGTTAGTAATATTGAATATATTGCTAGTAGCTTTATCTATCTGAGATTGCCTAGTTGTTTGACTTGCTCTGGAGCAGATGAGCTTCTTAGCGGGCCAGGAGTAAAAATAGGATGCAGCTGTGGTCATAATATCGGGACTTTGGTTTCCTATCTTTAAAGCCTAGTTGAAGGGTTTAAAACTATATTTCGAATGAGTCTACCCTTGGCTACACTTTCAATATTTTCCAAACTTTTTCAAGAACGACACACAGAGTATAGCATCGAGTAAATCAGATTCTGATAAGGGAAGGGAAATAAAAATGCTCCCTTTTGCTGCAGCCTTTCAGAACCGTCATTAGGGGGATAATCAAGGGTTTTGAGGTTTTTTTTTAATATATCAATTTTGACGAAGCCATCATCCGATGATATATTGCTAGTTCTGGTAATTATCTATTTTTACAACTTGTCAATGCTTATGGGAATGCTTTAAATTGTTTTTGGACGTCTTTTGATGGATAGTTGAGCTTGTATCATTTCAGTATCTTTTTAGCTTTGTCTTGTTTTACTTTCCTTGCAATTATGAATAAATCAAAATATGCTAATATCCATACAAATTTAAATATCTAAGTCCCTCCCTCTTATTTCACAAAAGAATTGTGTGTACGTATTTCGCCCATTTCTTTTGTGTAGCAATAATTTTTTATGCAACAATAAATAACGTAAAGCGAGAATTAAATATAACTTGAATTTTCTCAACTTTTTAGTTTAAACATAATTTTGTTTTATTGTAAGCATGGTTTATTCAAAAAACGTAAAAGAAAACTCTAATGTATTACATCAATAGACATGAAAGAAACTAGCATTAGTATATGCCAACATTGTGAAAAAAATGAGGATTTACACCGCGCTCTGGCCTTTCTTGTGCCTGGCGTAAAATCTCGATTAGAACCCCTCCCCCCTGTCTGTCTTCTAAAAATTTTCCGGCCAAAATTTCAATTTATTAACCAAATCATTTTCAATTGATGATAATACTTTATTTTTAATTATTATTAATTTTGTTAACTAATAATTTATTCATTATTTTTATTTATTACCCTTTTTATTTTAATAATAATATTTTAATAATAACTTTAACTATAATAATAACTAACTATAATAACTTAATGATTACTATTATATTATAATTACTTAATAATTATTATATTATAATAATTACTATCATAACTTAATACTTAACTATAATAATTATTATTAATAATAATGACTTTATTTTAATAATAATAAAATTTCAAAAATTACAAAATGATTATAACCGTTAGATTATTTATTTGAATTTTTCCGCCCCCAAAATTTATGCGCCCAGGGCAAGTGCCCCCCCCTAAAACCACCTCTGGATTTAAAGTTGCTTGCTTGGTAAATTTATGATTAATAATCAATCATTAAGTAATCAAAACTTACCTTGCTAAATACAAGTCTCGGTCTTTCTCTCTTTTGACTAAACGTATTATCTGATATAATTTTACGCAATTCATATCAAAATGAACTAATAATTTATTCATTATTTTCATTTATTACCCTTTACTTTATTTTAATAGTAATAATATTTCAAAAATCACAAAATGATTATAACCGATAGATTATTTATTTGAAATTTTCCGCCCCTAAAGATTCTGCGCCCGGGGCAAGTGTCCCCCCTCCCCTAAAACCGCCTCTGGATTTAAAGTTGTTTGCTTGATAAATTTTTGATTAATAATCAAGCATTAAGTAATCAAAACTTACCTTGCTAAAAACAAGTCTTGGTCTTTCTCTCTTTTGACTAAACGTATTATCCGATATAATTTTAAGCAATTCATATCAAAATGAAGCCAATATTATTCAGCTATTTCCTGTAGTCTTTATATTTGGTTCTCAAATCAAACAGTTCGCAGTAACGAACTGTAAGTAAGGAGGGATACGGCTCAAAAGTAACCAATACTCTAAAAAACGGAATTTTGATATAAATAAATATATCAAAAGAGTCAGCATTTTATGCTGATGCACACTCTTGAAACACAAGGACTCTTTAATTAGAATAGAATCTTTTTAAAAACTGCTTAAAAACTTTAGCGTGAAGAGCATGGTATTGAGAAGGGGGCAACCCCTTCACATGCAGAATAACTTCTGTTCGTTTTGAGTTTTAATGTTGCTCCTTACTTTCAGTTGAAAAAACTTGTTTTTATTATTATTTAAACCTAAAACAAAAACTGTTCTCATAAATAAGTTTAAATACGTTATTTCCACACTCTTCTAAAAATGATGGAATGATTGATACGACCTTTTCTCCTGGCCATAACGGTATTCGATGAGCCAGTTTCTTCCAGCTAAGCATGATCATGACAGATAGCTTACACAAGATGCGTCTCACAAAGCAGTTACTAATTTCAACTGCAGTAATACCAAAGCCGGCGTGGTTCACATTGTATTTTTACGTAAATTTTTCAGGATGCGAAAAAAACTGAAAAATATCATTTTTACTGCGTTTCATCAGCCATTTCTAAATATTGTATATGTCAGTTTCGCACTTCTGAAATAATGGCTAAAAACTGTTTCTAAGTTGTTCTCATGTGAAGGATCAGCAAGGTAATGTGGATCAGGAGGACCAAAGGACTAAACTTATCCTAACATTATCAGCAGGATTAGCAGGAGAATCACCCTTGCCCTGATTGTCAGGATTAGCAGGAGAATCCTACTGATTCTCCCTTTGTGGGTTGCTTAAGAGAGGTAAGATATATTTCAAACAAACGACAGAAATTATTCAATAAATAAAATCACTATTTCCCACAAAGGCTCCGGGATCAGTAAAGGAGGGGAATCATGAAACAAACTTTTCAACATTGAAGTAACAGAGAATTAGACCATTAAGAATTTAAGCACGTACTATTTAAAACATTTAGTCATAAAAAAGAGGAAAAAAAGAGACAGCAAGTAAAGGTGAATCTAGAGCAAAACCTTGGGGGGGGGGGGGAGGGCAATGTGACAAGGAAGCCAATAATTAACCAAATTGACAAGTTTATTTAAAAAAGAGTAAAAAAAGAAAAAAAACGGAATAAGGGCGCCCGATAAAATCTTTGGGGGGAGGGGTCCCTTTGGTCCCACTTGGATCCGTCCCTTAGAGCGAGAGAGATCTCATTAAAATAACAAACCTAAAACTCAAGTCAGGTGATACGGGACTCCAGAGACCCGGCAAAAAAAACCTTGTGCAACAATTTAGAGATTAGAACCAACGTTTAAGAAATTAACCATCAGATGTTTGAAGATAGCAAAGAATTTAGAAATCACCATCCTGCCACAGCAGGAAGCTTAGTCCACAGTCTTGACGATGCCACCAGAGGCTTAAAATAGCACCGAAAGCAAGGCGTGGCAGAGACTCTTAGTAAAGGCTTTTCGGCAATTATCTCAGAGGTTTGAAAATGTCAAATACAAATTTAGGGGATGCCAAAGACGGATTAAGATAATATAAACTTATAGATAGGATTAAGATATTGTCACAAAACAAAAAAAAGTACAAAAAACAAATTCTCGTTTCAAATCGAGAATGTAAAAATCAAAACAAGAGTCATAATCATAACGCAAGTCCAAAACCAGTAAAGAAACAATTGATAAATTGAAAAAAAAAAAACAGAATTTGGTCAAAAACAAAAGTACAACTTTAACTTAACATTTAAAAAATTACAGCTCAGAATAGAAGTAAGCTGTGAAAACATTATTTTCGATTGTTTTAAAAAGCGCTATCCCCTCTATTCCTGATAGTGGAAAAAGTGGATATAACACATTTAGGAAAAAAACTTAGAGATATCTTGAAAACCATACAAGATAGGAGAAAATAGATTTTACATATCAACAAACCTTGCTTAGTTTAAAGGTATAGTCCAAGCAATTAAGTTTTATGAAATGTTACACAACACGTTTCGAATTACCAGAATTGCTTTTTCTTGTCAGGTCTCTGAGTCTACTCAGAAATAAGGTAGACTAAATTCCTGACATTCCTAATACACAAAAATAGGAAAATAGAGAAATCTTTTGAGCTAAATACAACTGTATACCTTGTAGAAATGTTTTGTAGCATTCTAATAATTGGGTCAAGCAGCATTTACTCCTTACTTTCGGCCGAAAAACTTGTTTTTTTTTAATTTAATTTCTGATCTTTTTTTTTACATAATGCTGGGAAATCCGGCGCCCCCTTCATAACAATGTCCCTTCTCCATGGAAAGATCCTCCCAGGATTGGTCTGAATTTTCTAACAAAAACTAATTAAGACTACAAAACACTTTTTCGTGTAGAGACCAATGGTCCGAGTAGCGTAGCTAGCGATCTTCTGATCCCCTTCCTTCAGCC
Source organism: Artemia sp. Qi Xiang Cuo (assembly GCF_049724085.1). Classification (NCBI taxonomy): domain Eukaryota; kingdom Metazoa; phylum Arthropoda; class Branchiopoda; order Anostraca; family Artemiidae; genus Artemia; species Artemia sp. Qi Xiang Cuo. The sequence continues at coordinate 15,368,148 of NC_142810.1, read as the reverse complement.
GGGAGTGCTATGCGTTGAAGGGGGCAAATCATCCGATGCTATCCATGTTTCTCCCTAAGATTTTTCCAAGTATCCATTTCGAGCTGTGTCGACTCTGTCTGAACTCAGAGTCACACCACTTACCCCCGTCCCAAACCAAATAATCAGTGACTCCAGCACCCTAATGCCTACCTCGAAAAACATAGTGTTGTTTTTACCTACCCCGCTAACTACAACTATATACCTTGTAGAAATGTTTTGTAGCATTCTAATAATTGGGTCAGGCGGCGTTCAAGAAGTTCAATAAAGTGAACATCTCAAAATCTGTGATTGCTCACACGAGACTTTCAGCTTATTGACAGCGAGTTTTCTGTAGCAGACAATCAATCAAACAGCATAAATAATCGAAGGGAAAGGTTTCAGTTTCTTATCAGCTTCACAGTCATATAATTCTTATTCAGCTTCTTACTAGTCTACGTATCTCTCAACAGAACAAATTCAGCATTAGAGTACCAAGGACAATGAAAATGAGATCAGATTATTTGAATTAATCCACTTTAAACTTACACAATACACTAAAATATTGCTCAGCCTATAGTATATTATAGGCTGAGCCCAGATACTATAGTATCTGGAGCCAGCAATGGCTCCAGGGCCATTGCTTGCGCATAGGGTGTTAAATCGACGTTTCAGTTGCTGGGTCTTTTTTACAAGGACAAGTAGCCGACCTGTCACCCAACTTTGCCGAAGCAGGAATCGATCCCTGGGCCCCGTATTGCCGAGCAGAGCATCAATCCGCTGTGCTACCAGGGTAATGATAGCATTAAACGAACAATGACTGTATAAATATATATTTATCCATTTACCTGTAATTTTTTTTCTCGAAAACAGTCACTATATTTTTTTTTAATTGACATACTACCATTATCCGGTATGAAAAAACGGTCTTGATAAGTTACAACTTTCGGGAAATTCATCTAGGGCCTTAGTTTCAGAAAAACAAGGTGCTAAGTATTTTAAAAACCAAACTAAACTTTAATTTGATTGTTGATAGCAAAGAATTTTTTTTTGGTGCAAATATCCAAAAACGTTTTAATCTCATCTAATATCAAAACTATTATCCGCTGATTTGAAATTGGTGGTCTCCGAAACCTGGTCAAAATCAAATTCGGAATATGCCAAGGGGACAACCCCAGAAAAGCAAATTCCCATGAGTATGATCATTGGAAGAAAAACCTAGGCAATCAAAGGTTACGAATGATATTGAAACGAAACATACATATATACAAGTATTGTTCGTTTAATACTGTATATTTCATTTGATAGAAAACGTTGATCGACTTTAAATTTAAGAATAACAAATACTTCATTATATACTGCCAAATAAAATACAATGTAATTAAAGTTGTTTTGCAAAAGAGATTAAATAACTTTCTTTCTTTTCACCGAACAACGTTCAGACCCTTGGTACTATCTTAAAATAAATTTGAAAAGATCAGGAATTTAATTTTTAATGAAAAAGATCTCCATATGAAGTTATTCATTACAAAATTTGAAGTATAAACATTGCAAAATTTATGACCATTCAAACGAGAATCTCAGCTCACTGACTTTCCTACAGAAAAAGACTTAATTCCTCGCTCAAGAACTAAAAAAAGAATTTCGGCTTATTGCTTGAATTCACATTCCCTTCACCTACATTCTGTTCTATACACAATTTCAGCTTATGTGCGATCAGACTATTTACCTCTTAACAAAAGTAATTCAGTTTTGAAGTACCAAGGAAAGTGAAATTGGAATCTGATTGAGTGAATTAATGAAGTAGAAACTTAGACATTCATTTATATCTTTAAACATGAGAAAAATCATGAATTCAATTTTTAATGAAAAAGCCTACATACACAGTGATACAGTTTTTCATAGTAGCGGGCGCTATATTTACAGAAGAGCGGGAGAAATTTCAGCAAAAATAAGCTAAAAATATATAGCATAAACAGTTTAAAAATATATAGCTTTCCTTTGAAGTTGTAGTTATGTTTAATATTATTGTTAGGAGGGGTGGACCCACTATCATTGGGTCGAGACTCGGGCCTTCAATGGTCATTGTATCTACAATCCCAAAACTATGCTCCATTTATGGTTGGGACTAGGGGGAGGGGGGGCAAGAATGGGTTGAGCCTCCCCACCCTTACCATATATCTTGCCAGCTGTTTGACTTCTCCTTCCCTTACTTGTCCTCCAGCTTAACAATAACATTATGAAATATCTCAAGGGGGTGTATAATCTTAGCTGGACATTCTTCTATCTGATGCCTTCTTGTTTCCACAGGATAGTGGGGATTCACCCCTCCCTTGTAGTTATGTTTGGAAATCAGTGTTGTTAATGTTCTAATTTTTACAAACAAAAATCATTGTCATACTTAACTAATTAGTTTTGTTTATTCAATTTCAACAATTAGCGTGACAACTCGGATGAAAACGTGGTACTGTCATAGAACAAAAAAATTTTTTTTTTTTTAGAAAAGAGCGGTTTTTTAAAGCACCGGTTTTCGCATTTTTGGGTAAAGTGGGTGGTATAAATGTATGACTAAGAGGTAACCAAAAAAATATAAATTTTCAAAATCTATAAGAGAAAAGTATCTTTTAGAATTTTAACTTAGTCAGTAATATTTTTCTTATCACGTTTTAACGTTATAGATAGTCGTCTTTTAATACTTTTCTGCTAATTTTTATTAATATTTTGAATTAAAAACTTTACATCAAGAATATCAAGAGAAAACATAAAAAAAAAAACATCAAAAATTTGCTTATATTCATTTTTGTTACGTTTTTTACGAGTCGGACAAACATATCGGGGGAGAGAGAGGGGGGGGTCCCCCGAAGGGCTTATCCCAGAGTTACCCCTCAATCACTCGGACTATCTGTCTTGGATTTTTTCTACAATTACCTATGTCTTGATGCCTACTGCAACATTTTTTGCCCACTTGGTATAAATGTATGACTATGCCAGGTCATTAGGAGACATGTTAAGAAAACAATTCTTACTTCATAATTTGCAAAATTATCCTAGTCAACATATTTTCCAGGGGGAGCACCTTTATCCTCACTATTTTCACTGCTGTACATTTTTTAAAAACAAAATTGTGAAAAATAAACAAATTTCACTGCATTTATTCGTTTTCAAATAGTCTATTTATGACAGTTAAACACCATCACTGCCATCTATCAAAAAGATACAAATAGGCAAATGTTCATAAATTTAGGTTAAGTTAGGTTAGGTTAGCTAGATGGCTCTTGGGTGTTTGTTTTATAAACAATTTTCAAGACTTGGAGAATTGGCATAAAAATGAAAAATGTGATTGGAAAACTTGAAGAACAAGGAAAATAGTGAGGATAAATGTGCCCCCCCCCCTGGAAAATATGATAACTAGGATAATTTTGCATATTATGAAGTAAGAATTGTTTTATTAACATGTCTCCTAATGACCTGGCGTGGTCATACATTTATACCAAGTGGGCAAATAATGTTTTAATTTTACTGTCCTTGGTACTTTAGCTTTCAGGATTTCTCCTAGTTAAGAATTTAGCCTCCGATATGTTCCTGTATTGGTCAAATTATTTGATTTCCTGTCGAAAGTTAAAGAAAAGTTGTTCTTTCAAAACAGTGCAAAGTACTTTCAAAAACTTTTTGGAAATTTTTTATGAACAGCTTTATGCATTTTACAGACACCTTATGAGCGACTTATAAATGCATCATACAAAAAAATTCTCAGAAAAAAAGAAATAGACCACTTTTCTAATTCTATAAGAGAAATCTAAAAAATGTCGTCTAGAAAGCAAGCCACGGATGATTTGCCAGAGCTTCTTTACTTCTATCTCCATAATCATACAAGATTTCTTCTCCAAGTTCAATGTCCCTCTTAGTGATGAGTATCAATCTTGGCTCATTTTTAATCTCCAGGATCCGTGTTGCCAAATTGCCGTTCCGTGAGTGGTTCACTAAACGACCAAGACGAGGACATTCAGCTGTTGCATCAATGCTGAAACACATAAAAGATGTATTAGACTGGCTCTAGGTTTTGGAGGGGGTCCTAGAGGTTCCACAAGAAACAGTAAACTGCGATGAAATTGTATACCATTGACGAGGACATTCAAGACAAATGCCGACACGAGGACATTCAGCTGCTACATCAATAGTTGAATACTGAAACTTATCAGAGACAACGCTATAGCGTTGCCTATAGTAAAGGCCATGCGGCTCCAATGTTTTATTATTTATTTTTTTTTCCCCAGAGGCACTTCCTATGGAAAGGGTCGTCGTAGAAACTTCAAAGGGGGCTCATTCAATTGGAAATCGAGAGTTCTAGTGCCCTCTTTAACAGTCGAAAGTGATTGGAGGGCAACCAGCCCCCCCCACACGCCCATCATTCCCCCAAACACATCCAACCAAAATTTTGAGATGGCCATTTTGTTCAGCGTAGTTGATTTCCAGATAGAAAATATGTTTTTGAGGAGGACATTCTCCCACAATCCGCAAGCCAAGCATTTTAAGTTATGCCCTGGGGGCATATAAGGTTTTTTTTTTATAGAAGGTGTTGTCATAGAAACTTTAAAAAATGCTCATTCGATTATAAATTCAATGGGCTAGTGCCCTTTTTAATAGTTAAAAGTGATTAGAGGGCAACCAGCCCCCCCCCCCCTCCACGCCCATCATTCCCCCAAACACATCCAATAAAAATTTTGAGATAGCCATTTTGTTCAGAGTAGTTGATTTCCAGATAGAAAATTTGTTTTTGATGAGGACACTCCCAACACAACCCTCAAGGCAAGGGTTTTAAGTTATGCCCTGGGGGCATATAAGGTTTTTATAGAAAGCGTTGTCGTAAAAACTTCAAAAAAGACTCATTCGATTCAAAATTCAAAGGGCTAGTGCCCTTTTTAATAGTCGAAAGTGATTGGAGGACAACTAGCTCCCCTCTCACGCCCACCTTTTCCCTAAGCACATCCAATCAAAATTTTGAGATAGCCATTTTATTAAACGTAGTTTAAAGTTCTGGAAATTAGCTCTTTGAGGAGGACAACACCCACACAGCCCTCAGGGCAAGGGTTGTAAGTTATGCCCTGGGGGCATATAATGTTTTGTAAATACAACGTTGTCGTATAAACTTCAAAAAGGGCTCATTCGATTGGAAATTTAAATGGCTAGTTCCCTTTTTAATAGTCGAAAGTGACTTTAAGGCAACTGACACCCCTTCCACACCCACCATTTCCCCAAACACATTCAATAAAATTTTGATATAGCCATTTTGTTCAACGTTGTTGAAAGATCTGGAGATTATGTCTTTAAGCAGGACACTCTCCCCACAACCTTCATAGGGCAAGGGTTATAAGTTATGCCCTGGGGGCATATAAGGTTCTTATTGAAGGAATGCTCGTATAAACTTCAGAGAGGGCTCATTTGATTGGAAATTAAAAGTTCTAGTTCACTTTTTAAGCGTGTAAAGATATTAGAGGGTAACCAGCTTCCCCCACCCAAACCTTTTTTCCCAAATGCATCCAATAAAAATTTTAAGATAGCTATTTTGTTCAAAATAGTTCAAAGATCATATAACAAAATTCCAGTGTCGTCACAACCCCCCAGGGCCCGGGGGCAGGCGTTGTAATTTATGCCCTGGGGCATATATTGTTCGTATGAAAGAGATGCTCGAATAAACTTCAGATAGGGCTCATTTGATTGGATATTGAAAGTTCGAACTCACTTTTTAATAGTCAAAAGAGATTCGAGGGCAGAGATTTCCCCCCACGCCTTCTTTTTCAAAACCCATCTGATTAAAATTTTAAGATAGACATTTTGTTAAAAATAGTTCAAAGGTCGGATAAGAAAAATCTGGTGTCAACAGAACCCCCAGGGCACAAGGGAGGGAGTTCTAAGTTATGCCCTAAGGGCAAGTATGGTTCTTCTGAAAGGGATGCTCGTATAAACTTCGTAGAGGGCTCATTTGAATGAAAATTAAAACTTCTAGTTTACTTTTTAAGAGTCAAGAGAGTTAAACTAGCCCCCCCCCCATCCCATGCTCTTGTTTCCCCAAACCTGTCTGCATCAAATTTTGAGATAGCCAGTTTTTGGAAATTGTTCAAAAATTAGATTAAAAAAATTCCCCCCAGGGCCCGGGGTATAGGCTTTGTAAGTGTTGTCCTGGGGGCGTATATGGTTCTTATGAAAGGGATGCTCATATAAACTTCAGAGAGGGTTCATTCGATTGGAAATTGAAATTTCTAGTTCAATTTTTAAGTCAAAAGATATCCAAAGTTCATTTTCTCAGAGTGAAAAAAGATCGGAGGGCAACTAGCCTCTCCCGCCCTCTACGCCTTTGGGTGTATCGGATAGATAAACCCTTCCGATAAAAATTTCAGGTGACCCTTTTGTTAAAAATAGTTCAACCAATATATATTAAAACTCCAGGGTCGAAACAGCCCCCCAGGGCCCACGGACCGGCTTTGTAAGTTATACTCTGGGGATATATACGGTTCTTATAGAAGGGATACTCGTATAAACTTCAGAGAGGGCTCATTTGCTTGAAAATAGAAAGTTCTAGTTCAGATAGCAATTTTGTTGAAAATAGTTCAAACATCAGATAATAAAAACTCATAGGTTGACACAAACCCATTTTTTTTTACTTTGATATTGTTACTTTGATATCAGTTTTGATACTTTGATGAATATTTGATTTTTTTTTTAAGTTTGATTTTGAAATGAGGAATTTTTAAAAACTTAAATGTTTTTCAATAAAAAACGAACAAAAATTAACATAAAAAAACTCTCCGAAAAATAATTTTTTCAAAGAAAATTAATGGCCATTTTAAACTTAAGCTCAGCAGATACAAATACCTATTAAAATTCAAACTCAAAACGACCAGAAATTACTATTAAAGAATAAATGAAACCCAAAACGAACAGAAATTAAATAAACAATCATAGCAAAAACATACAACAAGTAATAATTTAAATGAATAAATAGATATTAAAGCGAGTAATGCTTAGATTGAATATGAAAATCAAGCTTAAGACGAAAAAATATTTTTCCTATTGAAATACAAATGAAACTTAAAACGAACAGAAATAAACAATCAATGCAAACAAACATACAATAGATATTAATGTAAAATGATAAATAAATCTTAAAACGAGTGAAACTTGAATAGAATATGTAAATCAAGCTTGAAACTAACAACAATCACCACGAACAAGAGGTTGGGCATGACCTCCTGCTATCACTGTAAAAGCCTTAAAGCTACTGCGTCATTGGTGGTCCACTGAAAACTAAATGGGTCTTGAACAGTCTTGGAAAGTATAAACAACATCAAATTGAATATTAGATGTATAATGATATTAACTGTGGAAAGATCCATCAGTTCAAGAATTTATTTCACTGTAATTGTATGTTTGATTTCAATACTGTAAGAACTGGAAAAGAAAATATTTGTAATATAATCCGTTTTCAGTTAGGCACCAATGACGCAGTAGGCTTTTGGTTTCTATTAGAAAGTTAGGAAAGGAGGCAGTATCCAAACACTTGTTTGTAGTGAAACTATATTCGTCTTTAACAACCTTAAAAAGAGCTAATAAATTAAACTGAATATTTGATGTATAATGATATTAATTGCTGAAAGCTCATCAGTTCAAAATTTTACTGTAATTTTAATTTTAATTTTCAATATTAACCACGAAGGAAAATATTTCTAATACAATTCGTTTTTATTAAAGCGCCAATGCCGCAGTAGGTTTTAGACTTTTACAGTGAGAGAAGGAGGCGATACCTAAACTATTGTTTGTGGTGATTTTTGTTCGTTTCAAGCTTGATTTGCATATTCAATTGAAGTTGCACTCGTTTTAAGATTTATTTATTAATTTACATTAATATCTATTGTATGTTTGTTTGCATTGATTGTTTATTTCTGTTCGTTTTAAGTTTCATTTGTATTTCAATAGGAAAAATACTTTTTCGTCTTAAGCTTGATTTTAGTATTCAATCTAAGCATTACTCGCTTTAAGATCTATTTATTCATTTATATTACTACTTGTTGCATGTTTTTGCTATGATTGTTTATTCATAATCTCTGTTCGTTTTGAGTTTGAATTTTAAAAGGTATTGGTATCTGCTGAGCTTAAGTTTAAAATGGCCTTTACTTTTCTTTGGAAAACTTATATTTCGAAAAGTTTTTTTTAATTAATACTAAGAAGGAAGAACAGCAGGGGAAGCACCTTTACTTTCCACGACATCACATAATCTAAATTTAGTCGTACTGCAAGTCAGGGTCGCTTAAGGTTTTAATTTTATTCATTCAGCTTGATTTTTAATTTCTTTGATTAATTAGTTTTTTCAATTTTTTAAACTAACGAAGTTTAGTTAATTCAACCTTTATTATAATAAGTTTTATGAATATTTTTTTTATAAGAGCAAGTGACTAGTCTAACCTACAATACGTAGGCTAGATAATAGCCGCCATAGCCTACATAACATTATCAACATAAAAGTGGGTGTGTTTTCCTTGGATAACTTTCTATCAAAACCAGTAGTTAGAGTATGTAAAATGTGATAAAGAATACTGCGTCTATATAATCTTTTTAATTTATTTTACACTTTGCTCTTTATTTTGTTGTTTTTAAATTAGATGTTTTAATCTATTCGTTTTTATTTTGTTTTATTTAAAAATAAAACTATGTTTTAGAATCTTAGAATCTTAGATTTGTGACCAAATCTTAAACAGATTGTAAACAAATTTTTACTTTCAACCACGTTCCCAACCAAGTTCCAAAATTGTTGGAAATTAGGTTTGATTAGTCCCTTAAAAAAAAAAGAATGGTAACACGCAAGGTTTTGATAGTGTCCAACCCATTACTCTTATTCCAGTTTTTGCTACTTATATGAAAGCTCTTTAGCTGAGTGGTTGAAAACAAAGATTAGATTGTAAACAAATCTTAGATTTGTAACTTAAAATCATAATAACATAAAATCAACATATTCTCCCCCGTAAGACTCTATGACCAGGAAAAAAACAGGGGAGAAATATAACTAAAAAAACAAACAAAAAACAAATACATTCATCAAACATTTTTTAAATAATAAATTCACATCGCCAAACCAAAAAATACCCCCCCCCCACAAAAAAATCCAAGCTAGGCAAGGGAGTAATACATGATTCCACCCACACAAATAAAGTACATAACCAATCCAGAGACATCAACTCATCAGAGAATCAGGGAAAAAAATTAATTATTTGCTTGAAAATCTCTAACATAGTTTTTAAAGGTATCAAACGAGTGGCAGTCCCGCGCAGACTCCGGAGAGAGTTCCAAATCATGTTGCAAGCTATCAAAGGGTTAAAGTCAGGCCGTACTGACGGAGTATCAGAAATTAAATAAAAAAAAACAAGTTTTTCGACTGAAAGAAAGGAGCAGCATCAAAAATTAAAACGAACAGAAAATATTAGGTAAATGATTGGGTTCATCTTAAAGTAAAAAAAAACAAGTTTTTCGACTGAAAGAAAGGAGCAGCATCAAAAATTAAAACGAACAGAAAATATTAGGTAAATGATTGGGTTCATCTTAAAGTAAAAAAAAACAAGTTTTTCGACTGAAAGAAAGGAGCAGCATCAAAAATTAAAACTAACAGAAAATATTAGGTAAATGATTGGGTTCATCTTAAAGTAAAAAAAAACAAGTTTTTCGACTGAAAGAAAGGAGCAGCATCAAAAATTAAAACGAACAGAAAATATTAGGTAAATGATTGGGTTCATCTTAAAGTAAAAAAAAACAAGTTTTTCGACTGAAAGAAAGGAGCAGCATCAAAAATTAAAACGAACAGAAAATATTAGGTAAATGATTGGGTTCATCTTAAAGTAAAAAAAAACAAGTTTTTCGACTGAAAGAAAGGAGCAGCATCAAAAATTAAAACGAACAGAAAATATTAGGTAAATGATTGGGTTCATCTTAAAGTAAAAAAAAACAAGTTTTTCGACTGAAAGAAAGGAGCAGCATCAAAAATTAAAACGAACAGAAAATATTAGGTAAATGATTGGGTTCATCTTAAAGTAAAAAAAAACAAGTTTTTCGACTGAAAGAAAGGAGCAGCATCAAAAATTAAAACGAACAGAAAATATTAGGTAAATGATTGGGTTCATCTTAAAGTAAAAAAAAACAAGTTTTTCGACTGAAAGAAAGGAGCAGCATCAAAAATTAAAACGAACAGAAAATATTAGGTAAATGATTGGGTTCATCTTAAAGTAAAAAAAAACAAGTTTTTCGACTGAAAGAAAGGAGCAGCATCAAAAATTAAAACGAACAGAAAATACATTGTAAGGTATTTTTAAATTATTGGAAGTGCAGAAAAAGGAGCTGATTGCTTGGAAATAAAAAATATATTATTACATAGGGCAGCAGGAAGCTGGCCATGTAACCTATAAAATTAAAAGAAGCACAAGACAGAAAATAGAGAGATCGCAAGTCATACAAGGGTTTAAGTTGGGAACAGTTAGTATCCTGTATAAGAGTCCTTGCTTTATCATATAGTTTTGAAAGTTGCTCCAGTGACGAGGGAAAAGTTGACATCCAAATAATAGAAGAATATGACACCTAAGGCTGAACTAGGCTGTAGAATGGGAGTTTAAGAATTGACCCTGGAAAAATGTGTTTCAATTTTTTAGGGATCCCAAGGATTCTGGTCAAGCAAGGATTTAAGTAGGGAACACTTAGTGTCCTGTATCACAGTCCTTGCTTAATCATATAGTTTTGAAAGTGTTTTCATTGACGAGGGAAAAGTTGACATCCAAATAATAGAACAGTATGACACCTAAGGCTGAACTAGGCTGTAGAATAGGAGTCTAAGAATTGACCCTGGAAAAATGTGTTTCAATTTTTTAGGGATCCCAAGGATTCTGGTCAAGCAAGGGTTTAAGTAGGGAACACTTAGTATTCTGTATCAGAGTCCTTGCTTTATCATATAGTTTTGAAAGTGATTTCAGTGATGAGGGAAAAGTTGGCATCTAAATAATAGAAGAGTATGACACCTAAGGCTGAACTAGGCTGTAGAATAGGAGTCTAAGAATTGACCCTGGAAAAATGTGTTTCAATTTTTAGGATCCCAAGGATTCTGGTCAAGCAAGGGTTTAAGTACGGAACACTTAGTATTCTGTATCAGAGTCCTTGCTTTATCATATAGTTTTGAAAGTGACTCCAGTGATGAGGGAAAAGTTGGCATCTAAATAATAGAAGAGTATGACACATAAGGCTGAACTAGGCTGTAGAATAGGAGTCTAAGAATTGACCCTGGAAAAATGTGTTTCAATTTTTTAGGGATCCCAAGGATTCTGGTCAAGCAAGGGTTTAAGTACGGAACACTTAGTATTCTGTATCAGAGTCCTTGCTTTATCATATAGTTTTGAAAGTGACTCCAGTGATGAGGGAAAAGTTGGCATCTAAATAATAGAAGAGTATGACACATAAGGCTGAACTAGGCTGTAGAATAGGAGTCTAAGAATTGACCCTGGAAAAATGTGTTTCAATCTTTTAGGGATCCCAAGGATTCTGGTCAAGCAAGGGTTTCAGTACGGAACACTTAGTATTCTGTATCAGAGTCCTTGCTTTATCATATAGTTTTGAAAGTGACTCCAGTGATGAGGGAAAAGTTGGCATCTAAATAATAGAAGAGTATGACACATAAGGCTGAACTAGGCTGTAGAATGGGAGTTTAAGAATTGACCCTGGAAAAATGTGTTTCAATTTTTTAGGGATCCCAAGGATTCTGGTCAAGCAAGGGTTTAAGTACGGAATACTTAATATTCTGTATCAGAGTCCTTGCTTTATCATATAGTTTTGAAAGTGACTTCAGTGATGAGGGAAAAGTTGGCATCTAAATAATAGAAGAGTATGACACATAAGGCTGAACTAGGCTGTAGAATAGGAGTCTAAGAATTGACCCTGGAAAAATGTGTTTCAATCTTTTAGGGATCCCAAGGATTCTGGTCAAGCAAGGGTTTAAGTACGGAACAATTAGTATTCTGTATCAGAGTCCTTGCTTTATCATATAGTTTTGAAAGTGATTTCAGTGATGAGGGAAAAGTTGGCATCTAAATAATAGAAGAGTATGACACCTAAGGCTGAACTAGGCTGTAGAATAGGAGTCTAAGAATTGACCCTGGAAAAATGTGTTTCAATTTTTTAGGGATCCCAAGGATTCTGGTCAAGCAAGGGTTTAAGTACGGAACACTTAATATTCTGTATCAGAGTCCTTGCTTTATCATATAGTTTTGAAAGTGACTCCAGTGATGAGGGAAAAGTTGGCATCTAAATAATAGAAGAGTATGACACATAAGGCTGAACTAGGCTGTAGAATAGGAGTCTAAGAATTGACCCTGGAAAAATGTGTTTCAATGTTTTAGGGATCCCAAGGATTCTGGTCAAGCAAGGGTTTAAGTACGGAACACTTAGTATTCTGTATCAGAGTCCTTGCTTTATCATATAGTTTTGAAAGTGAATTCAGTGATGAGGGAAAAGTTGGCATCTAAATAATAGAAGAGTATGACACCTAAGGCTGAACTAGGCTGTAGAATAGGAGTCTAAGAATTGACCCTGGAAAAATGTGTTTCAATTTTTTAGGGATCCCAAGGATTCTGGTCAAGCAAGGGTTTAAGTACGGAACACTTAGTATTCTGTATCAGAGTCCTTGCTTTATCATATAGTTTTGAAAGTGACTCCAGTGATGAGGGAAAAGTTGGCATCTAAATAATAGAAGAGTATGACACATAAGGCTGAACTAGGCTGTAGAATAGGAGTCTAAGAATTGACCCTGGAAAAATGTGTTTCAATTTTTTAGGGATCCCAAGGATTCTGGTCAAGCAAGGGTTTAAGTACGGAACACTTAGTATTCTGTATCAGAGTCCTTGCTTTATCATATAGTTTTGAAAGTGACTCCAGTGATGAGGGAAAAGTTGGCATCTAAATAATAGAAGAGTATGACACATAAGGCTGAACTAGGCTGTAGAATAGGAGTCTAAGAATTGACCCTGGAAAAATGTGTTTCAATCTTTTAGGGATCCCAAGGATTCTGGTCAAGCAAGGGTTTAAGTACGGAACACTTAGTATTCTGTATCAGAGTCCTTGCTTTATCATATAGTTTTGAAAGTGACTCCAGTGATGAGGGAAAAGTTGGCATCTAAATAATAGAAGAGTATGACACATAAGGCTGAACTAGGCTGTAGAATAGGAGTCTAAGAATTGACCCTGGAAAAATGTGTTTCAATTTTTTAGGGATCCCAAGGATTCTGGTCAAGCAAGGGTTTAAGTACGGAACACTTAGTATTCTGTATCAGAGTCCTTGCTTTATCATATAGTTTTGAAAGTGACTCCAGTGATGAGGGAAAAGTTGGCATCTAAATAATAGAAGAGTATGACACATAAGGCTGAACTAGGCTGTAGAATAGGAGTCTAAGAATTGACCCTGGAAAAATGTGTTTCAATCTTTTAGGGATCCCAAGGATTCTGGTCAAGCAAGGGTTTAAGTACGGAACACTTAGTATTCTGTATCAGAGTCCTTGCTTTATCATATAGTTTTGAAAGTGATTTCAGTGATGAGGGAAAAGTTGGCATCTAAATAATAGAAGAGTATGACACCTAAGGCTGAACTAGGCTGTAGAATAGGAGTCTAAGAATTGACCCTGGAAAAATGTGTTTCAATTTTTTAGGGATCCCAAGGATTCTGGTCAAGCAAGGGTTTAAGTACGGAACACTTAGTATTCTGTATCAGAGTCCTTGCTTTATCATATAGTTTTGAAAGTGACTCCAGTGATGAGGGAAAAGTTGGCATCTAAATAATAGAAGAGTATGACACATAAGGCTGAACTAGGCTGTAGAATAGGAGTCTAAGAATTGACCCTGGAAAAATGTGTTTCAATCTTTTAGGGATCCCAAGGATTCTGGTCAAGCAAGGGTTTAAGTACGGAACACTTAGTATTCTGTATCAGAGTCCTTGCTTTATCATATAGTTTTGAAAGTGATTTCAGTGATGAGGGAAAAGTTGGCATCTAAATAATAGAAGAGTATGACACCCAAGGCTGAACTAGGCTGTAGAATAGGAGTCTAAGAATTGACCCTGGAAAAATGTGTTTCAATTTTTTAGGGATCCCAAGGATTCTGGTCAAGCAAGGGTTTAAGTACGGAACACTTAGTATTCTGTATCAGAGTCCTTGCTTTATCATATAGTTTTGAAAGTGATTTCAGTGATGAGGGAAAAGTTGGCATCTAAATAATAGAAGAGTATGACACCTAAGGCTGAACTAGGCTGTAGAATAGGAGTCTAAGAATTGACCCTGGAAAAATGTGTTTCAATTTTTTAGGGATCCCAAGGATTCTGGTCAAGCAAGGGTTTAAGTACGGAACACTTAGTATTCTGTATCAGAGTCCTTGCTTTATCATATAGTTTTGAAAGTGACTCCAGTGATGAGGGAAAAGTTGGCATCTAAATAATAGAAGAGTATGACACATAAGGCTGAACTAGGCTGTAGAATAGGAGTCTAAGAATTGACCCTGGAAAAATGTGTTTCAATCTTTTAGGGATCCCAAGGATTCTGGTCAAGCAAGGGTTTAAGTACGGAACACTTAGTATTCTGTATCAGAGTCCTTGCTTTATCATATAGTTTTGAAAGTGACTCCAGTGATGAGGGAAAAGTTGGCATCTAAATAATAGAAGAGTATGACACATAAGGCTGAACTAGGCTGTAGAATAGGAGTCTAAGAATTGACCCTGGAAAAATGTGTTTCAATTTTTTAGGGATCCCAAGGATTCTGGTCAAGCAAGGGTTTAAGTACGGAACACTTAGTATTCTGTATCAGAGTCCTTGCTTTATCATATTATTTGAAAAAAACTACGTTTTCTAAAGAGTTAAAGAGGCTGAGTTACAAGGTCGAACCTTAAAACGTACAGGGATTAGGAGGCACAGTTGGGGGGCTGCCGCCCCCAAACCCCCGCTTTCGCAGCCTTTAAATATAAAAAAAAATTTCTTTAAACTGAAAGTAAGGAGCGACATTAAAACTTAAAACGAACAGAAATTATTCCGTATATGAAAGAGGCTGTGCCCTCCTCAACGCCTCGCTCTTTACGCTAAAGTTTTTATTGTTTAAAAAAGAGTTGTGAGAAAGTCAAACTTTAGCGTAAAGAGCGAGGCGTTGAGGAGGGCACAGCCTCTTTCATATACGGAATAATTTCTGTTCGTTTTAAGTTTTAATGTCGCTCCTTACTTTCAGTTTAAAGAAATTTTTTTTATATTTAAAGGCTGCGAAAGCGGGGGTTTGGGGGCGGCAGCCCCCCAACTGTGCCTCCTAATCCCTGTACGTTTTAATGTTCGACCTTGTAACTCAGCCTCTTTAACTCTTTAGAAAACGTAGTTTTTTTCAAATAATTTCTGCACGTTTTTGTACAGTTTATTACTTATTATTGCTTGACTAACTGTTAGCTGATCGTGTCAGGAGTTAAAGTTGGGGGGCTGCCGCCCCCCAAACCCCCCGCTCTTGAACATTATTATTTTAAGGCTTTTAATTACTGAATAATAAAATAACGTCGTACAGGGTGCCTCCTAATACCAGTACGTTTTAATGTTAGAACTTGTGACTCAGCCACTTTAAATGACCCCCAACTGTGCCTCCTAATCCCTTTACGTTTTAAGGGTTGACCTTGTAACTCAGCCTCTTTAACTCTTTAGAAAACGTAGTTTTTTTCAAATAATTTCTGCACGTTTTTGTACAGTTTATTACTTATTATTGCTTGACTAACTGTTAGCTGATCGTGTCAGGAGTTAAAGTTGGGGGGCTTCCGCCCCCCAAACCCCCCGCTCTTGAACATTCTTGTGTTAAGGCTTTTAATTCCTGAATACTCAAATCACGTCGTACAGGGTGCCTCCTAATCCCTGTACGTTTTAAGGTTCGAACTTGTGACTCAGCCTCTTTAACAGCCCCCCAACTGTGCCTCCTAATCCCTGTACGTTTTAAGGGTCGACCTTGTAACTCAGCCTCTTTAACTCTTTAGAAAACGTAATTTTTTTCAAATAATTTAAAAAAGAAACTGAGTTTCTTTTCAAAGTATATAAAAAAGTTGCTCTGATGGTGAATCGAACCCGAGTTTTCCGCTTGAAAGTCTGAAGTCTCAGCCGCTGGACTATACAAAGACAATAGTAATTGTTGTTTAGCAAATAGAAGGTATTTTCGACGCAAGCAAATTCCCAAAAATCTTGATATGTGGTTTTTGGAAAACAGGGAAGGAGTGATCAGATTGAGCTGAAATTTCGACGATAAGCTCCCAGGCCCCAGGAAAGCTTATCCTCTAAATTTAAACCCGATCAGACAATGGGAAAGGGGGGGTGGTGGAGGGAAAAAGTAACATGGGCTAATATAGGAAAACGAGGTTTTTCGTAAATGTAAATTCGGGGGATAATTTTTTCGGTCTGAAAATATCAAAAGGCCCTAACAGGTCGAATTCTGCTTCGAATGAGTCCTCATTCAACCGGATCCGTTGCCAACTGTGGCCTGTAGGCGTGGCTAACAAAAAAAAAAGAAATGAATTTTAAGTGGCTATATTTGGTTTTTTGAAAACAGGGAAGGAGTAATCGGATTGAGCTGAAATTTCGAGGATAAGCTCCCGGGCCCTAGGAAAGCTTAACCTCTAAATTTCAGCCGAATCGGACAACGTTAAAGGGGGCTGTGGTGGGAGGGTCCAAACTTCCGGCCCAGTTTACCCCATGAAGATAAAGTCGGAGGAGGATGAAATTTTGCAAGTTTCTTAGTTTGAGCTTGGGCTACAAAATGCAATTACCGCCGTCTCTCTGCGACCTCTAGGACCTGAAATCGCTTAACATTGTGGTGGGTCGCCTCTTTATAGAGGCACAAGTGTGCCTCCTTGATAGTTTTGAAAGTGATTTCAGTGATGAGGGAAAAGTTGGCATCTAAATAATAGAAGAGTATGACACCTAAGGCTGAACTAGGCTGTAGAATAGGAGTCTAAGAATTGACCCTGGAAAAATGTGTTTCAATTTTTTAGGGATCCCAAGGATTCTGGTCAAGCAAGGGTTTAAGTACGGAACACTTAGTATTCTGTATCAGAGTCCTTGCTTTATCATATAGTTTTGAAAGTGACTCCAGTGATGAGGGAAAAGTTGGCATCTAAATAATAGAAGAGTATGACACATAAGGCTGAACTAGGCTGTAGAATAGGAGTCTAAGAATTGACCCTGGAAAAATGTGTTTCAATCTTTTAGGGATCCCAAGGATTCTGGTCAAGCAAGGGTTTAAGTACGGAACACTTAGTATTCTGTATCAGAGTCCTTGCTTTATCATATAGTTTTGAAAGTGACTCCAGTGATGAGGGAAAAGTTGGCATCTAAATAATAGAAGAGTATGACACATAAGGCTGAACTAGGCTGTAGAATAGGAGTCTAAGAATTGACCCTGGAAAAATGTGTTTCAATCTTTTAGGGATCCCAAGGATTCTGGTCAAGCAAGGGTTTAAGTACGGAACACTTAGTATTCTGTATCAGAGTCCTTGCTTTATCATATAGTTTTGAAAGTGACTCCAGTGATGAGGGAAAAGTTGGCATCTAAATAATAGAAGAGTATGACACATAAGGCTGAACTAGGCTGTAGAATAGGAGTCTAAGAATTGACCCTGGAAAATTGTGTTTCAATCTTTTAGGGATCCCAAGGATTCTGGTCAAGCAAGGGTTTAAGTACGGAACACTTAGTATTCTGTATCAGAGTCCTTGCTTTATCATATAGTTTTGAAAGTGACTCCAGTGATGAGGGAAAAGTTGGCATCTAAATAATAGAAGAGTATGACACATAAGGCTGAACTAGGCTGTAGAATAGGAGTCTAAGAATTGACCCTGGAAAAATGTGTTTCAATCTTTTAGGGATCCCAAGGATTCTGGTCAAGCAAGGGTTTCAGTACGGAACACTTAGTATTCTGTATCAGAGTCCTTGCTTTATCATATAGTTTTGAAAGTGACTCCAGTGATGAGGGAAAAGTTGGCATCTAAATAATAGAAGAGTATGACACATAAGGCTGAACTAGGCTGTAGAATAGGAGTCTAAGAATTGACCCTGGAAAAATGTGTTTCAATCTTTTAGGGATCCCAAGGATTCTGGTCAAGCAAGGGTTTCAGTACTGAACACTTAGTATTCTGTATCAGAGTCCTTGCTTTATCATATAGTTTTGAAAGTGACTCCAGTGATGAGGGAAAAGTTGGCATCTAAATAATAGAAGAGTATGACACATAAGGCTGAACTAGGCTGTAGAATAGGAGTCTAAGAATTGACCCTGGAAAAATGTGTTTCAATCTTTTAGGGATCCCAAGGATTCTGGTCAAGCAAGGGTTTAAGTACGGAACACTTAGTATTCTGTATCAGAGTCCTTGCTTTATCATATAGTTTTGAAAGTGACTCCAGTGATGAGGGAAAAGTTGGCATCTAAATAATAGAAGAGTATGACACATAAGGCTGAACTAGGCTGTAGAATAGGAGTCTAAGAATTGACCCTGGAAAAATGTGTTTCAATTTTTTAGGGATCCCAAGGATTCTGGTCAAGCAAGGGTTTAAGTACGGAACACTTAGTATTCTGTATCAGAGTCCTTGCTTTATCATATAGTTTTGAAAGTGATTTCAGTGATGAGGGAAAAGTTGGCATCTAAATAATAGAAGAGTATGACACATAAGGCTGAACTAGGCTGTAGAATAGGAGTCTAAGAATTGACCCTGGAAAAATGTGTTTCAATCTTTTAGGGATCCCAAGGATTCTGGTCAAGCAAGGGTTTAAGTACGGAACACTTAGTATTCTGTATCAGAGTCCTTGCTTTATCATATAGTTTTGAAAGTGATTTCAGTGATGAGGGAAAAGTTGGCATCTAAATAATAGAAGAGTATGACACATAAGGCTGAACTAGGCTGTAGAATAGGAGTCTAAGAATTGACCCTGGAAAAATGTGTTTCAATCTTTTAGGGATCCCAAGGATTCTGGTCAAGCAAGGGTTTAAGTACGGAACACTTAGTATTCTGTATCAGAGTCCTTGCTTTATCATATAGTTTTGAAAGTGATTTCAGTGATGAGGGAAAAGTTGGCATCTAAATAATAGAAGAGTATGACACCTAAGGCTGAAGTAGGCTGTAGAATAGGAGTCTAAGAATTGACCCTGGAAAAATGTGTTTCAATTTTTTAGGGATCCCAAGGATTCTGGTCAAGCAAGGGTTTAAGTACGGAATACTTAATATTCTGTATCAGAGTCCTTGCTTTATCATATAGTTTTGAAAGTGACTTCAGTGATGAGGGAAAAGTTGGCATCTAATCTAAATAATAGAAGAGTATGAAACATAAGGCTGAACTAGGCTGTAGAATAGGAGTCTAAGAATTGACCCTGGAAAAATGTGTTTCAATCTTTTAAGGATCCCAAGGATTCTGGTCAAGCAAGGGTTTAAGTACGGAACACTTAGTATTCTGTATCAGAGTCCTTGCTTTATCATATAGTTTTGAAAGTGATTTCAGTGACGAGGGAAAAGTTGGCATCTAAATAATAGAAGAGTATGACACCTAAGGCTGAACTAGGCTGTAGAATAGGAGTCTAAGAATTGACCCTGGAAAAATGTGTTTCAATTTTTTAGGGATCCCAAGGATTCTGGTCAAGCAAGGGTTTAAGTACGAAACACTTAGTATTCTGTATCAGAGTCCTTGCTTTATCATATAGTTTTGAAAGTGATTTCAGTGATGAGGGAAAAGTTGGCATCTAAATAATAGAAGAGTATGACACCCAAGGCTGAACTAGGCTGTAGAATAGGAGTCTAAGAATTGACCCTGGAAAAATGTGTTTCAATTTTTTAGGGATCCCAAGGATTCTGGTCAAGCAAGGGTTTAAGTACGGAACACTTAGTATTCTGTATCAGAGTCCTTGCTTTATCATATAGTTTTGAAAGTGACTCCAGTGATGAGGGAAAAGTTGGCATCTAAATAATAGAAGAGTATGACACATAAGGCTGAACTAGGCTGTAGAATAGGAGTCTAAGAATTGACCCTGGAAAAATGTGTTTCAATCTTTTAGGGATCCCAAGGATTCTGGTCAAGCAAGGGTTTCAGTACGGAACACTTAGTATTCTGTATCAGAGTCCTTGCTTTATCATATAGTTTTGAAAGTGACTCCAGTGATGAGGGAAAAGTTGGCATCTAAATAATAGAAGAGTATGACACATAAGGCTGAACTAGGCTGTAGAATAGGAGTCTAAGAATTGACCCTGGAAAAATGTGTTTCAATATTTTAGGGATCCCAAGGATTCTGGTCAAGCAAGGGTTTAAGTACGGAACACTTAGTATTCTGTATCAGAGTCCTTGCTTTATCATATAGTTTTGAAAGTGACTCCAGTGATGAGGGAAAAGTTGGCATCTAAATAATAGAAGAGTATGACACATAAGGCTGAACTAGGCTGTAGAATAGGAGTCTAAGAATTGACCCTGGAAAAATGTGTTTCAATTTTTTAGGGATCCCAAGGATTCTGGTCAAGCAAGGGTTTAAGTACGGAACACTTAGTATTCTGTATCAGAGTCCTTGCTTTATCATATAGTTTTGAAAGTGACTCCAGTGATGAGGGAAAAGTTGGCATCTAAATAATAGAAGAGTATGACACATAAGGCTGAACTAGGCTGTAGAATAGGAGTCTAAGAATTGACCCTGGAAAAATGTGTTTCAATTTTTTAGGGATCCCAAGGATTCTGGTCAAGCAAGGGTTTAAGTACGGAACACTTAGTATTCTGTATCAGAGTCCTTGCTTTATCATATAGTTTTGAAGGTGGCTTCAGTGATGAGGGAAAAGTTGACATCCAAATAATAGAAGAGTATGACACCCAAGGCTGAACTAGGCTGTAAAATGGGAGTCTAAGAATTGACCCTGGAAAAATGTATTTCAATTTTTTAGGGATCCCAAGGCTTCTGGTGACTTTCATTTTAATGAGGTCAATACGAGGCTTGAAGGAGAGATTTTCATCAAGCAAGATGTTTAGGAATCAGACGCAACGATCCTTAGGCCTATTAAGGAAACCCCTCGATACAAATACTTGATTTAAACCAGAACAAGCCCTTGAAACTCTTGAGAAAATAAGAAAACATGAATTTCCAATATTTATGGCAAGATAATTAACATCGAACCACTGAGTAACTCTTTCAAAAAGGGCAATCACGTTTGAACGGAGATCGGACTCAGTTCTACCGGCTGTGCCAAGAGTACTGTCATCAGCAGAAGCTATAAGTGTATCAGAGAAAGACGAACTCTTGTCACAATTAGTGACAGTTGCAGGTTGACAAAGACGACAGCAAGTGGTAGCTTTTAGATTTTTAACCGCATTTATAAGTCGTTAACATAAATTAAAAAGAGTATCGGCCCAATCACAGATCCTTGTGGAACGCCAAACTCTATTTCAGAGGGGTTGGAAAAGAGAGGATCAACCGAGATAACTCGACCAGATAAATATGATAGAAATTCAGAATATGTACTCCCTCGTATTCCAATAAGGGATAGTTTCCAAAGAAGAATCTTCTGTGTTATTGAATCAAATGCTTTTCGTACATCGAGAAAAAGAGCAGCAGATATCAGACCAGAGTAAAGAGATGTATGTATATAGTTCAGAAGATTCACAAATGCATGCTCAGTTGAGTGCTTTGCCCTAAAACCAAACTGAGAATCACGAAAAAAATGTTTAGAATTAAGAAAATCAAGAAGTCGAGAAAGCATAGCTTTTTAAAATTTGTTATTAAAAACTGATAAGAGAGATATCGGACTATAACTAGCAGTGTCATTCCGTGATCCACCTTTAAAAAGTATAATAACACGGGCACGCTTTAAAGCATTTGGGAAGACACCCTTTCCAAAAGACATATTGACAAGTCTCATAAGAGCAGAAGCGATGACAGGAAGAATGAACTTGAGAACCTTTATTAGAAATACGGTCTGGACCAGAAGACGAAGAACCCTCCAAAGCATTAACAATTCTGGCTATTTTAACTTCACAGATAGGCTCCAAAGCCATTGATTTAAGACAAGGAGGTCCAAGATAAGACCTATAATTATTTAGAGAAGAAGAAGGACTTATACAAAAGACAGTAGTTTCCCCGATATTAGTAAAGTAAGAAGTAAGTGCGTCTTGCACTTTCAGATCACCCTCTACCATTTTACCATCAATCAAAACACTTAAATGGACAGAAGGGGGCCGAAGAGATGGCCTGATAGCAGAATTGATTACTTGCCATGTTTTCTTAGTGGGTTTACCGCACGCAGAGGATTTACTATAGTAAAATTTCGATTTGGCCCTCCGGCAAACCGATTTGTAAACTCTTTTGTAATTCAACTGGGATGCATAACAAGTATCCAATATAATTTCTTTCAAAGAGTCATAAAAAGAATTAAAAAGACAATCTACATCAGATTAATTTTCAAAAATAGCCCAAGAATGATCTGCCAACCGCGATCTAAGAAGAGCCAACTCCTGACCATTAAATTTTAAAGATGAAAAACGAGCTCCTTGGAGCCTCCTAGGTAAGGAGTCAGAAAAATCATACACAGAAAAAAACCGGTAAATAGTCTGCGATATCACTCATCAAAACAGAATTTTGCACCAAAGTCAACGATGAAAGAACATTACCAAGCAAAGAAGCAGCAGTATCAGTTATGCGAGTTGGAATGCATGCTGAAGCTAATGTGCCACAAGCAAGCATAGCTGAGAGGTATTTTGATGGCTCGAGGTATATATTTCGAGGTATTTTTAATGGTAAACCTCCATATGCAGTTATACAAAACAGTTTTTTAGTAGTAGCAGGTGCCCAATAAATAAAAAGAAACGTGGCTGACAAATCAGCAAAAATAAACTAAAACACACGGTACAAACTGCTTAAGAAGGTATAGCTTTTCTTCGAAGTTGTAGTTGTCTTTAAAACTAACCAAATTATAAAAAACTAAGCTCCTGAAACTTATAAAAATAAGCTCCTGAGTGCACGAAACAAGAAAGACATTTTCAAGTATGTCGTATTTTTCAAGTATGCCCGATATCTTCTTCAAGTGCCGCCTTTTGTTAGAAACCGCCATATTGTTGTGAAATATGGAATTGTTGAGCCTCTGAGTGCCGTGGAGGAGGTAATTCAGAATTAAGTGAAAAAACTAGAGCTTCTGGATCACGAGTGGGCCCACCTCAAATAGTTATGGTATTATGTAGTTCTTTCTGTTTGTATTTTTTTTTCTTGCCAGTTTTGCTTTTTCTTTCTTTTTTGTTTGTGCTCGTTTAAGACAGGTTATTAATAAAATTCATTCATTCATTCATTCAATTAATGTTTGAATTTTTGCGGACGAAAAGTGATGTCAAATTTAACAACTTAGTTTTGCTTATTGATTTCACGGTTTAACATGGCAACACTGACAAATATTTAGTAGTGCCTTAAAACATTCCTTATTGTTTTGATTTCCACGGTTCAACGTGGCAACACAGACAAAATTTGGTAATGCCTTAAAAAATTTATTGTTGTAAAAAAAAATTAAAGAATTAACAGGTTGCAAATGTTTCAATATTCAAGGATAAAAAGCTATGTCAAATATAAAAACTTAGGTTTGCTTATTGATTTTCACGCTTCAACGTTACAACACAGACACAAATTTGGTACTGACTTAAAAACTTCATAACTTTGAAATATCCAAAAGAGATATCTTAAAAAATCAGGGTTTTCAGATAAGACTAGACCGAAGACGGGCCTAAGGGACCAAAAAAGTGTTTTTACTATAATTTACTAGGAATTTTAATTGTTTTGAAAATATGCTTTTTGTTTATTCTGGGAAGAAGACGGGACGCAGAAGGGAAGAAGGCAGAACCCACTTGAAGCATCTTTACGCACTAAATCACAAGGCTGTATCCAGGGGGGGGGTATCCGGTTTGAACCCCCCCCCCCCTGAAATTTTTGACCGAGTCGAAAATTAGTCTAAAAAACACCCATCTCGAGCATGTTAGACAAAGTCCACGGGAAAAAATCGGGTAACCCTCCCCCCCCCCCCCGAACAAAAATCTTGGATATGGCCCTGCTAAATCAATAGTTTTTGAAAACCAACATATTACATTGTGTCAAACACTTGCATTTTTATGTATTTTGTATTTGTCGTGTATATTTGTCTTGTTTATCTTTTTCTTGTATTTTTATGTACTCCGTCTCTTTTGTTTGATTTTAACGGGTAACAAAATATTATAATTATTATTGTTATATCTTTTAATCTTTGTCATGGAGAAATGAATCTTACCAGAATGATACATTTTTGTACTTTTGTTTATTTTGAAAGTGTCTATTTTCGTTTTATTTTGGAAAGAAGATATGAGGAAAGACGGCGGCAGCCTTTTGGAAGGATGTAAAAATTTTTTATTACTTCCAATATAACTAATTTGTACCGGAAACTGTTTAATGTAACTGGAAACTAACAAATATGTCTTTTGGCCTTTGTCATAACGAAACAAAATAAATCTTACCAGTAGGATACATTTTTGTACTGGAAGTAATACATAAAGCTCCCAAGGTTCTGATCCTGGCTATAAACAGCCTCTCGTCTCTTTGCTTCTACTATGTCTATCAAGTCACCGGCGTATTCTAAAACAAACTCACCCTTCTTAAAATATCGAGTTGTCACAACCCCTCGACCCTTTTCAGGAAACAGCTCAACCTAGACATCAAAAAGCATTTAAGAATCATAAAAATTGAAATAATGATCAAACCCATCATAAATTTCATGCGCTAAAGAAACAAATATCTAGAAATATATAAATATATATATATATATATATATATATATATAAATATATATATATATATATATATATATATATATATATATATATATATATATATATATATATATATATATATATATATATATATATATATATATATATATATATATATATATATATATAGCTGTTAATATACTAAAAATATTCAAGAGGCAACAGAACAACATAAAATATTAACAGAGTATGAAAAGGATTAATTGTCATTTAATGATTCTTATTCGGTATATAAGAAAAAAGACTCAATTAATCAAAGTGAATGATCAATGGCAAATATATTAAAGATGACAAATGTGGCACTTAGTGAGCCTTGATAAAAAAATGACCAAAGTGGCGCTTTTGGGATTTTTATAAGAATCAACTAGAAATAGGGCAGATGACGAAAGCGGATGACAAAACATGCAATGGCTAACTGATCAAACTACATAATCAAAGTGACACTTTTAGTTCATTTCGTATGACATAAACATTTTTACATATTTTTGGAGTGAACCAAAATCAACCTTTGTTAGGATGAGCTGACGTCTAAACTGTTCAAATAGTATGTTCCCTTTCTGTATGATCCTTTGCAACCATAATTGTATTTTCCTGTATGATCCTTTGCAACCATAATTGTATTTTCCTATATGATCCTTTGCAACAAAAATTGTATTTTCCTGTATGATCCTTTGCAACCATAACTGTATTTTCCTGTACGATCCTGTGCAACCATAATTGTATTTTACTGTATGATCCTTTGCAACCATAATTGTATTTTCCAGTATGATCCTTTGCAACCATTATTGTATTTTCCTGTATGGTTCTTTGCAACCATAATTGTATTTTCCTGTATGATCCTTTGCAACCTTAATTGTATTTTCCTGTATGATCCTTTGCAACCATAATTGCATTTTCCTGTATGATCCTTTGCAACCATAATTACATTTTCCTGTATAATCCATTGCAACCATAATTGTATTTTCCTGTATGATCCTGTGCAACCATAATTATATTTTTCTGTATGATCCTTTGCAACCACAATTGTATTTTCCTGTATGATCCTTTGCAACCACAACTGATCTGTATGATTCTTTAGAACCATAATTGGAGGTTCAACAACGTCACCTCACTACCCTAGAATAAGGACTTGTCCTCATGAGCCTAATTCTGACTAAAATAATGAATAACTTATTTTTTTAAGTTATATTTATAATCATAGTTGCAAATAGATCTGGCTCTTATGGGGAGAGGGAGGGGGAATATATATTAAGCCTATTTTATTCCAGTGGAAAGGGCCCTTTAGACCCATCTGAGGAATTGTGATTTCCCACTTTGTACAAGTATATTTATTATTGTCCCAGAAGTAATCATATGTACTAAAATATATTAAAATACATACTAAAGTATAATTTCAAATATGCAAAAAATGAATATTTTGTATTTTTTTATAATTCTTTTGAATTTTTTTTTTACAAAAGCAATCCATTTTTACAAACAAAAATTAACTCTTACTTTATTTTTGAAACAGTAAACACCCTGCTCTCAAAAGTTGGATCTAGTTTTTGGCAAGAAATAAAGGAATCATCTAAAATTAGCAATTATTAAGTTGTAGACATTTGTACAGGAAAATTTATAGCAGCTTTTTTTAGTTCCGCTTGACAGTTAAACATCAGTAGTTAAATTAACTTATATTCAATGTTTAAATTAAACTTTATAAGTAATTAAGTTTAAATTAAAATATAAGGAAATGATTCAGAATTGTCAACTATTAAGTAGGAAAGTAATTATTACAAACGAATGAATTCAAAAAAATATTCAGCAGCTTACGAAAGCGTCGTTTGCGAGGGCGGCTGCTAAACACAAATAAACAAAATGCAGCATTAAATGCTGTAATAATGGACAAGAAAATGTTTGTAATATAATTCGTTTTCAGTGAAGCACCATTGACGCAGTAGGCTTTAGACTTATACAGTTATGAAAGGGGGCAGTATCTAAACTCTAGTCTTTTGTGAAACTATATTTGTCTTGAACGATCTTGGAAAGGACTAATAAAATTAAACTGTATATTTGATATAAAATGATATTAATTCCTTCAGGCTCATCAGTTCAAAATTTAATTTTACTGTAATTTTTATGTTTATTTTCAACTTTGTAATAAGTACAAAAGAAAGTACTTGTAATATAATTTGTTTTCAGTAAAGCGCCAATGATGCGGTAGGTTTTAGACTTTTACATTGAGAGAAGAAGGCAAAAACCAAACTCTAGTTTGCAGTGATTTTTGTTCGTTTTAAGATTTATTTATTCGTTTATATCATTACTTATTGTATGTTTGTTTGCTCTGATTGTTTATTTAATTTCTGTTCGTTTTTGTTTCGTTTATACTTCAATAGCAAAATATTTTTGTTCGTTTTAAGATTCATTTATTCATTTATATTAACACCTATTGTATGTTTGTTTGCTCTGATTGTTTATTTAATGTTTGTTTGTTTTGAGTTTCGTTTATACTTCAATAGCAAAATATTGTTGTTCATTTTACGTTTAATTTGATTACTCAATTTAAACTTTACTCGTTTTAAGATTTAATTGTTCATTTATATTACTACCTTCTGTATGCTTTTTGCTATGATTGTTTATTTAATTTCTGTTCGTTTTGGGTTTCATTTATTCTTAAATAGTAATTTCTGATTGTTTTGAGTATGAGTTATAGTAGGTTTCCATTTATTCTGATCTTAAGTTTTATATGGCCTTTAATTTTCTTTAAAAATAACTTCTTTTTCGGAAACTTTGTTTTAATTTATAATAATGGAAAATTGAAAAATTCCAAATAATTGGAATTGGAAAAACGTTAAAAACAAATGCGAACAAAAAGAAAGAGAGCTGCAGCAAAAATGGAAAAAAAATAACGTACAAGAGGCCCTAGACGATCGATCATTTTGATCAAAAGCTTCCTTCAATCGATTGACTCAAGCATTGACGGTGTTTGATAGAAAGTTTAACTGACTCAATCATTTTGATCAAAAGGAGTGTTTTACATTACTTTTGGTCAAGATTGAAGGGTCAATTGAAGATTAATTAAAGCACACGTTAATCGATTGATCAAAACTTTTGATCAAAATAATTGACCGTCTAGGGCCTCCTTAAGGATTTTTTTTTTTTTTTTTGTGTGTAACCCAACCTAGACGCCTAAAAATAACTCTTAATTTTAAAATATATTGAATAAAGAACATAACTAACCTTAACGCCATCTTCTTTTCCCGACAGCACCGCCAGTTCCAAATTATATTTTTCGATTTCTGTAATAATATTCTTTGGCTTTCTTTCACTCCGACGAATTGGATAGTACTCGGTAAGTTTGTGGCTCCCAATGGAGTCACCTAATTTTAACCTAAAATTTTTTTGCATTAAAATTAATAAAAGAAACTATTTATTTTTAACAACTGAGACTACTGACCATACATTAACATCAAAGTACTTTGTTGAACCTTATTTGTACCACAGAGAAAAAGAAAATTGCACTCCAATTTTCCTATGTAAATAAAAACATGCTTTAATTCCATTGGTTTATTTTTGTAACGTATTTTCGCATCAGTTAGTCACAATATTCCTTGATTCTAAAGTGTCAAACTGCGACGCTTCTTCGAACCTGAAATAATGACACGGATAGGGCATTCTTTTAAATATTTCCAGAGAAGATTCCTTCAGGCAATCCCTAAAAGAGACGAGACCTGTTTCCAAAACTCCTCTAATGTATCCAATGTACTTATATTATTTTAAGCTGTGTCAGTTCCACGACTAGTTGTTATTAGAAGCTGTTTCATAACTGAAATCCAAAAACTATATAGAACATATGAGATTAAAAATTCTAGCTGACCCCAGAGAAACATCTCATTTTGTAACCCTAATATTATTTTGATTGAACTGGGTAGTGATATATTGCTTTTGTGGTAATTATCTTTAGTTATTTCCTTTGTTTTATGGTTGTATACAAAAATGTATTGATTTGTTATAAATTATTATTATTACTATAATTATTATTATATAAATTATTATGCTTGAAAAACTGCACTTCAAAGGTCGTCTTAAAATCAACTTAACAGACTCGACCATCACTAGCATAGATTTCAAAGGCAACCAGGTATATTGGGAGTCAATCAATAAGCTTTTTTGAGTTTTAGTTTTTTTTTTCTTATGTAGGATCTTACAGCCATTAAAATTTCAGCTCAATCAGAGCCTGATTTTTAAGCCTCCTTATCCAATCCCCCCTCACCGAAATCAAAATTCCAAAAACAATATGAGACAAAAAAGTTGTTGCCGGTTAACGAAAAAGAGCACAATGAAAAGCAATGCAACTTTTTTGTTTACCCCCTGAGATACAAATGACACCTCTTCCCTCAAACACCCCCTGATACACCTCTTCTTAGCCTCATTAGCCATTCCCCCAACTCATAACTTCAAACAAAATACGAAAGAGCAAAGTAAGGGTGACACCGATTAAAGAGAAAGTGTATCTCCTAGTTAGAAATTGCCGGGTTTATACACCCCCCCCCCCTAAACTGTGAAAACGATCAAGAGTTCCATAGCAAGGACTGTTGATAGTATAATTATAAATAATGAAACAGTAATTAATTTATCCTATGTGGGGTCTTTCTACTATTAAAATTCCAGCTCAATCAGAGCCCCTTTTTGGTCTCCTCAGCCCCTCTCCCCAAACCAACTCATAATACCATACAAAATATAAGAAAACAAAGGAAGGGAGATATTGATTAACTGAAAAAGCTAAACGAAATACAACACAACTGCTTTGTTTCCCTTCTCAAACACAAATAAACACAATGGCATAACCAATTGAAATACAAAATAGTGTTTTCATGTTCTTCTGAAATAATTAAGTATTATATCACATAAATATAAAATAACCAAGTAGGTATTGACAATAAAATCAGTAGGTAAATTTAAATAAAGTAAAAAATATAAATAATAAAAAAAGCAAGTATTGTATCATACATATAAATAAAAAAGCAAGTAGGTATTGAATATGAAATAAGTAAGAGAATGGAAATAAAAGTAAGTGATATAAATAATAAAATATGCAAGTATAAATTGTTATACTCGTCAATAAGTGCATTCCAGTTTAACACCTTTGCAAACTAAGCAAATTTTATTTTTCTGTGTTTGTACTATGTGAAGGAACTCCTCCCAAAACATGAGCAATCCAAAATCACAAGATATTTTTTTTTTTTTATTATTATTGAACGATAAGAAAAATGTTTCATGGATTAGCTTACCTAGGTTGATACTAACGCCAAGGAAGACTGTGAACTTGCTTGTAAAAAATTTTGTGCCTAAAACTTATGATGTGTATATTCCAAAATATCAATTTCCAAAAATATCAGGTTCAAAGGTTGTGCACGGACATTTAAACCTTTAAATCCAATCTATAATATACCCTCAAAAAAAATCATGGGAGTGTATAAAATTTAGAATAAGATATTTCAATGCAATAGCGTTGAAATAACTTTTTAATTAACATTTTAAATGTATCGACAAACTCTCCAACAAGGCAGTCTATATGTGCCTGGCACAGATACACATCTGTGCCAGGCACAGATAAACACAGATACAGAGGTATGTATGATACTGCAGCCTATCATTGCCGGAGATGCTAGATGACACTGTCTCCGGACATATTAGATGGTAGCCCTGTTTCAATATCGTTCCAAGCCTTGTTGCTTAACAACGATTGACAATTTGCTAAAAAAAAAAGAAAATAATAAAAGCGACAAAACGCTGTAATCTTTAGCACCGAAATATCAAAAGAGTATGGCTACCGAGGCATGCAAAACTGTTAGGCCGTCAACTATTGCAACTAATAGAACACATAGGAGGTTTGTGGATACAATTTAAAAACTCAGCGGGATGACATCACGACTGTAGGCGTTACTGCTCTGCAGCTCACAACACTCCGACCAGTGCCCAAGTCACCTACAAGGAATTCGACGTTCAATCTTAAGGAGTTCTTGGTTAACCCAATGGTGAACTAAACTTTCTCCATCTCTCTGGGCAAACAAACACAGAATCTTATCTGCAGAGCAAGGACATCGTTAAAAGAGACACAATACTGAGCATTAATGGGGACATAGGGTGCAAGGCTGAACAGCAAGGACTAGGGGCACAAGCAATAGGACGCAGAGCTAAACATCGAATGGTAGGGGCCTCAATATTGGAATCAATATATTAGTTAAGAACAAAAGCGCTTACTTTCTTCGGTTTTTATTTTTCACTAGATCCTTCTTTGGTTGAATTTTGAGATTCGATGAGCTAGTTGATGGAGTGAGCACCTTCTTCTGCTTTGCCTCCCTCTCTACATCCACCACATAGATCTTGTGAGCTGTGGACGGTGATATAGTTGAGCTATCCTGTGGAGGTCCAACCTTCTTTGGAGATGCAGAGAGCGATCTTTCATTGATGGATACCATCTTTTCATCTAAATGGTTCTCATCTTTAGATATAGCTTCCACCTTAGCATCTTTAAAGGGAAAGCATTTTGCAGACAATGTTAATTTGCCTCGGGATTGCTGAGATCCTTTAACATTGGTAAAAATCTACAAAAATAAGCAACATTACAATTTTTTTAGACTTAATTGGACCAGCTTGGCAAAGAAAAATATTAAAGAAACGAATAGATTAGGCAAATATAGGTCAAAAATGGTATTTCAAAATAGGTAGAGAATATTTTGAAAGACCAAGAAATTCCGGATATGACAAGCAAAGAATGAAGCTGTAAAATTTTCAAGAATATTTTGTCGGGTGAAAGAGACTCGCGGGGAATCTGCTGTTTCTAAGGTGGGTTTAAACAAAAGATTCTAATGTGGGTTATTGAATTAACTGGATGACTGTTTGCCTTTCGGAGAAAGAAGAAAATATATTTGGAAGGTTAGAAGAAGAAAAGAAGAAAAAATATATAGAAGGAAAGTTAGAAAGCAGAAAGCACTTTTACATCTTCGACGTCAATATGTCTGAATGAGAGGGTGTTTCACCTGAAGTGTGAGTGCGAAACACTAAGAAATTTTAAAGACATCATCTTTGAGCGTGGAAAATACGAGGAAAAATGGCCAACAAGTGTAACTTCGAGCGTGACTTGTTTTCCAATTAGTTTTCATAGAAGTGTGAGATTTTTGTTTTTGGGTACTATAATATATTTATAACTTATGATTAGCTTGAACTTGACCTTGAATTGATTTAATGAAATTTATTTTAGATTTCAAACTGCTGACATAATGGCCATCCAATGGGATTATCTAATTCCAGAACACTGTTATAGTAAAATCAGTATATTCTTCAACGGAAAATAGTATTTCTATCGAGAAAAAAACAACAATATTGAAAGTGGTGTTTCCTAATCTCGAGGAAGACATTGAATACAAGTTTCAAATTCTAGCTATTACCTCCAAGGGCGCTGGAGTTAGCGTATTCACGAATGTTTGACCCCTATTTTTTTTTTAAATATAATATTGACATCTGTTTTGTTAGCGCAACGGTTTTAACAAGTAATGGGCCGACAGGTACCCTGTACATACAGAGGTATTAACAAGCTTTCTATATTCATCTATTGGATTTCTTGAGCGCGAATTTAGATGTCGCTATCACTGTATTCAGATATAAAAATTTCCA
The DNA here is from genome assembly GCF_049724085.1 of Artemia sp. Qi Xiang Cuo. Classification (NCBI taxonomy): domain Eukaryota; kingdom Metazoa; phylum Arthropoda; class Branchiopoda; order Anostraca; family Artemiidae; genus Artemia; species Artemia sp. Qi Xiang Cuo. The sequence goes on along the minus strand of NC_142810.1, from coordinate 15,335,633 downwards.
GGGTACCCAAATTAGCCTGCTGCAACAACCTTCAATCGAAAGAAGCCCAACCCGGGTATTGAAGAATCAACTCTAGTCTTATCATACTGTTTGCCGCATTACTTCTTTTTTTTCACGCACTTAGGTAGTTTTAAACTTAGCGAGTGCCAAGTTTGAAAAAAAAGAACGCGTGTGAAAAATAAGAGGAAAATTATCGAAAAGAATACATTATCATGGAACTCTAGAAGTGTAACTCTCCTGATTGCTTGAGCGAAAGAAAAACTGTCACAAATCTAAGCTATGCATTAATATGGATGCTAATAATATTATTAAAGATTAAAACTTCGAATTATTAGTTAATTGCATTACCTACAAAAAACTGTTTAGAAAGATCAATTTAGGCTATTCTATTCCGTTTTATTTATCCCTTTAGTTGACACCCAACACATCAATAGAATCCTTGCTTTCTTCTATTTTAAAGATATTACTTTTATTAGCCTACTTAATTTTAAATATTCCCACTAGCCTAAATTTTTTTAATAGCCCAACTAAACGTAGTTGGTGTATCATCCTATTGTATGTTTTATTGCTCAACGATCAGCTGCAGATAGATTATGGCAACAACAGAGAGGATTTACACAACAATAACAAATTTGATAGGTGTGAAATAACCAAAGGAAAATTCGTTGAAAATCCCGGTTTTAGGTATGAATAAATTAAAGATGGAGCCAGTGGGGGGGGGGGGAATGTTTTCATTTTGATGTCCTTGGTATTTCAAACATGTTATTTTATGGTGAAATAAGTCATGTGGCTAAGTAATTTTCGCATTGAAATTTATGTTCCCAGGGATACAAACGATTTTACGACAATCCTATAGCTAAAAGTTACACCACATAATGCACAAGATTAGGGACAACAAAGCAGAAAGAAAAATTTGGTGGCGTCAATTTGTAGCGCATTCTTTTTTTTTTTCGCTGATCCACTTGCTAATTTCATGGCATAAACACAGGGGCAAAGGAACTTCCATTAAGACAGAAAATTAATGAAACAAATCTAGTTCCATTGATTCTTTACGTCAGATTTTTAAAAGACGGAAGCTTTGGGGTTGGTTGGTTAGGTGTGAGGATCTTTACATGGAAGATGTTTTCATGGGAGAAGGGATATTTTATGAAGGGGTGCCGGATTTCCCAGCATTATTTAAAAAAAGATAAGAAATTAAATAAAAAAAAAACAAGTCTTTTTTCAACTGAGAGTAAGGAGCAACATTAATACTTAAAACGAACAGAAATTATTACGTATAGGGGGGGGGGGGTTCGCCACCGAGTCAATACATCGCTCTTTACGATAATTTTTTTTAGTACTTTCAAAAGAGCTATCAATTCTAATTAAACGGCCTTAGTGATTTAGGGGTCATTCTTAAAGAATTGGAACAAAATTCGAACTTTAGGTAAAGAGCAAGGTATTGACTATTGGGCGAACCCCCTTATATACGTAATAATTTCTGTTCGTCTTAAGTTTTATTGTTGCTCCTTACTCTCAGTTGATTTTTTTTTATTTAATTCGTTAGATGAATCAAGCTAATCTCAGCAGTCGAAACTAAAAGAAATTGGCGCCTTAGGTTAAAGCATTCAAATCGTATGGCTGCACAGAACAACGTATGGAAAACCTGCACAGTGAACATTAACCTTAAAACACAAAAGACACAAGGCCATACGATGGGGGGACCCCCTGAAATGTTTGTCCGACTCGTAAAAACATAGTAACAAAGCATAAAAACATACTTTGATGCGCTTTTTAAAGTTTTTTTGACCCCCCCCCCCCCGAACAAAAATCCTAGATATGGCCTTGCAAGGACATCACAATAAAAACATTTTTGCCTGCCTGGACACATATTAGATCTACTTATATCTGAAAACCTTGATTTTCTAAAAATTTTTTTTGGTTGTCTAAAAAATTTATCTTCAAAAAGAGATAAAATAAAGCCTACTAAAAAAAGGAGGTTTGTATCAAACACATTCATTTACAGAAGTTTTATCCCACCATTTATGAAACATCTCCAATTTTTATGGAATTATAAAGAAGGCCATGAAATATTTCATAATAATAGGTTACGAAATGCAATAAAATAATAATTATCAAGCCACTATACAAAATACAAATAAGTAGTGGAGCAACACACAAAAAACTACCGGAAACACATTCCTGTCAGCGACTGACAGGAACCACTCTCCTGTTAGCGGCACCGATTCATGAAAATGTAGGGGTAGGGGCAAATGTATCTTTTTTAGGAATAAATGAGGCTATTTCACATTTTTTTTCAATGAAAATACAAAAAAAAAAAAAAATCTAGGGGTCCTCCCCCTATCAACCCATTACTTAAGCTTTAAACGAAGTTGGGTTTGAAAGGATTTTAATTTATTACAAAAAGTGGCAATTTTTTGCTAACAGTAAGCAGAACTGAGACAAAATTGATATTTTTAAGAGTAGACATGCGAGAACCTGGGAACCTTGAAATTTTAGGCCTCTACTTCATATGCACCAGCAAACAGATATGCCTAGATAAAGTTCAGAAGACTCAAAGACGCCCCCTCCTCAAAGAAACATAACAAAAAGCTTCTACTCGATCCCCCCGCCAGAAGACAGCTAATTATATGGTAGGAAGATTATACAAATATACGAAAAACCATGAGATTCCTGAGATTTTTTTAGGGGGAGACAAACGGAGGGGGGGGGGTCTGACAAACGAGACATAGACTTAAATAGACACTTCTTTTAGAGGATTATCTATGGCTGGTTGGTGGTGAAAATGTGACGAGAAATTTTATGGCCAGATTTTCCTAAAAGATAACCTTTGGACCAACAGCCCCCCCCTTTCCTGTGTAGGTAGGCTAATACGAAGCCTGCTGTATTTCAGGTTGCTTTGAAGAAGTAAATCCAGCACTAGCTTTTATATCATAACATTCCAAAACACACAAACAATGCATTGAATTTACTAACCTGATTTAAGACTGTTTGCTTTAAATTTTGATCATTTGATTTAGGTATTGCTTGCTGCGTTTTTTCAGTCTGTGTTAGGGGTTTGATACTAGCTTGGGGTTTGAAACTGGCTGCTAGGTCATTGCAACAGCCAAACTTGCATGTCAGGTTACCTAGAAGAAAGACACAGGAAACAAAATTCCACAAGAGAAAAATTTCCAGCTTCAAATGTCAAATGTCCAACTCCAGCTACCAAAAACAAAAAAATATCTTTAGAACAATTTTTTTTTTAATTTCCATTATAATAACAAAAAAAAAGAATTACGTCAGCTTCCCCAGCCAGCTCAAGGCTATTACTGTCACATTTATATGGTATGATAAACTGTGACAAACAGCACAGAAAACCTTAAATTGGCAAAAAAATTAAGGGTTTATAAAAAAACTAAAAATTTGCAAAAAGGTAACAAGTCAAATTTGTTAATTATTGCAAAGTACCTGTTATCAACATACCACCATTTCACTAGTGGTCTTATTAACAGGTTACATAGTTCTGGAACATGGTTTTTTTTATAGCTTTTCTTGAAGAAAATCTTAAGTTTTTGCAGTTTTGGTAGGTTATTGGTAGATGGCTCACTCAAGCTATCTACTTTGACACAATTAGAAATAGGATGACAATAACTTCTATAGTTGTATATTTTCAAAACTTCAGATGAAAGTCCATTGTAAAAACTAAAATGGAATATACTGCTTCAGGTATCATACACCCAGATTCTACACCAATTGACTACCAGTTATTGCCTTACATGGATAGTGTTTGTTATGCCTAAAGGTCATTTTCAACATTTTTACACTTCCAAGGTAGTTGCCAAAACCCATTTGTTAAGCTGTACTCAGTGAGAAGATCTGCAGGATAATGTAAATTAGGAATATCAAAGTGTGACTGAACATGCATTACGCTGTTGATCCCCCCTTTGAACGCAGCTCACCAAACAGCTCTTGGCAATGTGTCAACTTTGGCATTTAAATAGCAATGCGGTAATTCTAAACAGCAAAATTATCTGTAACTGAAATTAATCAGCTCTTACTCTGTTATTGAAAGAATTGCCTTTTTTGCACAGATTTTCAGCAGGGAGAGGGGGGGGGTAAAAATAGATAAATAGTATTTTAAGGCAGAGCTGCAGTGCTTCAAATGTTTTGTGTCTTGCTATTTTAGGCCTGTAAGCCTTGATGCCAATTAGCATCGACTTTGTTGAATATGTATTCTAGGATGTTCCCTGACAGTTCAAGAAGCACCACAGAGATCTCCATTTGCAACCGCATTTGTTCAAGCTGGTGAAATATAGACTACAAAAACAGGGATGACAATGTCGATTTTCAAAACGGTTTTATGAAGTGTTTCCATTTGAAGAAGAGCCAAACTGAAGGAAGATTACACTGAGAAACAGATTAAGAGAATGGCTATGAAGTATTTCCATTTGAAGAAGAGCCAAACTGAAAGAAGATTATACTGAGAAACAGATTAAATGAGTGTCTATGAAGAGGTTACATTTGAAGAAGAGCCAAACTGAAAGAAGATTATACTGAAAAACAGATTAAGAGAATGGCTATGAAGTGGTTTCATTTGAAGAAGAGCCAAACTGAAGGAAGATTATACTGAGAAACAGGTTAAGAGAGTGGCTATGAAGTGGTTCCATTTGAAGAAGATCCAAACTGAAAGAAGATTATACTTAGAAACAGATTAACAGAGTGGTTATGAAGTGGTTACATTTGAAGAAGAGCCAAACTGAAAGAAGAGTATACTGAAAAACAGATTAAGGGAATGGCTATGAAGTGTTTTCATTTGAAGAAGAGCCAAACTGAAAGAAGATTATACTGAGAAACAGATTAAGAGAGTGGCTATGAAATTTTTCCATTTGAAGAAGAGCCAAACTGAAGGAAGATTATACTGAAAAACAGATTAAGAGAGTGGCTATGAAGTGTTTTCATTTGAAGAAGAGCCAAACTGAAAGAAGATTATACTGAGAAACAGATTAAGAGAGTGGCTATGAAGTGGTTCCATTTGAAGAAGAGCCAAACTGAAAGAACATTATACTGTGAAACAGATTAAGAGAGTGGCTATAAAATGTATCCCTAAAAAAGAATATTCAAACACGTCAAAAAGTGAAATATTAATTACTTCCTTTTTCCCTGCACATGTGCTTCTAATACTTTATAATTTTTTCCGATCAGAATGGGCAATGAAGACAACAAAATTGAATTATTTTGATCCAGAAACGGAATCTAAATTCTAGACAACATTACTTTTATCTTTGAACTTATCTAAGCAGTGAGTATAAACAATTACCATTTCTTCTGTTGCTTCGACTTCTTAAAGATCTACCTTCACTGCAAACTGTTCCATTTAAGATCCCATTTGTAAGCTGGAAAATGGAAAGGCAATTATATCAACAAATTGTACAACAATAAAAACTGATACAAGCTGGGCTAGATTAAACTAATAAAACAATTTTGAACTCAGTTTGAGATGCATCAAAAATCAGTATGAGAAGCAACATATTTTCGTCCCATGCCACTTTGTAAAGAAAGGATGGTTGTAAAAGCTTGAGAAAAGGCTCACTTGACTGAAAATTCAAAGTTCTAGTGCCCTTTTTAAGAGTCAAAAATGACATGCTGTATCGTTTCTCTAACCAGGCCCCCAAATCACCTTCCCCCATGATATTGGATTGAACTCAAGAATTGCAATTTTTCCTAAAATTGTCAGAAGATCCAATAAATATGTTTCAGGGATGACATTACCCTCCCTTCATCTCTGCAGGGCAAGGGTAATAGATTATGCACACTACCCAATGTCTACAGATAGGTTTTATAGAAGAAAACACAGCAATTATTTGATCTTGGGTGGCCTGTTAGCTCGAAACTTTCAATTTATTTCTTTGAGCCAAGATTCTTGGAATTTCTCAAGGGTATACTCAGGATGACACACATACCATCTTGCATTTGGGGAAGGGAAAATTGCGAAACTTTTCTTGACTCTGATCCACAAGAATTTTTTTTGCACTTTAAGCTCCTACAAGATTTATAATTTATGCACAATTAAGTGGCAAGGTAAATCAAGAAACTATGTGTTGCCAGATTATTACAATGGCAAACCTAAAATATCTCTGGAACAGCTTAGGATATTAAATAATAATAATTTTATTCACCCATTCAAAAAAAAGTGCATACAAAATGCATGAATGGAGCAAAAGAGAAATAATAGAAAAAAAAAAAAAAACACTAATGCAACAAATTTACACAACACATGAAAACAATCAATTAACAACAAATAGCTACTAAAATAAAGAGTAACTCAAGGGCTAATTGCCAAATTCAGGCTATTAGATGGATCTAAGGACCTCAGAAACTTGGCTTGGTGTTTCAAAATGGCAGCAACTGGCTCCGTAGCACCATACTTATTGCTTGAAAATGAATTTTTGGCCCATAGAGGAAAATTCAGTAGAAACCTTAAAATTTATAGAATGTAGACCGAAGTTTTCTCTTATCCGTTAAAGAAAAAATATTCCAAAACGGAGCCAGTGCTAAAACATGGGCCAATATTAGCGCATTATATAGTCTAGCACGAATTCGGCGATTATATTTTACCTTTGTTGAAGCAAGAGTTCCGTATGCTTTCCTGGCTTTTCTACAAAACTACAAAGTAGGCCAGCGCGAGTAGAAATTATATCAGAACTTATTGGCAGTCCTAAATACATGATGGAACTAGATCCTATAAATTGCTGATTTCCAAATTTACAAACAGCACCAGAGGAATCACCATTAAAAACAATAAACTCGCTTTTACTAGAATTAAACGACAGGCCAATCTTTCCATATATTTCATTAAGAATATCAAAATTCTCTTCAATACGAGTTAAAGATCTACTTATTTTAAGAATATCGTCTGCATAATTTAATAACATAATATCTACACGACGAAATATAAAACTTGGTTTAACCTACTTTTGCGCTTCTATGATGCTGTTATTATAAAATAGAGGCGATGATATTGCACCCTGCCTAATACCCTTCTTCACTTGGACTATCTGGGAAGATAAAACTGGACCCTCATTTGACGGTATATTAATTTGTACTTGAAGATTTTTATACATATTTCTAAATGCTAACATCACAGACTGGTCAGCCCCGCGCTTAAGAGCCGACAGGAGTAACTGGGAATGAATCCCCAAATCGAAAGCCCGGCGCACGTCATGACTTGCGCGTATAAATCTTTCATTTAAGTCATGTGCTTCTGCCATTACATTAGAAAGAATATAATGCACAAGCTCGCAGCTAACCCCCTTTTTGAAACCAAACTGGGAGTCGAACACTTATCTATGAGCATATCCACTACAAGTGGTTATGCATGAACTAAATGTAAACCACATAGCTTATCAGAACCTCTAGATTTCTTCTTTTTCAGCTTTAAAATAGAACAAACAAAATTAGAAATACCTACAACAAAACTGTACCTAGACCTACACAAACATAAAACACTTATCAAGCTCCCCATTAAACTTATCCTCGAGCACAGGATCAGGGGGTGAGAATTCAGCTGTAAAGTGAGATAACCAATCATGTTTATTTGGGGGAGCAGTTTCAGACTTTATGATGCTACTTTTTCGTTCAAGTAGTTTCCATGCCATATTTGGCTCCACTAGAAGTACCCTTAGAAGTACCACTTCTAAGTACCAACTTAAGCGACCACTTAGAAGTACCAACTTTGACCTTGCATGTTGGGACAGCAGCCGTTTCAGCACATAATAATGTATGAGTTATTTCACTGCAGTAAATACTAAGTAGCACTTGTCTCTCCTTATCTGGTATATGCACACTCTGTTGAAGCAACTGAAAATGTACTTTGATCTTATCTAAAATATTATCGAACATAGCTTGATAGAGGATAGGATCAATCTTATTCCAATCTTCTCTAGTAATCCACTTTTTGGTGTAACCAGCATTAGCTGCTTTAATTATTTTAAAACTGTTTATAATTGGGAAATGATCTGATGCGTAAACACTCAGATCTACAAGAGAGTTGCCATGCATCTCAATCATCAATGAATTTAACATAAAATCAAGAGAAGAGGTAGAGCCAGAATTATGCACATAAGTAAAGTCAGAATCACTGATGGTCAGGCACAGATCGTCACAGGAGGCTAACAATGATTGGGTTCTTGCACTATTATTATCTGTTAAATCACAATTCGTATTTCCGGCAAGAATACATTCGAAACCTTGACTAAGACAGCTCCTAATAAAATTAGATAGCTTACTGCATGCCCCACTAAATTTCACTTCAGATTTACTGTTTCTATAGTCAGTAGGCATATACACAGAGAATACGATTGTCTTATGGATCTTAACAGCAGTGAAAAAGTCAGAAGTCTTATATAACAAAGAGTTTAATGCGCAACTAACTAAGATGGCTACCCCACCAGATGGTCTCCCATTTACAGATGACTTTGCAGGAACCGCAAAAGCTTTCACTCCTTTGTTTAACTCGAGGATACTGGTGGCTTCTATTGAAAGGAAATTTCCTGTAAGCAGACTGTATCATTAAAACACAACAATCTCTCCAATAATGGTAGTTTTTTTCATCACACCACCATTTAAGTTCCATGAGGCTACACGTAATGTATCGAAATTCATTTCGTTAGACAGGACTTTCTGGGCTTCTGGACATTTAGTACTGTAGCTTGGATCCCTATCAGGTCCACACAAAGCACATTTTTGAGCATTTGGGCAAGAATTAGCCCGAGAATTCGAATGACTTCTACCGCACCTAGAGCAGATTGGAGGACTAGTACACGATTTAGCTGCACGACCGAATGATTGACAATTATAGCATTGTATAGGCTTAAATTTGAATTCCTTTACTAATAACCTTTCGTAACCAAATATCGGCAGAGAATCCATTACAGCACTTAATTGAAGCTTGCTATCAAACTGTATCTTAAAGGATCGAGTATTACCCATCTGTATTGCCTTAACACAATTTGGTATCATTGCACAAAGCTCTTCAGCTGAAATTTCATTAAGAACATGACGAATAATTCCAAAAAACGAAGGGCTTTTTACTTTTGCATTTACTGTTGTATCTTTTACACTCACTGTTTCAACGAGTGATTCCGCTGCACATTTGTTGTTAAAAAGTTTCCATTCAGTTTTTTTGCTTTTAATTCGACGATATTTGAACTATTATCTCCACATATACTGTCTAAATATGCTTTTTGCGCTTTAGGGTTAGGTAGATCTTTGGGGGGATTCTTTACGACTACAGCATATGACGATTTCGCTGCAGTAGAATGAGGCTCAGCAACACACACACAGGAGGAGCAGGAATATGAGAAGAGGGACTAGACTCAACAAAGTTGTTAAACTTGACGCACAATTCGTTTACTTTTCTGGTAAGAGTAGCCGTGATCTCGCCTGTGATTATAGGAGCTTCGTCGGGCTCGAAAATTACTAAACGTGGCAAACAAGTCTTTTTTGTCTTCACAGGCATGAAATACTTTTATTATATCCAAAACGTTGTCTATAATTTTTGTTCGCACAGTAAAACGAGTAGAAATTCCTGCCAGAGGCCACAACAATTCTTTAGCATTAACAATCGAATCCTCTGAAAAAAATTCCACTGCTTTTCGGGCTATATCGTCAGAGCGATTCCCGGCTTTAATTGCCCGACAAATGTAATGCTGAATAGAATTCCATATAAGATTGTTGTCACTCATTATTGTAATAGCAGAAACACAGTTCACAATACTTAAACTGAAACTTTCAACAGGGGGAGGGAAGTGGAAGTTGAATTATGGCTTAGGGGAAAGGGACGAGATAAATCAAAAAAACTTTATGTATATCCCAAGTATCAAAATGTCACGCATGCAATGTCTTGGGAATAGCATGAGGGGCAGGGTTGAAACTTTCAGGTAGTGTAGGAGAAAAAAGGGATAAGGACAACCATCTTTTAAAATACAACTACCACTGCTGTGACAATTGTATCCCAGCTCCCTCTCCCCTGACAGGGCCAAATACAGGCCTAGAGCTTAAACTAAAGTTTGCTGATTTGTAGGTTTACATTATTTATTGTGCTTATTTTATCAGTTGGTTCGTATTGTCAAATAAAATCAATTCAAAAAAAGAAAATCATTAAATTAGGGATATAGCCTAGGGCCACATCAACACACCTTACATCATGTTGAGGGTGCAAGTATGATAGCAGTGATGTTAATCATAATAAATTAGCACTGACTAATCCTATTTATTTTGCTTATTTTGAAGTTCTTTTTTTACCTATAGAAAGCAATGTTTAATTTGACTCCTTTTGTATTGATTTTGTTAAGAAAAGTGGTCTGTAATTTGTTTCATTTACACTACAAAAGCGCACTCAGAAACAATTAACGACAATGAAACATAAAATGGCAGAATGAATAGATCTATAAATGCTAAGTTTCTTGGATTTTCCTTGTAAATCAAAGCATGTGGAATACCTGACAGTGGAGTGCCAAGCTAGCATTTTATTTTGAATAAACTGATTTTAATTCTATTAGCCTAAGATAAAACCCCTAGCACTCGGACAGTGTCTAATACAAACCCTTTGATTAAAATGCATCTTTCTTAAACAATACACTAGCTACCTAACCTTGGATACAATATAAATTACCTTAAATTGCAGCTTGGAGCAATCTAAGGATTTCTCCTTGTAGAGAATGATGACTTGAGTTATATAGAAAGTTCTTTAGTGACCAGGTGCTGTTCCATGATCAGAAGCATCCCAATTGAGTTTACGCTCTCTGGAGGACCTATCAGCATCCAGCTTTTGTTTGAAAACATAAACGGATTCAGCAGTAACTGTTTCTTCAGGTAATTTGTTCCAACTGTTGACAATTTTTGATGAAAAGAATTGACTCTAGATATGATAGATTGCTTGGCAAGTTTCAGATAATGACCTCTAGTTCTTGATTTGGGACCAACATTAGGGAATAATGATGGGAGAGTATTAGCCCTCATTAACTTATAGCCTAAAATGGCATCCTCTCTATTTCTCCTGTAAACAAGTCTAGGGAGATCCAGCTTTGATAGTCTTGCTGGGTAGGAAAATTCCTGCATGCCAGATATCACTTTAGTGGGACGTCTCTGCACATTTTCAAGCACTTTTATACCTTTTTCAAAATATGGGGAGCCAAGAGACATTCCATCTTCAAGCTTATGATGCACAAGTCCCTTATGTAGAAGACTGATGACTTTAGGGGAACAAGTGGAAAGAGTATGCTTAATTAGTCCCATAGTTGAACTAGCACCAGCAGCAGACCATTTAGCATGAGTGCTTAATTTTAGTTCATTGTCAACAGTGACACTAAGGTCGCGCTCATTATTTACAGAGAAGAGTGAGTGACCTAAGAAAAAATAAGGTAGACAAGGATTCAGTTTGCCAAAGTGAATGACATGGCACTTGGCAACATTGAATTCAAGAAACCAAGCCTCAGCCCATTGACCAAGCAGTTGAAGATCATTTTATAGAAAGGCGTGATCTTCACAGGACAAGGCTGGTCCAAGAAGCTTCAGGTCATCTGCATACAGAGTTGATTTACTGTTGATAATGGAAGGAGCATCCTTGATAAATGATTGGGATTAGCTAATAGCTAGGACTAGGCTAGTTAGGATTGGCAGACTACAATCCTGGAAAACTTCTTTTTCAAAATGTAAGCTTAAGCCAAAGTTGCTGTTATAACCTACCTATTTAAATACAATTGTACTTCTTCACAATATATGTTCGTGATTAAATTTGTCAATGATTGAGTCTATATGTGATTAGGCATTTGTTCCATCTTTGGGATCATGTCTCTAAGAAATGGCATTATTCTCAGAGTTTAAGCTCTAGTGAAGGAAAGTAACCTTAAGGAGTGAGAGTTATAAGTATTTTAGAATGTTTCAAAAGTAATTTTGAGAGATGTTAAAGTTTCTTTAACATCTGTGCATTCAGAGTGCATTTAGGGTGCATTCAAAGATGTCAAAGACACCCAATCCCAGGTACTCTATTTGCCTAAACTTGGGATTCAAGCTAGGGCAAGACTCCTAGTATTCGGAAAGTATTTAATCTTCAGAAAATATTTTGGTTAGAACATATCTTTCCTAAACTTCTTTCCATTGTGAAAAAGCCCCCTGGGCCTAACTTATTTACCTCTCTCCTGCATCCACCATCTTTATTAATAACACTACCTGGGTAAGTGATGCCATCCACTTGATCAATCTTTTTGCTTGACCCAATCTCACCTTGATTCCTACTGTGAGTGATTCTCTATTATTAACATTCATTTTCAGACATATTTTTGCATGATAAACTCTCAAAACCTCCAAATATTGATTCATTTTGCTAAGAACAACAAAGAGAGACAACATCTCAATGAAGAATAAACTAACAAGACTGATGCCAGTAGAGAGAAAAGATAAAAAACTGAAACGACGCGGATATTTCGCCAGTACGAAAACGTGGTCTCTTCAGCACAGAAAAAACAAAGATAATAACTAAATTAAACTAAAAACAAATAAAACTACAACCAATATTAATAAACTACAGACCAAAGAACACCAAAGCAACTCTATTAGCTTCTGTAACCTATGAGGATTGGTTGCGACAATTGTATTTTATTAATATTGGTTGTGACTTTATTTGTTTTAAGTTTATTTTAGCCATTATCTTTGTTTTTCTGTGCAAAGATGCCTCATTTTCATAAAGGCAAAATATCCACCTTGTTTTGGTTTTTTATCTTTTCTGTATACTGGCCACAGTCTCGTTTGTTTATTCTTCATTGAGTTGTTTTCTCTCTTTGTTGTTCTTTGTCATGACTGGCCAGCTTGGCTTAAGATCTTTAATTCATTTTGCTAAAAAATTTATCTAGGACACTCAAATCATCTGTACTGTATAGTTTATGAGAATTACTCTTTTTCAAAAATCCTATTCACTGTCTTCCTTCAGCCATTTACCTCAAAAAGTAGGTAAAATCTCCAAAGGTAAAAGAAAGTAACCTTTTAAAGCATATTTTCAAAATTTAACCATTTCCTATTGGCAAATAATCTCTAACAAGGCGTTTAAGAGCTCAAAATGGAATTTTTAAAGGAAATGATTAGGGTCTAAACATCCTAAAATGATTAAGATCTTAGAGTCTAAGCAAACTTAGATAGGGTCATGAACCTATGTAAGGTGAGAAAGCTAAGACTTATAAATTTGTTTTATGATTTTAGTTAAAAAAGTATTTATCAATGAGGTTTTTTGAGAAAGTTTCTTTTCTTTTCATTTGTTTTATATTGTATTTTGTTGATGATTGCTTTTGCATTTTTAGTCAAAATATTTGCTTAGGTTGTGTTAACTGTGTTCACAAATTTCTTTGTTATCTTCTCTTATTCTGTATGATGGAAAGGCAAAGTGGGCTTTGTCAGTATTTAATATAGCTTAGAATCCTACTCAAGATAAAAGAATTGTGTTTTAAAGAAAAGCAGAGAATTTTAGAAAAAAAGAAGAATGTTTCAAAAGTTAACACAACTATAGGCAAGACCTGTCTTGTTTGAAATTTTCAAAGCTTTTGTAACAGGGAAGGAGATAAGATAGGAGCTAGAATACACCTCACCGTGGCATAGTTCAGGCTCTCAGTTCATTCCTGAAAGTTTCATTTTCATCATCAAGTATTCAGTGAAAAGTTGCCAACCAAGAGTTTATCAAGAAGCTTTACACAGCCCTTGTTTGTCCCCATCTTGAGTTTGGCATGTTGATTGCCAACCCCACACTTTAAGTGTGACATGGAGATACTTAAGAAGGTCCAGTATAGAGCAGCCAAGCTCCCTTTTGCCAAAAAACGAATTTCCTACAAGCAACAACTAGAAAAGAATGACCTGCCTAGCCTAAAATACTGTAAAAAGAGAGGAGATGTCATCCTTGTTTTGAAGATGATGACCAGTGACACCATTAAGCCCATTTTTGATCCAGTGAATACACCAGATCACAAGGAACCCCAAAAACCTACATAAAAAATTTAGCAAAAAGCATGAGAGGATCAACTTCTTGGAACAATTGCATTGTTCCACCGTGGAACTCACTAATCAAATCTACCATGCCAGCCAGATCAGTTGACAGCTTCAGTATTGGTGTTGACCATGATTGGAGCAGCAAGTCATGGAAGACACAGTAGGACAAACCAGTATTATCCAGCAGGGTCTATTAGGTGTGAATGCTCAGTTATGGCACCATAGACAAACTGCCACTTGTCACCCTCTACCACATGGCACACTCATCTGAAGTTGCTGTTGTGCTATGGCCTCAACTTTAAAATGTCCAGGTAATGGCTGGCACAGGCCAGTCATACGTCTGGAGGGTGGCCACTGCCAAGTGGGTTTAAATTGCAGAGCTTACACCACCTGACTAACCCACCCTTTTAGCTCTCAAACATGCCTGGTCAGCAATACATCTAGTGACACCCAATGATGAAACCAAACTGTCCTGTGTGTATGTAAATAGTGATGATCCACTCATGAACTGTGACATGAATATCAAGTCACTGTTACCTGGCAACATCTATGGGTTCTTCAACCTTAGTTGCTGGAAGATGCAATTTAAAGTATAATTGTTATTAAACAAATATTATAAAACAAAGAGAGCATTAGGTTCTTTATTTTATACTCATTTCAAATATCATATTCACAATTCTCACAATGCAACCCACCCTCTCTTTTGGTCCTAGATATAGTGCTAAATAATGAGTTTTTTTTAAATATTTTTCATCTTGTGATTGTGCTGTATGTCTGTGTTAATGGGGTAGTGATAATGAGGGGGGGCAGTTGCCCCCAATAATTTGGAGAAAAAAATATAATTCAGAAAGTAACTTTAAAACTGTTGCTTGCTTTAGGCTTCAAATTTGCTCTTTACTTCAACCAGGTAATTTTTTTCATTAATCCCAGTTTGTTTTAATGTATAAAACGCAAAAATAGTGGTCCATTGTGCTTCCTCACTAATATTTATGCAAATATACTGCCTTTGAAGTCTTATCATCAAGGAAATAGGTCATCCACTTCTTATACAAGCTCAGCATGACATCAACCAGAAAGAATTTTGCTCTTGTTGGCAGGTCTAGTGCTTAAAATACATTATAGTGAGAAACAAGTTCAACTGTTTTCAATATCTGAACTAGACTATGGTATGTTAATTTTGTGTTTTCAGCTAGATTAAGCAATTATTTGATACTTGGTCTTGACTATCCCATAGGGCAATGCTGTAAGAATTCAGAATTACAGAGGTCTAAGAACCTAAAATCCCAAGTATTAAATGGTATTATGGTATTGTTGCTATTAAAACTAGTTCCAGTGGCATCAATCACAGGGGGAGGGGTATTAGCCTGCTGGATTTCCCCCCATCCCTTGATTTCAAAATAATTTTTTATTTGGTGAAAAAGAAGGTGAATCCTTTTCATTTTCATGGAAAAAAAGAAGAAAATAAATTGCCCCCTCCCTAAGTTTTTTATAAGTATAGAATTGAAGCAGTTGAGAAGGAAATACGTTAAAAAACAATTCTTAGACCTACTTCATATTCTATAGAATAGTAATAGTTAACACATTTTGACTCCAGCTGCACTATAGTTTACCCACTACCCCCCCCCTACTATGCAAATATATAACCCAAAATACATATTTCCATTTGCCATGCATTACTCTTGGTGTCAACCCATGAAATTAAATAAAAAAGATATTAAATGTTTAATATAGAACAAATAAATATTAAATAAAAAAAGCAAGTTTTTTTTAACAAAAGTACACATTGTGGGTGTCAAATGGCACTTTATGATTGCCTATACTGCTCAAAATTAGCTAATAAATGTGGCTTTAGAGGTCCTGAGTTGCTCCAGTAACATAAAGTTCTAGTGAAATTAGGTGGGGGTAGAATAGTTCCATATGAGACAGCACAAGAGTTTTTCAAAATTACAGTGTTGTATCATGTTATTGATGTTCTAACTAGCCTACAGAGATTGAAAGTAGGTTAGAACAGTTTGTAAGTTTTGAACAACTTAAGCCTAATGCTAGGTGCAAAAAATGAACAAAGACAGTGTAAGCTTTTTTTGTTTGTTTGCTATAAGCTCGATTTTGAATTATGTATGTCTGAGCTACAGTGTTTTATACAGAGTTGAGGATATAAAAAACAAAAACATTCTAGAAAGAGGATCTGTTTTTGCTGAAAAACGCTTGAAATGTGTGTTTCCTCTGATATTTGGTCTATTTAAACTGTGCTTCACTATCCCTATGAATTCTGCATCATATGAAAGATCTTTTTCTTGCCTTTGATGGCTGAAGACGTACTGCCACAACACAACGTCACAAGAAAGATTATCTTCAATTGAACTGTTGACAATTGAAAGAGAAGTATAAATTGACCTTGATAAACTGATGAAGGAATTGAATATAGAAAAACATAGACAACTACAATTTTTGTAACAAGTCTGTCTAATACAGAGCCAACACATTGTTTTTTTATTCCAGGATTAGGTGTGTATTTGAGGTTTATTTTATGTGTAAATTCATCTAATTTTGAAATATCATAAGATTCAAGTTATAATATAATAATAGACTTGGAATTATATGTGATTAAACTTGAATTATTCTGATTTTTGGCTTTATGTAGCCACTTATTCCAATGCTATCTATTAATATAAAGCAGCAAACCCACTACCAAATCAATTTGATAAAAATCCATAAATAATATTTCAATGAATCACACATAGTAAAAGTTTGGCACAACAAATTTAATCTTACAGGGTCAAAACCTGTTTAAAATTGCATGCAACTGAATAGCACAATACACAGGGTTGTTAGAATGGTGCTTGGTTCAACTATAAGATTGAGCATCTTGTGCTGGGATGGGAGGTTGGGGAAGTGGAGGGGATAGGTTCTGCAACATTAGCAGTGAAGTCTGCTGAAAAAAGCCAAATGTATATGAAATTCACCTTAGCACATGCAAAAGCTTCTTTAAACCATACAACAGTTGCCTGCAGCAACTCATTGCTGATAATTTTAGTAAAAACTTGATCACCAGTACTTAATTTTATGTTTGTTTAATGTGTGTTTATTGTTTATTATTTATTGTGTAATATTTTGAATTTAACCTAGTAGCATCTTCAGTAAATGGTAACTTTTCTTCAGTAGCGCTTGAATAAAATTCTTGCCCCCCCCCCAATAAAATGCTGGTGCTACACCTCTATAAAAGGTCAAAACTGAATTACCTTAGTTTTGTAGGGCTATATCTGGGACTATCAGGAGGGAGGGAGGGGGCTCATTGTTGGAAAAGCAAGTATGATATTTGGAAAGAGCATTAATCAATAAACCTAATTTTACTAATTCTATTTTCAGCCTTTTTTTAAACCTGGAAAGCCCAGTTGGTTTAGCTTTTGGTACTTATCTAAAATACAAAACACACTCGAGAACTTGTATTGCAAATACCCGGTTTTTTATGCTGTCTTTACCAGGCAATAACCTTTGACAAATTGAGAAACCACATTATAGCTTTTTCTAAATCAAATATTTAGTTGGTATTTGGGTTATTTTAGGTTTTGTGCTCTAGGCAGACCCCCTTTCATAATTCTTTGTGGTAGTTTTCATAATTTTGTTACTAAAACATTGTATTTTTCAACATATTTTGTTTTATTTCAGTAGCATTCACCAAACTTCACTTCTGAAGTGTGTTTTATATAATAGACAACTATCTAGCTTTTTATAGCTGATTCCTATAATTCATGACTAGCAGAAAGCTGCCAGACCAGTATCATAGTTTTGGTGAAGAATATTATTTCAAGTTAAATTTACCAATTAAAAATATTAGAATCTTGATTCAGGTATGTGTTAACTGTCTACAACTTGTAACAAATTGGTGGAAAATTAATTTTTTAAATAGACTACAAATTTGCCCACTATGTGGCATTTTAGGGGATGAAGTGGAACATTTTCTTTGGTAAAACTCTGGTTTAGCTACTTTTCACTCTCTTGGAAAGGGGTTAGGTTAGGAAAATGAAACTTTCAGTAATGAATCGAGGGCCAAAACATACTCTCTGAAGGTATTGTCAAGCTTCCATTTTAACACTCTTCTGATTTCTCAGTCTTAGAAGTTGCCTACTTGACAGGTGACCTATTGAAATTTTGACAAAACAATATTTTACATTAATTTCCAGTTATCAGTTTCCTTGTCTCTGGTTTTAGTTCTTAAGATGCAATTCCTGTTATTTGGGTAGAATTTTAATTTCTGGTTTAGCTACTTTTCACTATCTTGGAAAGGGGTTAGGTTAGGAAAATGAAACTTTCAGTAATGAATCCAGGGCCAAAACATACTCTCTGAAGGTATTGTCAAGCTTCCATTTTAACACTCTTCTGATTTTTCAGTCTTCGAAATTTGCCTACTTGACACCTATTGGAAATTTTGACAAAACAACATTTTACCTTAATTTTCAGTTATTAGTTCCTTTTTCTCTGGTTTTAGTTCTGAAGATACAATTCCTGTTATTTTGGTAGAATTATAACCAATATCAATAGATTTTTTCAATTTAGGAAACATATTTGCAGATCTTTGAAACCTCACAAATTAGGATTAAGCAAAGTTGTGAAGCTGAAAACAGTTTTCTTGTACTTAATTTAAACAGAAGATCTGTTTTGCAAGGTTTCACTTCCCATTAATCAAGTGGGTTGATTACCTTAAATTACCTTAAATCGCACTAGCCAGCGATAAGGACGAATCCTGTAGACGCCGGGTCAATGATGATGGTGGCTCAGCTCATTGGGCGCATCCCAAACTGTGCGCCATGGCTTGCTGCACCAATCTCTGTCAACAGCTGACTTGAAGGCTTCAGTATTAGGGGACATGACTGCATTCTGGCTAAGGGAATTCCATAAGCCAACCACATGGTTGGAGAAAAATTTGTTTTGCAGCCTGGTATTAGTGCGTTTCCGGTAGAGCTTTAGGGGTGCCCTCTTGTTCTTGACGAACTATCTAACTGGAATAAGTCAGGGGTGATATCGGGGTTGCAGATCAATTTGAATGTCATCAATACATCTCCTCGCTTATGTTGGTATGTGAGAGATGGTATTTTGAGCCTCTGGAGTCTGGTAGAATATGGCAAATTTTGAAAACCCCTTATGCATTTTGTTGCTCTCCGCTGCACCGATTCTAGAATTGATTGGTCAAGCTTGTTAACTGGCGTGGTAATGGACATCCCAAATTCTAATTTTGGACGGATCAGGCCATTTAGGAGCTTAGTAATCACTGCTGGAGTTCTACTGCAGAATGTTCTCTTTATTATACCGAGAGTTTGGTTGGCTTTGGCTACTGCAAACTGCATGTGTAAGTTGAATTTGAGCTTGTTATCAACCAAGACTCCCAGATCTTTTTCGCAGTGACTGGTTGTAAGTGGCTGTTTAGAACCACAATTGGATTCCATAAAATACTGGCTGAGAGCGTTGTTTGCTCCAAAGTGTATGACCTTGCATTTCTGGATATTAAATTCTAGTCGCCAGGTTTTTGCCCACATTGAGAGTGCATCAAAATCTGGTTGGATGTCTTTGGTAGTTTGGAGGTCACAAATTGGACCGATTATTTTAGAATTATCAGCATATAAGCATAACTTATTCTTTATGATTGAAGACGCATCATTAATATAGATGTTGAATAGAGTTGGGCCCAAAACTGTGCCTTGGGGTACTCTGCTTTCTACACCCGCTGATTCTGAGAAGAAAATTGATCCACCATCCCCAAATACTCTTACCACCTGCTTCCTTTTGGTAAGAAATTGCATTGTCCAATTTATGACTTCATCGTGGAGGCCTATTGTGTGGAGTTTAGAATTTAGTCTCCTGTGACATACTTTATCAAATGCTTTTGCTAAGCCTAATAATATCATATCAACTGGGGATCCTGTGTCCATAAGTTCTGTGACACGCTCATAAGCATCAATGAGGTTAGTATCAACTGATTGACTGGGGCAGAAGCCATGTTGGCTAGGAGATAGTAGCTTGTTTGCATTTAGGTGTTCAATAATGGCTGAGTTAACTATGCATTCAAGAAGTTTTCCCACTCCTGAAGTGAGACTAATTGGTCAATAATTGCTGGCTTCATCTCTGCTGCTTCCTTTATAAACAGGTGTAATCTAAGCTTCCTTCCAATCTTGTGGAATAGATTTAGTATTTAGGGACTTTTGGAATAGTAGGGTGAGAGGACGTGATAGTACTGCATACGTCTCCTTTAAGAGCTGAAGGGGCACTCCATCAGGTCCTGTTGATTTATTTGGGTTAATCTTCTTTAGTCGAGTCTCTACATCTACTTTAGTAATATTGATGGGCGGCATGCTTTTTTGAATTTCGGACGGTGGAGGGTCTGGAAATGGGGTATTATTTGCAACTGTGAATACTGAAATGATCTGCTTATTTAATGCACTAGCTATCTCCCTTGGGTAGCAGATTTTAGATTCGTCTTGTACAAGTTAAGCGACAGAATGCCTTCCAGGCTTACCCGATGACACATATCTCCAAAATTTCTTAGGGTTAGTTTTTGTTGCAGCTGCCACTGATTCCTCATACTTCTCGGTGATATTTCTGGAGAGACTTCTAAGCTTGTTACACTCCTGCTTATATTTTGTGTAATAGTCAGCCTGGTTTTGATTCTTTGTGTACAGCTTCCAGTATTTCTTTTTTCTGTTCCTAGCCATTTTTATTTCTTTTGTAATATACGGGAGGGTTATTGGTTTCCTTTTCCATTTTGTAGAAGAGTGATTTTCAATAGCCTTCAGTAATATTCTTTTTGTAGTTGTCCATGACTCTTCCACATCTGTATTCTCAATGAAAGACCAATCACATTGAGTCAGTTCCTGACGAATTAGACTGTAATCAGTGTACACGTGTTTTGTAAATTCTAGTCTTTGGGGATACAGTCTAAAACTGCAACTTATGACAATGTGGTCACTAGCTCCAAATGGTGGTAGGGGCTTGATGCTTATTGTAGACTCTTGGTCTTTTGCTAGTAGTAGATCAAGTAGCGAAGGGTTCCGGCTATTTTTATATCTTGTCGGGAAGTTAACTGCCTGGTACAAAGAATGATTAAATAGGCACTCCAGGAATGGTCTTATTAAACTATTTTCAGAAAAACTGAATCCGTTGACCCATTGAATATTTGGGAGATTGAAATCACCAATAATAATTATGTTTCCTCGTAGCTTCATTTTAATATCAATTGAAGTACTCATAGCAAGTAAAGAGGATTCAAGGCTAGGGGAACTGGGGCTTCTATACATGCAACCAATGTAAAATGGCCCACAAGGCAGGAGGACAGATATCCACACTTGCTCAATATATGGTTCATAATCTGAATTAATATCTATGCTTCCTACCTTCAAAGAGCTTTGGATGTACACGGCTATTCCTCTTCCTCCTTCTCTAGATAAGTTGGTGACCAAGGTATAGTCGGGTATCTGGATCTGGGTATCTCCAAGAGGAGTGTTGGTCCATTTAGGTTTAATCTCTGCAGAAAGCGTAAACGTCTGCTTTTTCTGTCGAAACGGCATATTTCATCTCATGGAGCTTTGACATTAAACAATCTACGTTACTGAAGACAACTTTCAGACCATTGTTCATCCAATGAGTGCAACTTTTATTTGGGCTATTATCCAGATCATTACATTCCCCAGACTCTATGCTGCTGTGGTTTGAAACACCACTCATGAAAACAGTCTGCTTGGAAAGAATACAGCTTACTGATCTTGCACTGCAAAAAGATTCACTTGATTCATCAATAGTACTTATTTCAACATTAGAAGACACAATGATGGTCTTGGTCATACAGTATCTAGTAATGGAGATTCACCATTTGTGTCTTCACTTATCTGATAACTTCCTGCATCAAATGGTTGACAAGGCATCATGGTGACCAGAATCTTTCCTTGCTGGATCTCATAATTTTGAGCAATCCAGATTCTCCCATCGAAAATGAACTTCTTCCTCCAGTTGGCAACAGTAACCACCCAGTCATCCTCTCTGTGTTATCCATGAATAAACATCTGCAACCTAATCTTCATTCTCAAACTTTTATTAAATATCAAGCAATACAGAAGGAACTAGCCTCAATAAATTAGTCAGAACTAATCATTTCTGATGTCAACATATCATTGACAAATGTTAAAGAAGCTCTCCTATCAATTGGAAAAAGCACTCCCATATCATCTACCAAAAACACTTCCATTCCTCAAAAAGGATACAAAAAGAATAATTAACAGGAAAGCCAGAGTTTGGAAAAGATACAACAAGGAGAAAACACAGAAAAATTGGAAAAGGTATGACAAGGCTTGGAATCTTGCCTCCAATGTAGTTAGGAAACTGAAGTCTCAAAATGAGGAGAAGCTTGCCACAGATATCAAGGCAAACCCCAAATCTTTCTGGAGACATGTATCTACTAAAAATCCTAACCATCACATCATTCCTGACCTCAAACATAATGGCATAACCCACTCATCACCAGTAGATAAGGCTAATGTATTGAATATCCAGTGTGGCTCTGCCTTCACCATCCAATCTTGTCCAACTATCCCTGCAGCACCATCAAACTTAATATGTGATCCAATGCCAAAATTATCAATTACTAAAGATATGGTCTTAAATAGCCTGGATGAACTTGATGTTAATAAATCCAAAGGCTCAGATGGGATACACCCAAGGCTTCTCAAGGAATGCTGAATTGTTCTCAGTTCTCCCTTGTGTAGACTCTTCCAGTTGTCCCTACAAAACAGAGAACAACTGTCAGATTTGAAAACATCCTATATCACACCAATCCACAAAATAGGCCCCAAAGATCAGGCAGAAAATTACCATCTTATCAGCATCACTTCTGCAGTTGTAGATTTGCTTGAGAGATTTGTCAATATAGTATGGTGCTCCTGGATCTCTTAAAAACATTTGACAGGGTTTGCCCTAAATTCCTCATCACCAAAATAAAAGCAGCAGCTGTTGATGATGTTTTTGCCCAGTGGATACAGAGCTCCCTTGCAGAAAGAACTCAATTAGCGAGAGTTCACAACTCTCAAGGTGTCCCTCATTTCTCCTTGTCGACAACTGTTTTAAGCAGTATTCCCCAGGGGATCATTCTTGGGCTGAGTCTCTTCAACTTATATATAGCCTATATGATTCACCCAATCTTCCTCACTCTTTATGCTGATGATTCAAAACCTGTTGGTAAAGCAGCCACAACCTCTGACTTGCAATCTATCCAAAAGAACCTTAGCATTCTTGGGATTTGGGCTGATACATGACTCCTCTCTTCCAATGCTGATAAATGCCATGTCTACACCTTGGCAATCAAAATATACATCAGCAGTACCATCTCCAAGGTGGCCCCCTTTTTGCAGTCTCTGAAGAAAGAGATATTGGAGTCATTGTTGTTTGTCAACTTAAGTTCAGCACCAATGCAAAAACTATATTGTTGTCAGCCCTTCAATCTCTTGGAATGATCAAAAGAACTATCTCAAGCAGATACCCAAGTGTGTTTATGAAGCTCTACAAGGCACTAGCTTCCCTGCACCTAGAGGTTGGAATGTCCCTGGTGTCATTCTATTTCAAGAAGGACAAAGAAATACTAGAAAGAGTACAACAAAGAGCAACCAAAATGGTCAAAGGCCTCAAACAAATGCCATATAAAGAGTGTTTACATCACTTGAAGCTTCCTACTCTTGTATACTGGAGGAAGTGTATATAAATCAAGAGCCAATTTCTGGAGTGTAATAGCTGTAGACAACTGGAACAGTCTCCCAGAAAGTGTTGTGAAAGCAGACACCCTAAACACATTCAAAATGGACTTGATCAATTCTGGAAAGAACACATGTACACAAACATCTCTTAAACATCTGACTTTAGTGACTTAAAACTGTTAACACTACCATCTGTGCACACTCCTCCGAAGTTGATGTTGTATTGAGGCTTTGCTGGCCATACATTCTGGGGAGACCCTTACCCACAGTTTAAATTGCAGAATTTCAAATAGCCAAGTATCAGAGAAACAAGACTTGATGCACCAACTGACAGCCATCTAGAGAGTGCCATAACAGGGATGTTTCCCCAAAGACACTGAGGATCCTGTAAGTTAACATTATTATGGCCAACAAAATTATTACCAAAAATGTTCTCCCTGGTCTCCTTGCCCCCCCCCCCCCAGAATGTTCTGTGACTAAAGGGCATTCCAAGAAAACCTTCAAGAAATGCTCCTTAATCCAATAAAAAAGTCATTTCTTCAGTCAGTGAGTAACAAACTTGTGGAATCAACTCTCTTAAGATACAGTGGCTGCTGATTTGACAGGTGCATTCAAGTAAAATCTTGACAAAGAATACCTACAACAAGAGTTCCTATGTAACTGGGAAGCTGTTGAGTCCTCAGTCCAAATGTAGCAAACAACCTACAGAAGTTGCAATAGAGCATTAGCCTAGGGTTACCTACATATGTCAATATAGAAATTTTTTCTTTATATCTGAGCAATAGAATATTGTCATTTACTCTTATATAAAATGCAGTATAAAGTCAAACAGAAGACAATATCATGCTTTCTCCTACTATGCAGAATGATAAAGTCATACAGATGACTTTTTATATCTCATTTATAGAGCAAGCAAAAATAAAGCCATACAGATGACTTTTTATACCTTACACTATTATAGAGCAAACATGAATAAAGTAATGCAGATGACATGTTATACCTTGTACTATTATTTAGCAAACATGAACAAAGTCCTTTTTAAACTTAATAATTTTATGGAGCAAACACAAATAAAGTCATACAAATGACTTTTTATACCTTGTATGTTTGTAATTATATATTTCTATTTCTAGAGAAAAGATGGAGAATGATATAAAGTCTTCTGTATGACTTTTTAAACATTGAATTATTGTAGAGAAGTACAAATAAAGTTATACAGAAGACTTTTTGGTTTTCTTATTTCATATATGATCCACTAAAATGTCATACAGAAGAAATTATATTACCCCCCTGATACATAGAGAAAACAACAAAAAATCATATGTAAGAATTTATTCATGTTTGCTCTATACTATTATGAGGTATAAAAAGTCATCTGTATGACTTTATTTAAGTTTGCTCTATAATAAGAGGAGGCATTCAAAGTCATCTGTATGACTTTATTCATAATGCTTTATAGTAGAATGATATATTAAAGTCATCTGTATGACTTTATTTAGGCTGCTCTATAAATGAAATCATGTCAGACTAGGCCTATAAAAAGCCATCTGTATGACTTTTTGTTCTTTTCTCTATGTACTAGCAGGAGGTATAAAAAGTTATCTGTATGATTTTTATTTAAGTTTGCTCTATAAAAGAAAGGCATAAAAAGTCATATGTAGGACTTCATTCCTGTTTGCTCTATAGGCTAATAGTATGAGGTATAAAAAGCCATCTGGACTCCTAGGCTTAAAATACTGGTTGGTTGGTTGGCTAATTCAAAGATTTGTATATATATATATACACTGTCAAATTAGCCATCTGGTGGTATCCCTTCACAGAATAGGGTAAAGTTCTACCAAATCATATTATTGAGTTAGGTCTAAAGTGAATACACCATTTGATGCCTTTTTTTATGCTGATTACAAATATAATAATCATTTCTATCAGAAATTAATTTCAGCCCCCCCCCTATATATACCTAACCTAACCCTGAATTGGCATTCAGGGATACTTCAGTGGAGTGGAGGTGGATACCTCCACTCCACTACCTCCACATTTTCCTAACCCAACTCCTTTCCAAGATAGCCAAAAGTAACTAAAGTAGAATTTTACCTAGAATTTTACCAAATATTTTCCCAGGACATACTTTAGCCTGTAGACCCATCCCTGAAAGTTTCATTTTCCTAACCTAACCCCTTTCCAAGATAGTCAAAAGTAGCTAAAGTAGAATTTTACCAAAAATTTAATCAAAAAGTACCAGCCCCAAGCTCTGGACCCCGCCCTCCCTGTGCAGCACCGGGACAGCGGCCCGGGTGGCCCCCTGCGTAATGACTTTGGTATGGGGGCTAGGCTCTAGCGAGTCGGACCCTCAGGGGGGGGGGGCATAGGTAATTTTAAGAACTCTGACAGGAATGTTTGTAAAGAATATAAAATAATGACTCTAGGGATAATATTATTATTTTAATAGGCTAGCATGTTTACTTGAGGAGTAATCAACCGCTAGTGATAGGCTACCAATACATAAAATTATGCTTCACCATAGCTTTACATTTACCTTTTGCGCTTCTATTTGAACTGTAGATAGATTAGCAAACATTATTAAAGCTTTCTAAGGTGTGCCATGAATTTAAATTTAAAGGGAAGGGAATTTAAAATTGAGATTTAACTAATTAGCTTCGCCTTCATCTTTTCATTTTTAATGAATATGAACTTACATGTAGACAGCGCTATAATATTTATATAGATAACAATTCTATAAGCCTCAAAAAACTTCACTGTTACATGGATACATTTCACAAACAAGGCTTTTGCTTCAATATTTACTGAAAAGTTTCCCCTTTTTTTAATATATTAGTTGTTTTTTAATCTTTTACGGAATTTGTTGATTAAAAGAAGAATATACCATTCAATACATCTTTCAACGCTTTTTCCAAATATGCTAACATCTAACATCTATTGTCGTAAATTTTATTCATAGTCTTTGAAATTGAAAGGATCTTTAAAATGACATCTTTCCCCTGATTAGTTTTTGGACTAGTAGAGATATACCATTCGACAAACATTTCAACTTTTTCTCCATAAGAACTTTTTTCTGTCGTTGCAAATTCCATTGCAAAAAGTGGGAAATAATAATGTTTGTTCATTTTAAGTTGCAACTTCACTCTTCACGTCCATCAGAAAAACTTTGTTTTTTTCTGAATTATTTCTTGAGTGTTTAATCCAAAAGGTACTAGAAATCGAATCAGCAGTAAAAAATCAATTGAATTTCGGGACATCACTTTTTTCCACGACTTAACAGTTTACATGGTCGCGTGCATGGTTCTCGCTTCAGAGGTCGGCCCCCGAAGAGATGGAAAGAGAACTTCTCTACACTCAACCTGCCGCAACTTCTATGCATGTCTGAAGATAGATGCTCATACAGACGCCACATCAATAAAATAGTGAATGAAGAGGCCCCAAAACAACCTCCGAGGATGGATGGGACTTAAGTCAAGTCAAGTCAGTTAACGGTATCAAGTTTAACTGAGCGAGGATCATCTTTACCCGAAATTTGATTACCATTAGGTTACGGTTCCAAAAGCATACCGAACCTAGATTACAACAGTATCATCTTTATTACAATGCTGACACTGGTCTAGATGAGTAAAGAGGTCCTAAGAAAAAAAAAGTAAAATAAATCGAAAACTCAAATTTGAGTCAATTTTAAAGGAACTAAAATTAATAGAAACGATATTTTACTTACTTCTAACCCGTTCTAACCGTCAAAGCTCAATTATTGATTGTGTCATTTATGCTTCACTGGAAAAAACTTGTTATAAACATTTTTTTTTACATTGATAGCATTAATAACTAAAACAAAGTTGATGTTTCAAAAAATTAAAACACATTGTTCAAAATACATACAATTTTCAAAAGAACAATGATGATGCAGTAGGCTTTAACACTTTTACAAATAAAACAAGGAGAGGGAGGCAGTAGCCAAACTCCTGTTTGTAGCAATTTTGGTTCGTTCGAAATTTAACTTGATTATTAAATTTAATTTTTATTCGTTTAGGATTCATTTTTTACAGATCAGTATAAAAGATCAGTATATGTTAATTTTATGCTTGATATTATTATTTATTTCAATCTCTCTTTGCTTTGGGTTTCATTTATCATTCAACACTAATTTCTGGTCGTTTTAATTTTAAATTATTATAGAACTTCATTTCTACGTAAATTTAATATGAGTTTTTACTTTTCTTTTAAAATTTGTTTTTAAGTTTTTTTTATTAATTAAAGAGGTACTAACGAATTTACTTCATACCATGTAAATTTAGGTACAATATAATACTGTTTGAGGATCTTTATTAGCCTACTACTTGCGGTTATCTCTGGCATTTTTTTGTATTTTGAGGACGAGAAGAGATCTATCATGACTGATAGATATCAAGTTTTAAGAACTAAATGTTTTAAATTTCAACCGTTTGATATTTTTTATATCTTCACTCGCTTTTGAAAATCTTTTACTTTAATCTTAACCAACTTCAGTGTGCATGATGTCAGTTTAATAGTCTGATGGGCCGAGATTCGTAAATGATAACCCATGCGCCGAGAATTTTTGGATCAACTTCGGAGAATAAGATACTTCCACAATGGTAAGACACCCAAAAAAAGAAGACTTCACAGATTTGACCTATTTTCATCCGACAACGATTTATTAGCTAAAAGTCTTATTTCCTTCTAGTAACCTTGAACTTTCTTTCTCATAGGATTCAGGTTTGCCATATTGGAGGTAAACTCACCGACTGACAGCGATGCATCAGCTTCCCATTTAGCCTCTTTGTTTTTGAAATATTATCTCAATCAACCGTCAAACTTATTTAAAAATTCATAGTTTTTATCATTTCTTTTATTCCAATGATATTGTATAATTTCTTATATATAATTTCTTTTATTCCACTGAATTACCTTTACAATTCCCAAAATTTTCAGCATTTATCTCTTCGTAGTCACGAAAGTTTCCATCAGATTGAAAATTCATCATTCATCATTACGCTTATTTGGCTGTCATCTATTTTTAACCACTTACTATTTTTTTACCCTCACTTGTCCATCTTATTCTTTGACTACTGCTTCCCATCCATAATAGTTGATAATGAAATCAAAATTATGCTTACCTCCCAACAAGCCTTATTTTACCCATGAAGCTTAATCTTGAAATAATCCTGCTGTTAATAGGGCCCGCAAAAATCTAGATTATGCTGGTAATCCGTTGGTACATTCACTCGCTAGAAAATTAAACAATTTACCATAGAGACAGTGACGTAATCTCAAAAAAATCCTGGGGGTCAAAGTTGGAGCCCATTTAGAGGGATGTTGTTGTTGGTTTCGGTAAACAGTAAGAATTTTTTGCTATGTAAGAGAATAAAACTGCTGCGGTTAAGGTACGAAATGAGGTTAGCAGCTGGTTTTGTTGAAATTGGAGTTAAACAGGATTGTGTTCTATCCCTTTTTATTTGGATCATTTTGAACGACTTTGTCTTAAAAAGCACAGGAAAAGCAATCAGAGAAAATAGACTCAAATGGTAAGGACAACATTTTCTGGACTTAGGTTATGCTGCTGATTTGAGCATCCTAAATGAAAGGTTGCGCAAAATGAATGAACTTATAGAGGTTTTGCGAATTCAAAGTGCTGGAATAGGTTTGAAAATTAATGTTAAGAAGACTAAGTCACTAAGGTTAGGAATAAGTGAAGATGAAAAGGCGACATTGGGTAACGAACCGATTAATCAGGTGGACAGCTTCACTTACTTTGGTAGTATACTGGTATTATAAGTAAAGATGGTGGGACCAGCGAAAATGTTAAAAGTAGTATAGCCAAGTATCAGGGTGTTTTTTTCACAGTTGAAAAAAGTTTGGTAGAATAGGATGATAATTTTACAAACTAAGATTAGAATATTGGAAGCTACAGTGATGACAGTGGTCAAACATGGTTTTGAAGCATGTGCGCTCCGAAAGTCGGATGGATACCTGCTCGATGTTTTCCAGAGAAATTCCCTAAAGACTGTTCTAGGTATCTGGTCGCCTGACCGTAAGTATGATTCAATCCCGCTTTCTAGGACTATAATGAAAGAGAGGGTGAGATGGCTAGGGTAGGTTCTTTGGACGAAGGATAACATATTGCCGAATATTGTTCTTTTGGCCAACCGTCAAGGGCTAAACGGAAAGCAGGTCGTCCGGAGTTGGGGTGGAAGGGTGTCATAAAGAAAGATTTAAGGGAAATGGGAACTTCATGGGAGGATACAAAAAGGAGGCTTTGAATAGATTGAGATAGAGGAGGAGCGTGCATAGCTATGTTTGCCTCACGTGGCTTGGTGTTACGTTGAGTTGTTAGTAGTAGTAGTAGTTTTTTCTATTAAGAGTCTAGAATATTAAGTTGATGATATTTATTTGTAAGAAATTTATCAAAATCTGTGTAGCAACTTTCATCCAAGAAAATTCTCTCAGAGACTGTACAAAGATCAATCCGTACGCTAATGAGATATCCGATGATTAAAAGACGTCTTTTTAGGAGATGAGTGTTCACAATATCTAATGACATCAATGCAGAGAGTAGAAATAACCCCTGAGGACGTCAAAACTTTCCAAGAAAGGTGTTTAGGTTTCTATATTACCACTGCAATACAGACACTGAAACGATTCTTGCGCGATGATCTTTTTACTGAAGTACCTTTAGTTTTTAAATGATAAAATGCCCTAAAAAAAAAGAATTTCATCCCTACACATTGCACTGAAAAGATTTTCGAGTCTCATTCCAAAACTCACAGATGTTGACTTCCAGTGGTGCAAGTTGCCATATGCTTTTAGTGAATCCAACAAGGACAATATGGCCAAATTTCCACAGAGCTTATGTGAATAAAAATACTCGCAATGAAGAACTTCACTGCCAGAACAGATATTCCAGATCTATCAGAACTCACAGAGAGGATACTCTCTCTATCGTATTTGAAAGCAGATTCAGAAGTAATTTTTTCTTGGATCAGTGAGTTAAATTCCATTGTGACATTTGTTTACAAATTTGTTCATACATGACAAACATCTAAATCTTTTAATTGGGATTTGCGTGTGCGTTTGCATTTTCCCATTCATCGCTCTGATTAACTGGAGATATATTTTTATTCCCCTAATGATCCTTTATATTAAAAGAGAAATATAATCTATTAATAATTAGGAAAATATGTTTTACAATGTCTTAGCAGGAACTCTATGTAAAGCGTCTATGCTGGACCTCATGGTTTCGGCATACATTAAAAAAGATAAAGTATTGACCTGAAACCAATCGCTGCACATGCCGCAACACACACAGTAAACCAAAATCGCTTTTTAGTACATAAATCTGGGCTTTTGTAGCACTTCAGAAACTCATTGCGGTGTAATTCTAGCGTAAAGAAAGATAAACCGATCGGCTTTCAACCAGCGTTTCCAAGACTTTGAGATAAACTGTTTCAGAGTTCCTTCCTTTTCTTTTTCATTACAAGGTCCTTTATTGTATGTTTGCAAGCAAGCAAGAATAAGTCTACCTTGTCTTTAGAGTTGTGATGAAATTTTTCCTCTTTTGTTCTTATTCAGATCTCTCCTATAGTTGTCGTTTATTGTCTCTTTGCAAACATAAATGGGGCTCATAACTAGATGGCACCATAGTACTGCTATGGGTAGCATCATAAATACGAGTAACTCTTGTTAAAAGAGAGAGAGAGAGGGTAAGTAGAAAACATGAACAGGGGGATAATAGTTCCATGTTTTTTCTTCTAATGTTTCACTATAAACTACTATAAGCCTTTTCCTATGTCCATGAAGCACATAAACTAAAATCTGAAAAAAAATTAACATAAATTATACTGCTAAAAAAAATTAATATAGGGAAAACAAAGCAGAGAGTATCAAGCAGCTTTATTTAGTTCCAGATTCCAGAAAATAACTCGTATTTATAAAACTCGGATTTATACGAGTAGGCCTATTTATACGAGAAGAAACTCGTATTCATAAGGCTACCCATAGCAGTACTATGGTGCCATCTAGTTATGAGCCCCATTTGTGTTTGCAAAGAGACAATAAACGACAATTATAGGAGAGATCTGAGTAAGAACAAAAGATGACAAATTTCATCACAATTCTAAAGACAAGGTAGGCTTATTCTTACTTGCTTGCAAACATACAATAAAGGACTTTGTAATGAAAAAGAAAAGGAAGGAACTGTAAAACATAATTTAAAAATCAGCTTCTAAATAATACAAAACAAATCGTATTGAACACATTAAACTTGAAAAATTGAATGGCATTTTAAGTAGTTTGCAAAATAAAACTATTCCATCGAAACGACAAGAAACAGAATAAAAACTTAAAGGTCGCAAACAAAATACAATAAAGATGTTTAGAATATTTCGTTTTACGCCAAAAATCCCGAACCAATCTTCAATCGCTTTTTTTAGACTATGAACCCCAAAGTGTCAAAGCACAAAATGTGCAAGATAGAGCCAGGAGATAATTCAGAGTAGAAGTACCATTTGCTATAACTATACTGTAGCGTGCACCAATTGCGCCGTAAATGTCCATTTTTGTGTGTTTAATGAATGGCTAAAATGTGACGGAGCATTTAAACTGAAATGTGAGCTTTTTCAGGAGCGTTGTTTTGTCAGGCATAGATTACCTTAGAAAATGTGCTCCAACATTTTCTTGAGCAATGGAAGGCTCTTATTTCATACTTTCAGGGCTTGATGGCAGTTAATATTCCAGCAAGAAATTCTTTGTTGAAGGGCCTGAAGAGCCTAAGAGGTGAAATTCGTCTATTTATTCCTTGGATAAATTTTGTCCGAAGTGAACAAGCTCAATGCTGAGCTCCAGAGTACCTTGATAATGGTTCATTTGCAACTTACCAAGGTCAGGGGTGGTGTTTGGGGGAGGTGGGGAAGGGGAGATTTATCCCAATAATTTGGAGATTTTTTTTACATCCCTTGCCCCTTGAATATCTGGATATGAAACCCTCTCCCCCCCCAATAATTCTGGAGATTTGCCCCTGACCAAGGTAGAAACATGCTTGAGAGAGATAATGGATTCTTTTGCAGTAAAGAGCGCTTATGACCACAATCCATTTGGTATTGATGTTAGCAACCCAAGAAATCTCAAATCCTACCAGAATCTTTTATTTCAATGCCAAGTTCACGGCCCATTTAGCACAGGAAGACGTTGATCTCCTCATAGTAGAAAAGGTGAAAGGATCAATTTATGCCGTTTTGACCCTAATGCTGTTACTTATGACCGGGTTCTTTCCATAGCACCGATTTATGAAAGATGTTATGACATGCTGAACCTTGACGTCAATGATTTGGGCAGAGAGTTTCGATCTCTACGGCAATCAGACAATGCAATTCACTCCAAAACTTGCTTCAATCTGGCAAAATTTTGATCTTTCTTGTCTGAATGTAAGAATTGAGTAAGTGATTTTCTTTTTCCTAACTTGCTGAAATTCGTGGGTATTCTGATTGGACTCCCACGCTCAAGCGCCGCAGGATAGAGGCAGATTTAACTGCTGAAGATCATTAAAAGTCCCCTCAGAAATAAACCAGAGCAAGAAACTTTAAGTGCTTTAATGTATGTGCACAGGTTTGTAGCAGACCCAACCAGTGGTGGATCCAAGTGGGGGTGCAGGGGGCGCGCCCCCCATCTAATCTAGTGGCAGATTTGAGGTTGGGGTTGGGACCGCCTGCTCCGACTGAGGTTGGGACACTGTGACACTTTAAAGTTATTTTTTGTAATTGGTTTTTACTATTTGAATTATAAATAAGTTTTTTATTGTTAAGACTGTATCTTTTTCCAAACAAATTCGGAACAAAGTTTCAGTTACTTTTTGTGGTCTCTGTTATATTTTACTGATGACGCATACCACCTAAAAGTATTTAATTAAATTTAGATTTATCACGAGAATCTGTCCGTATTACCAGAAAAGCCAACTGGGAGGCGAAAATCTTTATTTCATATTAAAAAGAAGAGGAAACTTAAAATCATAACTTCTTTAGGCTGTCAAAATAATATTTCAGGATTGTGCTGTCACATTAGGGCTGAAAAAAATAATATTTAAACTTCTTTTTACTGTCATAGATTTGTGTCTTGCTGTGGTACACAGGCGAAGAAATTGATTTCATTACTTGTTTTGGTTGTCATAAAATTTGGGTTTGCCTTTTTTGCAAAGCGGCCTGGTTTTTACAACATTATTGTTTTTTGGGGATTTGTATAATTGAGAGAAAATGCTTGAGAAGTGCAAAGATATTATTAAATTACATTTTAGATTTTCATTAGCAAATAGTGGCCACTTTACTGCCTATTTTCATCTAATTAAAGCTATACGTTACATGAAATATCACTGCCTCTGTTCATCTTAAAACATTAGAATAAAGGCAAAACTCTTTAGGAATATCTGAACTTCAATAAAGGTTCGTATAAGTATGCACTTACAACTAAGTATATGATTCGAAATACTCTTTCAAAGGTCGGAGTAATCATTTAAGTAAAATAGATTTTCAGAAAATTGTTTATAAAAAAAGCATATAATTACTTTAATGCTACCAAAATAAGAAGGAGATCAAATGTCCCCTCAAACGGGATCAAATGCGACCGTTTAATATTGAAAGGTGTATCGATTTTCCAATTTTTGGTTTCTTGTTGCAGAATAAATTTTATTGATGAATTTTGACGTAAGCTAATAGTCCGCAAAAAGCTTATGTTTCGTTCAAAACATAAGTTATGTTTTCGTTAAGAAACATAACGTTATCACGGAGGACTCGTTAAGAGAGATGTAAGCAAACAGAGTAGCACCCTTCTTCATTCAGCAAATCAATGTGTTAAGATCTTACATCCTGTGACAATAAACGATTTTAAAGAGAATCTAAGGACTCTGATATTACTTTTTGGCCTGTCTAAGGACTTTGATGAGATTTTTATGAGTCAGTTACCTTTATGGAAAGTAAAAAATTATTGAGGGACTGAGATAAGGGAGTCTTTTATGTTCTACAAGCTACTTACGGTTTTTTTTTAGCATTAGTTCTAGGAAAAACAGCATGAATATCCAAGTTCTTTTTACATCAGATTCAACAAGATAGCTATATGATTACGCTGTAATATGAAGTATTTTTGGTACTTGTATGATAAGCCCCCTACCACTCAAGTTGTTAATTAATTGACGCATTACAGAAGCGTTTTTTTCGTTAGTTTCTTACAGCTTAGGGCGAGACAAAACACATAGAAGTAACGTGACAGACTAGAGGGAAAATATATAATTTAGGCTATATATTTGCACATTAGGGGGGGGGGTGTACAGTATTTGGAGAGTGTGAAGTTAGCAATAATTCTTACTACATAATATGCAGAATAATTGTACCTAGCACATTAGGCATGCAGACCCGCTGTTCTTTACCTCCAACCCCTCCCCCCTTTAATGTGTAAACAAATAGCCCAAATTGGTTTCTAAAGTATTACATTTTATCTTACTTTGGTATATTTTATTAGGATTGAGCGTCAGAGAAACATATTACAATAATTTTAGGTAAGGGGTATATCATACAAGTGCCGTATTTTAATTCAAATATTATACTAACATTAAACTTGAATTAAAAAATTGAAAGGAATGGTAGTCATAATCACAGAGCATGTAGAAATAAACAGAAAGTAAAAAGCTTCTCCTCTTATTTTGGTAATATGTTTTTTTCGAAACATTAAATTTTTTTCTAAAAAGAACGCAAAGTAAATCACCCTTTTCCCCCTTGAATCATTATTTTGCATATAAAGTTCTTTTAAATTTAAAGTTTTAAGGCCTAAAATTTAGAAGTGTAGAAGTCCTCCGTACATTATATGTAACCATGACAATATTAATAACAATGAACAGAAATTATATTTAAATATACAAGATTGTTTTTGTTATATATAGTATGCTAGTAACAAATACAAGCGGGTCCATATTCCCTACTCCTTCTTTCTTATTGGCTTAATATCACGAAGAAGGTTTAACGGCAATTCCCCAAATGTTCCCATTTACATAACCAAAATCATAGATGGCGTTATTGTTAACTACAGTCATAGATGGTGACATTTTTCTTTTCCAACAACACATTTTTTTTAGCTTCTAAGCAGTTTTTTCCGTTGATTTTATGAAATTTATATCTGATGTATGAATCGAACGTGAGATCTATTATTTCCTATGGCAAAAGATTGAAACGTTACTTGACAGAGCTAACAAGTCATTTATGCTATTAAGTTCTTAGAAATATATTCTTGACAATCAATGCATTGTTTCTGGGACACTGGCCAGCTGATGTTAAGTGATACAACACCGTAACAAGTTAATTGCGCAATCAATTCTTCAATTTATTTTATGTAAGTGTTATCAGTGATCTGTTTCCGGGCACCTGTTTTTGGCATCAATTAAAAAAACTTTTTCCACAAAATAAGTTTGTCAAAAAAAGTAAAGAACTCCATTAAACCACAAATGAAGAAAAATAGAATCAAATAATTTACCAAGCCTACAACTCCCACAAATCACAATCAATAAATAAATGAAACTAAAAACGATTAAAAACCAAAATAAATAACAGAGTCAAACTCAAAACGAGCACAAATTAATATGAGTAGGGTTCAAAACCCCTGTTCTTTCTAAAAGCAAGAATATAATTTGTATTTTACTAAAAAAAAGTCAAATGAATATTCAATATCAGTTTTATTTACATATGCTGAAATTTATTTCTTAATATCTTAATAAGTTATTGATTTCTTAAAGTTATAAAAGTGAAAACATATAAAAGAATTTTTTCAGTAAAGTACAAATTATATTCTGTCTTTTAGAAAGCATAAGGTTTAGAACCCTACTCATATTAATTTCTGCTTGTTTTGAGTTTGACTCTGTTATTTATTTTAATTTCTCTGGAAGAAGATAATATCACGTAAGTTTTTGATAATATTTGACAAGATTTTGATAATTTTGATAATAAAGCATTCTTTTTAAGCAAGTCGATATTTTGATAATATGTGATATGTTTCATAACATCACACAACATTTTGAAAGTATCATACAAAAAATTGGTAATACTCGGCAAGATTTTGATAATCTTGATAATGACAGACACCATTTAATCACACTACGTTAAATTTGGTATTAGCAGACATGATTTAGATATCATCATGTTAGATTTGATGATATCAGACACGTTTTGATATTACCAGAAAATATTGTCATGTAGAATATTCATAATACCATGCATGATTTTGTTAATAACTTGCAAAATTTTGATTATACTATGTAAAGTTTTGTTATTATTATAGAGGTTTCTCAATATACCATTTAGAATTTTGATAATGTAGCACAAGATATTTGATAATTTCGGGTATGATTTTGTTAATATCACACGAGTTTTCGGTAATGCTCGATAGTATTTTGATTACCAGACACAATTTTGCTAGCATCATTCTAAATTTTTATAATAACTTGCAATATTTAAGTAATAGCGGAAAGGATTTTCAAAATATTTCACAAGACTTTGAAAATGAAGGACAAGATTTTACAATATTGAAATATGATTTGGTAATATAATATGAGACTTTGATAATATCGTTTAAGGCTTTGATAATACTTGACAAGGTTTGATAATCTTGATAATAACAGACATGATTTTTGATAGCACAAGGTTAAATTTTTTTAGTAGGTAACAGGATTTTGATAGAACCATATCAGATTTTGGTAATAGCATATATTTTGATTATAGCTGAAAATATTTTGTTAGTAACTGGCGAAATTAAATGATAATACCATGCAAGATTTTTTTAATAGCCTGCATGATTTCGATAATACCATGTATAGCTTTGATATTGTCATAAAGATTCTCAGTAAACCAGTCGAGATTTTGATGATGTATTGTGGGATGTTTCATAATATCAGACAAGATTTTGATACTATCATACAAGAGCTGGGTAATACTCGGCAAGATTTTGATAATATAGTGCAAGATGTTTGATAAATTCAGACAATACTTTCATAATACTAAACACAAGATTTGGGTAATACTTCACTATATCTTGATAGTACCAGGCACGATTTTGCTAAAACCATTCTAATTTTTTGATAATAACTTGTACAGGTTTAGGTTTTGCTAGAAAGGATTCTCATAATATCTCACATGACTTTGATAATGCAAGACGAGATTTTGTAATATTTAAAAGGATTTGGTAATATCATGCAAGACTTTGGTAATATCTTGTGAGGTTTTGATAATATTTGACAAGATTTTGATAATCTTGATAAGGACAGATAAGATTTTGATAGGAACATAGTAGATTTTTGTAATAGAAGACACGTTTTGATTATAGCTGAAAATACTTTGTTAATAACTTATTAGATTAAGTGATAATGCCATGCAAGATTTTGTTAATACCTTGCATAATTTTGATAATATCTTGTACAGTTTCGATATTCTCATAAAGGATTCGCATTAAACCTGTCGAGATATTGGTAATGTAGTGTGAGATGTTTCATAATATCAGACTAGATTTTGATAGTATCATACAGGAGTTGGGCAATACATGGAAATATTTTGATAATCTTGATTATTTCAGACACGATTTGATCACACTATGCTAAAGCTGGTAAAGGCAGACATGATTTAGATATAATCATTTCAGATTTGACGATATCAGACACGTTTTGATATTAACAAAAAAAATATTATTGTTAATATTATATAGAAAATTCATAATACCATGCAAAAATTTTTAATAACTTGCAAGATTTTGATGATACTATGTAAAGTTTTGATAATATCATTGAGGATTCTCATTATACCATGTGGGATTTTGATAATTTCGCACAAGCTATTTGATAATTTTGGGTATAATTTTGACAATATCACACACGATTTTGGTGTTGCTTCATAATATTTTGATAATACCAGACACAATTTTACTAGCATAATTCTAGATTTTGATAATAACTTGATAGATTTAGGTAATAGTGGAAAGGATTTTCATAAAGGAATCTGATAAGATTTTGAAAAATACAAGACAAGATTTTTTAACATTTAAATATGATTTGGTAATAAAATGCAAGACTTTGATAAGATCATGTAAGATTTTTATAATCTTGATAATACAAACATTATTTTTCTTATAGAAAAATCACGATTGACGTATTTATAACATTTTCATTTTGTATTTTTCAAACTATCTTATATGATTTTTTTTGCTATAAGTATATTTAATGTGATTTTAAGACATGAAAAAAAAGTTGAAAAAGTTCCAGTTTCAAAATTCAATATAAAACTAAATAAAAAAATCACTACAAAAATTATTTTTATAATTGAAAAAATCACGACTGACATATCATCCTCATTTTGTATTTTTAAAGTATCACCAGTAATTTTTCTTAGGTAAATTTACAGTGATTTTAAGACAGAGGAAAAGTTTAAAAAATTTTAGTTAAAAAAGTATAATTAAAAAAAAACAATTGGAAGTTATAACAAAATCGGGGGTGGGGGTTATCGGGGCCTTGTCGGGGGATATGGGATCCTGGATGGGAATATTGGGACTGAAACTCATGCGCAAGCCTGGTATTAGAAAGCCGATGTGCTCAGGACCACCAAATTAAAAAAATGATATCCGCCCTGTTGTATTCATTACAGGTTTTGGAGATAGAAACAAGTTTCATGAACCATCAAAAAAATATGCCTGTCAAGCAAGCATCTCAAATGACCGTGGTAGGCATATTCTCGGGATGAGGCCATAAAAAGCTGCACGGAAACAGATCACTGATAATGCTTACCAAAAATACAATTAGAAATCGATTGCGCAATTAACTTGTTACGATATTATCACGCTTAACATCAGTTGGCATGTGTCTCAGAAACAATACATTGATTTTCTAGAATGTATTTCTAAGAACATAATATCATCAATGACTTGTTAGCTCAGTCGAGTAACGTGTCGTTCTTTTTGACAATCAATGCATTGTTTCTGGGACGCTCCAACTGATGTTAAGTGATAAAATACCGTAACAAGTTAATTGCGCAATCAATTCCTCAATTGATTTTATGTAAGTGTTATCAGTGATCTGTTTCCGGGCACCTGTTTTGGCATCAATTAAAAACAACTTTTTCCAAAAAATAAGTTTGTCAAAAAAAGTAAAGAACTCCATTAAACCACAAATGAAGAAAAATAGAATCAAATAATTTACCAAGCCTACAACTCCCACAAATCACAATCAATAAATAAATGAAACTAAAAACGATTAAAAACCAAAATAAATAACAGAGTCAAACTCAAAACGAGCAGAAATTAATATGAGTAGGGTTCAAAACCCCTGTGCTTTCTAAAAGCAATAATATAATTTGTACTTTACTAAAAAAGTCAAATAAATTCAATGTCAGTTTAATATACATATGCTGATATTTATTCCTTAATATCTTAATTAGTTTTTGATTTCTTAAAGTTATAAAAGTGAAAACATATAAAAGAATTTTTTTAGTAAAGTACAAATTATATTCTGTCTTTTAGAAAGCATAGGGGGTTTTGAACCCTACTCATATTAGTTTCTGCTCGTTTTGAGTTTGACTCTGTTATTTATTTTAATTTCTCTGGAAGAAGATAATATCACGTAGGTTTTTGATAAAATTTGACAAGATTTTGATAATCTTGATAATAAAGCATTCTTATTAAGCCAGTCGATATTTTGATAATATGTGATATGTTTCATAACATCAGACAACATTTTGAAAGTATCATACAAAAAATGGGTAATACTCGGCAAGATTTTGATAATCTTGATAATGACAGACACCATTTAATCGTACTACGTTAAATTTGGTATTAGCAGACATTATTTAGATATCATCATGGTAGAAAATTCCTCCATTGAAAGTTCCTCCTGCATAAAATTTCCCAGTGGAAAATTCCACCAAGTATTTTTTTTTCCAGATAATGCCGCCGTGAAAAATTCTCTTTAGCCTACTTTCATTTGAAAAAAGACTCGTCTTTAATTTGATTTAATTTTTTTTTCAAATTATGCTGGGAAAACCCATCGGTAGAAACATTTTTCTGGAAATCTCGCCCTCCCATTAGAAAATTTCTCCAACGGAATATTTTCCAATGAAAAATTTCTTCCGTGGAAAACTCCCCCACCATGAATTTTATCTGTGGAAAATTCCACCATAGAGTTTTTCCAACAGAAAACTCTCCCGTAGAGATTTTCTCCCGCAAGAAATATCTCCTCCATAAGAAATTCTACAGTCAATCCTTACCACTTAAAAATTTCCCTAGGTAAAGTTCCCTGGAACATCATTAAATGCAAAATTGAATCTGCAAAGAGAAAGTAAGACAAATTTCCTATAGAAGCTCTGGCAGATTCTCATGTGTAAAATTTCCCCTTGTAAGTTTATCCCCAGAAAAACTTCCCTACGAGGGAGAATTCTCCCTGTGGAAAATCCCCAGATAATTCCTCCCCAACCCGAAAAACGTCCATTTACTTCCAAATAACAATTACGTAGTGTAAACA
Organism: Artemia sp. Qi Xiang Cuo; assembly: GCF_049724085.1. NCBI lineage: Eukaryota > Metazoa > Arthropoda > Branchiopoda > Anostraca > Artemiidae > Artemia > Artemia sp. Qi Xiang Cuo. The sequence continues at coordinate 15,294,350 of NC_142810.1, read as the reverse complement.
ATTGACAATTTAAAAAAATATATTCCTTCCCCCAGGTACTGGTGGGGGTCTTGTCATCTCCAGAGGCATAGTTATATTATTTTTCAACTATGCTGAACAAAATGAATATCCCAAATTTTTGCCAGATGCCTTTGGGGAAAAAGGCTTCAAATAACAAAATAAATAAAATAAAAATAAAATAAAAAATAATAAATACAATAAACACGCAACCATGATCTTTCTTATGGCAAAAAACAGAAAATTCCACATTTTGCAGATGGGAGCTAGAAACCTTTACAGCGGGGTTCCCAGACATGCAGAATATGATGGTACGATTTTAATTAAGATTCCTTAACTTTTTTGGAGATTTTCCCCCTCTTTCTCGATTATCACGCAAATTTTCTCAGGCTCATAGCTTTTGATGGGTACATTAAACTTAATGAATATTATATATTTTAGTAATCAGCGTAAAAAAGTTGACTCTTATGATGTATTAAAGAAAAGTTTTTTCTAACGGAAAGTAAGGAGCGACATTAAAACTTAAGACGAACAGAAATTATTCCGTATATGAAAGGGGCTGTCCCTTCCTCAACGACTCGCTCTTTACGCTAAAGTTTTTTTTATTGTTTTAAAAAATAGAGCTGTGAGACAGTCAGACTTTTGCGTAAAGAGCGTGGCGATGACGAGGGGACAGCCCCTTTCATATACGGAATAATTTCTGTTCGATTTAAGTTTTAATGTCGAAAATCCCCAGATAGTTCCTCCCCAACCCCAAAAATGTCCGTTTACTTCCAAATAACAATTACATAGTGCAAACAATAGACGAATATTTTTAAAAGACATTCCTTCCTCCAGGTACTGTTGGGGGTCTTGTCATCTCCAGGGGCATAGTTATATTATCTTTCAACTATGCTAAACAAAATGAATATCCAAAAATTTTTGTCAGAGGCCTTTGGGGAAAAAGGCTTGACAGGGGGCTAATTACCATCCAATATTTTTGGTCCCTAAAAAACTGTAGTTTTCGTTCAAACGAACCCTCTCTCGATATTTTTGGACCATTTCGCAATAAGATCACCCTGACGAAAAAAATAATTAACACGCAACCGTGAGTAGGTGGAGAGGTAATACCGCTACACGTACAAGATCATTGACCTACAATGAGCTAGAATACTGTCAGTACAAGAAGACAGCCAATGAGTTGAAATACTGGGCAAACAATATCCCGTGCCTCTTTCCAGGCCAATCAGGGAGTCAGAAATACTAACGGGAGTGGCGCAACATGCTCAGTGAATACAACCAGGACATGATCATTGACCTCCAATGAATTTACCCTGAATTTATGTAACAGGATGTTACTGAAATCAAAGTATTGTGTTATCAGTGATGTTACAATTCTACCTTCAGACATTGCTTATATTGTTCTAGGGGATTTGAAAGTAGAAACGAAAAAGGTATGACATCTAAGGGAATGCTAACTCTATTATGAGATACATATTATTTTTTATTTGGGTGGTTCTCGACAGTGTTCCTTTTAATACACAAGTACCATTTAAGCAGCGTTGTCAATATAAAATATGTTTTAACATTCAAGTATACTAAAAAAGTTGGAAGTAATAGACTCATAGAGATGACCTAGCTTTACTACTCGTAGTGTGTTCTGTATAATACACAAGTACCATCGAGCAGTGTTGTCAATATAAAATATGCAATAAAAGAGATAAAAATTTGTGACTTAACGCTAAAAATGCTGAAAGTAATAGACTCATCAAGATGACCTGGTAATACTTCTCGACTGTGGTCAATATAATAGACAAGTATACAATATGGAATTAGTGAGATGATTATGAGTATGAACCATCAAGGACCGCAAGCACCAAGGGTCTCAACCTCCAAGGGTCACCTCTACCCAACCTCTTAGGGCCCTCCACCCTTCCAACTTTTTTGACACCCCCCAATTTTTCATGATAGAGGCGCCATTAAGAGTTAAAAATGTGTAAGAAAAATGTTAACAGAACGTAATTTCTGACCTAATCTTTCGGGATTTGGACAAGCAGATGCTTTGAACATCTAATTCTATTACTTTTTACCTCACATTATCAAATATGTCCTTTAGAATGTTATCCATTTTTTAAAAAGTCTCTCCGTGACCTAAAATGTTTCTTCATTATGACTTTTCTATTTACTAACCTAAGGTACTTCAGCTATTCATGCAAACATCCGGCAATAAAATCCCTATTAAAAGAATTTTTGTCACTATAAAAATTAAGACACAACGAAAACATTCTATTTTCAAAGCATATTTTCAAAAATTAAGACACAACGAAAATATATATTTTCAGAGCATATTTTCTAATCGACTAATTTAAACGGATAGAAAATGCAATAGAGTTTGAAGACGTTCGTGAAACGTTGAATAGTTCTCTGTCCCATAATGGCTCTAATAAAATTTGGTTCATCTGTGATGTAAGAATCAGAGCAATTTCTTTGAATATTTTCATTTATTTGACTGAAATTGTTTATTGATAATAAAAGATATCATAATGAGCTTCTGAGATCTATGATTCAGGAGATTGCAATTAAATGACTTTTTTGAATATTCTCTTTTATTTGTTTGCAACTGTTTACTAATAATAAAAATAAGGGTACTGTTTTCCTCTACTAGGTATAGTTTCGGACAGTTGTTAAGGAAGTTGGTATAGGTGAATCCTGTATTTTTGAGATATCTTTAGCGAAGAAATAAATATTTTAGAGAATACAACTCAGAGGTCTTAGGCAGCATGTTGGGCATATGGTTGCTTTTTTTCTCAACTATGTATAGTTTCGGAGAGTTGTTAAGGAAGTTTGGTATAGGTGATATTTCTTATTCAAATGTTAAATCAACGTTAACGACCATGTTTAAAAATATGATATTATCTTCAACCTCTCATCATCAATATTAAACATTTCAATATGAGACACCGATGATGAACGCATTAAATCAGCTTTAGCATCATCATCAACCTCGTGAATTCTGATGTCCCTCAGAGGTGGAAGATCATCAAATAAATCCTCTCGTATTCTTATATTCCTCGGAGAGGGTAGACTGTCAACCAAACGCTCTTAATCTTCAACGCAGAGCCAACCCGAAGGCACCCTCCTCACCAAATCCCCATAAATGTAGGAAATTCCATCCTCTATATAGTGAATTTCTACTATGTCATCTTTAGCAGTAACATCTTCACTAGCGCTAAAAAGAAGAAATTCTTCCTCGGACTCATTCAAACTCCACGCATTGCATGCATTCTCCCCTTCGTCAACATAATCAGGAATGTCCTATAAAAGAAATAAACAAATGAGAAACAGCATTACTTAATATTTTTCTATATATTCATAATTTTTGTGTCTAAAATTCATCCCTTATTAAAATGATTTGAGTATTGGTCTCGTATGTAATAGTCAATTTGGTGGATATGGATTACCCTTTACTAATATTTTTTTCCCAGAAAACTGTTTGAACATGAGCAATTTCTCAGTCACCATCTTTAATCATTCTTAAACACTACTGAAGAAAAAAAAACCAGACTGTTTATCGCCATTAAATTATTAAAAAGGCTATTTTTTCATTGAAATGCACCTTTTCAATGTAATTATCATGTCTAAAATTCATCTATTATTAAAATGATTTGTATATTTTTGGTGTAAAAAAGATTTATAGGCCCTTAATTTATGGGTCCGGCTATCTCGTAATGGCTATAAACTGCTAAAAATCTCTATATTGCAATAGCTTCTTAAATTGAAATATCTGAACCTTGTTTGACAATTTACTTCATTTTAAGGTTTTCTTTAGTTTCAAAATGTTTTTGATTTCATATTGATGAAGAATTTAAACACAGCTTCAACTAGTTATTTTTTTTCGGTATAGTTGAAAGGTCCATACCTCAGTCAAACTAAGAGATTTCATTTTGACATTGTTTGACAATTTACTTCTTAAAAAAAAGTCTTACATCGGTTGAACTATTCATCGCTGTTCTTTAGTTAATATATCTCTAGTTTGAAGTAGACAGTTCTATGAATTAACATACACAGACATATATTATGAATGAGAGTAACGGTAAACTACATTCAATATTTAGATTAGCCTATGTTATTAGAGAAATAGAAAAAACAAGCAAATGTTTTCTCTCACTTACATGCAAACAGAACCATCACCCTGAATCCGTTATATTAATCAGATAAAATATTATCATTTAATTCCCAGCGCTGGGAATTAAATGATTATATTTTATCTGATTAATACAACGGATTCAGGGTGATAGTTCTGTCTTCATGGAAGCGAGAGAAAAAATTTGCTTGTTTTTCTATTTCTTTAATAACATAGGTTAATCTAAATATTGAATGTAGTTTACCGTTACTCTCATTCATAATATATGTCTGTGTATGTTAATTCATAGAATAGTCTACTTTGAACTAGAGATATATTAACTAGAGAACAGCAATGAATAGTTCAACCGATGTTAGACATATATATTTTTTTTTAAGAAGTAAGTTGTCAAACAATGTCAAAATAAAATCTCTTAGTTTGACTGAGGTATGGACCTTTCAACTAAGCCGAACAATAAAATAACTAGTTGAAGCTGTGTTTAAATTCTTCATCAATATGAAATCAAAAACATTTTGAAACTAAAGAAAACCTTAAAATGAAGTAAATTGTCAAACAAGGTTCAGATATTTCAATTTAAGAAGCTATTGCAATATAGAGATTTTTAGCAGTTTATAGCCATTACGAGATAGCCGGACCCATAAATTAAGGGCCTATAAATCTTTTTTACACCAAAAATATACAAATCATTTTAATAATAGATGAATTTTAGACATGATAATTACATTGAAAAGGTGCATTTCAATGAAAAAATAGCCTTCTTAATAATTTAATGTCGATAAACAGTGGTTTTTTCTTCAGTGTTGTTTAAGAATGATTAAAGATGGTGACTGAGAAATTGCTCGATACAGAAATTGAAAATTGGTTTCCTATACTTTTCTTATGTTCAAACAGTTCGGTGGGAAAAAGATGTTAGTGAAGGGTAATCCGAATCCACCAAATTGACTATTACCTACGAGACCAATATTCAAATCATTTGAATAATTGATGAATTTTAAACACTAAAATTATAATGCAAATGTGTATTTCAAATAAAAAATAGCTTTCTTAATAATTTGATGTCGATAAACAGTGGTGCCCCCCTTGGAAAAATGTTAGTAAAGGGTAAACCATATCCACCAGATTGACTATTACATACGAGAACAATATTCAAATCGTTTTAATAGTAGATCAATTTTAGAGGCGAAAATTATATTGAAAAGGTGTATTTCAATGAAAAAAAACCAACTTTATTTAAAAATATTCAAGGATATTAATAAAGTCAGATGTTTTTTAAACTATGATGTTCATATTTCCGAAAATTAGAATTCAACTTTATAAAAAAAATCAATTATTATTAATAAAATCAGATGTATTTTAAACCGGGATGTGCATATTTCTGAAAAGTAAAAGCACATTTTATTAAAAAAATGCAAAAATGTACCCAATGTTTGGCCCTTGGAAAAATGTTAATAAGCGGGAATCCATATCCATTAGATTGACTATTAAATACGAGAGCAATATTCAAATCATTTTAATAATAGATGAATTTTAGACATGAAAATCATATTGAATAGGTGCATTTCAATGAAAAAATAGCCTTCTTAATCATTTAATGTTGATAAACAGCGGTTTTTTCTTCAGTATTGTTTAAGAATGATTAAAGATGGTGACTGAGAAATTGTTCGATACAGAAATTGAAAATTGGTTCTCTATACTTTTCTTATGTTCAAACAGTTCGGTGGGAAAAAAATATTAGTAAAGGGTAATCCATATCCACCAAATTGACTATTACATACGAGACCAATACTCAAATCATTTTAATAATAGGTGAATTTTAGACACAAAAATTATGAATATATAGAAAAATATTAAGTAATGCTGTTTCTCATTTGTTTATTTCTTTTATACGACTTCCCTGATTATGTTCACAAGGGGGAAAATGCATGCAATGCGTGGAGTTTGAATGAGTCCGAGGAAGAATTTCTTCTTTTTAGCACTAGTGAAGCTGTTACTGCTAAAGATGACATAGTAGAAATTCACTATATAGAGGATGGAATTTTCTACATTTATGGGGATTTGGTGAGGAGGGTGCCTTCTGGTTGGCTCTGCGTTGATGATGATGATTCGCGTTTGGTTGACAGTCTACCCTCTCCGAGGAATATAAGAATTATACAAAACTAGCGCTTTACTGAAAACACAAAATAATATAGGAGTTTTGGCAAAGTAAATGCAAACCAATTAAGGACACTTTTTACCGAATAGAAATACTATCTATCCATTTTCGGATTAATCCCTTTTGAGATAAAGCATGAATCCATTTTAGGATTTTGCTTTATTTTTTTACGTTTAATTTGGTATCACTTCTGCACAATGGCTCAGTTCAATGACTGACTCTCGTTTTGGTTCTGAAAAGGACATGTCATGATTAGTTTGAACACAAGTTCGAAGTAAAGCCATCTTGATAGTATTAGAACAAAGACTAGCCTTAGAATTTGTGTCATAGCTTGAAATTCACTGTTGTATAGAGAGAAATAATCAGATTTCCAGAGTTCATATTATGTCTTATTTGATCTTCATTTCAAGTCGTACTAAAGCATATTTCTTACAATTTAAGACTGTATATTACCCACTAGTGGTGTTATAGCTGCTGAGAGCAAAATGCTGCTTGATAAATCAATCCAATATTTCTGTATGCTGTTCAATTATTTCGCGGTTATTAAAAAATATTTAGTTTTACGCTTATGTTCTTAAGAAAATTTTAATTGTATACAGAAAGTTACTAATGTCACAACTGGCGTAAGACTATGAAAAGCTTTATAGATTCGTTTAGTGTTATCAGGCTACATACTCACTTTTGACTCTTAAATCAATAATCCTGTTTTTTTATGCTTGAATTTTGTGTTTTCAGAAAAGCGCTAGTTTTGTATAATCCTAAAAGCATAGGGAAACATAATTAGTTAGTTTATTTGTCCTAGTTTTATTGATATATATATTAAATAGGCTGTGAAGTAATAATTCTTGTCCGTTTAAGTTTCAACTTCGCTCCTTGCTTCCCTGGGGAAAACTTTGTTTTTTTTTTAAATTAATTTATGATTATAAATAAATAGGCAAGGAAAATACTCTACTTCAGATTTTGTTCGTGAAAATTTCCGTTTATTTCAGTAATAATATAGTTTGGTTTATGGGCTGTCCCATTTATTTTCAGTTGAACGTTTACCTGTTTTTAAACAAAAGACACAAGTTTTTTAAAGGAAAGTAAAGAGCAAAATTAAACTTAAAATCGAAGGAAATTATTTCGTATGTGAGGCAAACCACCCACTAATCAGCCCCCTAATCTTTAGGCTAACATTTAATTGTGCTTAAAAAAAATTCTCGTTGATCGTTTTAAAGTTCTAGACGTTTGAAAATGATCAACTATTTTTTCCACTATTTAAAAATACATTATGGTTTAATCAAACCCAAAACCAAAAAAACCCTACAACAAGCAATGACGCTAAACTTCGAATAAATAAAAAATTACCATAAGTAAAGTTTCGTCCTGCCATCTCTTAACTGAAGGGTCGCAGACTTCCCACCGCCTGGAGCAAATCTTAGAACTGTGCCAAACATGGAATAAATGTGTCAAGTATGGTGGTGTGTCAAGTACCTATCGCCTTCAATAGAAGCAAGTTGTTGAAAGAAGGAAGCCTTCCCTTTCAGTTCAAGATAATTGAAGGGAAGGTTATTAAGAAATTCTAGAAAAACTTTATTTTAAAAATACTGTTTGTATTGAATAGGCTGGAGTATGTTGCAATTTTGAAGAGAATACTGTGTATATTGCTGTATTTTGCTTTGAAAAAACCAAACACCATGACGTACCCAGAATATTTTAATTATTAATATTAATATCAATATTTTTGTTGGTACTTGTCAATTATATCAACCACACTCAAATTCTTGATCTGATTAAAACCGGTTTCTCTGTCTGCATTCAGAAATAAGTAGTTTAGTCTCACTTAGATAAACAACTATAAAAGTGTATTTTAATTAAATATCTAACTTATAGAGTTGGTTAGGTTAGGTATTTTATATAATGTGTACTAGGCGGCCTTCTTTCCCTATATTTTCTGCTCTAGTTACCATAATTTTATTTCTATAAAGTATTATATTTTCTTCATATTTTGGTATATTTCATTATGACCAACTTAACTTTACTTCTTGGGTGTAATCGATAAAAGTGATAAGTTCAATTTTTTTAAACAAATATTCATGAAAAAATTATAAATTGCAAAATAATAGCTTATTTTACATTAAATAAACAACAAACATAAGACAAATGAAACTGTGATAAAGTTATCAAAACTTTTATTATTTAAATATGGGAATTCAGAAACTTTTAAAACATTGTATCAAATTTCACGTTAACATTTTGGTTTAAAATTTGACTAATAATAAATATGCACAAAATACAAAAAAGACAAAATCAACACTGAACTCAAGAAACCTAACAAATGAAGGTTTCATTGAATAACTATCCATTAAATCTGCATCACTGCATTACTCCATTTATTGCATCACTTTTTTGATTTTTTCTCCCGTTTCATATTTTTTTTATAATTATTATTTGGACAAATTTCTGGAGAAATATTTTTGAACTGTTCTTCAATTTGACTCAGCAAGACATCCCCATCAATATAAGCAATAGTTACACTTGCTATCGCCCTGCTTATTGCTTCTACAAGGTCAAAGGTTCTACACATTTTCCATTCTTTCGTATTAGGCTCTAAATTTTGAATAAATTCATTTGTCAAATATAAGCCTTTTTTTTCCAATTCTTCGCTGATAGTCTGATAGTCTTTTTCTGAAAATGATTTTGGTTGTTGAGTAACACATAGGATAATGTGACGATATTCCAATCCTCTTAGTGAAAAATCTACGGCCGCTTTATTGATAAAACTTATGGAATGTGCATCTTCAATTTCTAGAGTATCATCAAAAATTCCTAAAGCCCTCATAAGGTTGGTTACTTCGTTTTGGAAGTCATTTTTTCTAGCCCTAGAACAGAAAATTAAGTATTCATAAAGACTTGTATTGATTCTTACGCAGCAAACATACCATAGTTTCAGTACCTAGTATTATTCCCTCCCCCAGCCTTGAATTATTCGTCAGTTTTTTGGATTTCTTTTTTTAAATAAAAATTAAGCATTGACATATAATTTGGCTTACTTAATATTCTCAGCATACAATTTGAAAAACTGTTCTTCTTTAGGTATTTGTTTAGCCTTGTGACACCTGATAAGGAGACATGTTAAGAAAACAATTCTTACTTTAAAATATGTATAATGATCCTAGTTCTTATATTATCCAACGGGAGAACCTTTATCATCACGTCTTTCCTCTAAAAATCCTCAAAAGAGAAAAAGTTTCCAAATATCACCACATTGAAAATTCAATCCTCCAGTTTTTTTAAATTGCGGTTTTAAATTGCCACCTAATAAGTTCCTTTATAGATACCGTTCATGCCGGTCTTTTTAATGTTTTTTCTTAAAGAGCAGTGGGAAAGGGAGAATAGTAGTGGCGTAAATACAAAATATTAATAGCAGTGGCGAAAATCAAAATGTTGTATTTTCGGCAAAAAACCGAAAATACAAAATATGCACGGTATTGAAAAGAAATGAAATAATATAAAAAAAAATTATATAAAAAATCCGTTGATTTTGAATTGAAGTTATCCGGTTAGGTTAGGTTACAAAAGATGCACGTAATTTTTATAATTTCTATAATTTCAATTTACCACTACTTTTTCTTTCAACACGTTTTTTGACACACGTGCTAAACACCTAAAACAGCCATCCTAAAAAAGGGTGTGGGGGGGGGGGGGGGGGGGGGGGGGGGAGGGAGACCCCGTCGCTCCCCTCCTCCCATCAATTGTAGTTAAAAATAATTTTGGAATAAATAATTTTGAAAATAACTCCATTAAACAAAAAATTAGCAAAAATAACATCAAATAATCTACCAATCGTGAAACTGGCACAAATCCGCATCGATAAATAAATGAAACCGAAAAGTAACATACATTTTTGGTTTTGGAGGGGGGAGGGCGGGATTTCTCCGTGGAGTTGGGACTAGATTTACTGTCATTATTTAGAAAACGATAATACAATAAATTAAAAAAAAGTTTTTTAAACTGAAAGTAAGGAGCAAAATTAAAACTTAGAACGAAGAGAATTATTACGTATACGAAGGGGATCCCCCCCCTCCAGGGACCACAGGGACCGAAAGCCTACCACGAGTGGGACCCCCCCCCCACCCCCCGGGCCACACCCAGAGACAACACCCACACAGATACGAAACACCCACAGAGAGGACACATGCACAGAGACGACACATTCACAGAGACGACACACACACACACACAGAGTCCACTCAAACAGAGAGAGGACAAACACAGAGAGACGACAGACACAAAGAGACGAATCACGTGCCGGTCATTGGCACCTTTACAAACGACCGGGGATCCCCCACTGATTCCTACACATTGCAAAAAAGTGACCAGCACGAAAACTCCACGTTTTCCACCAGACTGGTTTTTTGACACGACACACAAACAGAGTCATAGTGAGAGAGATATCCAAAAAGTTGGGGTTAATCTAGGTTCACTTAGAGTGGCGCACCCCCCCCCCCCCCAACCCTGGGGCCACACACAGAGACAACACACACACACAGAAACTAAACACCCACAGAGATGACACATTCACAGAGACGACACACACACACAGACTCCACTCAAACAGAGAGAGGACAAACACACAGAGACGAATCACTTGCCTGTCCTTGGCACCTTTCCAAACGAGCGGGGATTCCCCACTGATTCCTACACAGTGTAAAAAAGTGACCAGCACGAAAACTCAACGTTTTCAACCAGACTGGTTTTTGACACGACACACAAACAGAGTCATAGTGAGAGAGATATCCAAAAAGTTGGGGTTAATCTAGGTTCACTTAGAGTGGCGCGCCACTGAATCTGTATGTAACTGAACTCTCGTGCAACTCAAGCCCCCAAATCTCGTAAACTAAAGCTTGTGTATTATAACGACCACAAAGTAACTTCGCTAATACATGGGTTGGGATGGGGGGATCGGAGTCCTTTGGGAGTGTGGTAGGGGATCTCACAACACTATTCAAATAGAAATTTTGTATTATAACGATCACCGACCCCATGTAACTGAACCCCTGTTTTGTTAGCAAATATTATAGATGTTTTTCTGAACTTTTAATACAGTTTTAAATAATTCTGTAGTTCTACATGGTAACAATTGTAACAATACCACTAAAAATTTTTATTTAATATATTTTTCTATTTTGAATTGTTTTTGTTTTTTTTTTTATTTATGGAGCCAAGATTTGATTGTTATCATTATATATAACATTATGGCTATTATTAATTATTGAGTTGGCGTAATCGTTAATATCGTATAATTATAAGAAAAATAAATGAAGGCGAAATGGAGACCGTAGCACCTGGAGGGAAAAACAATGAAAAATAATAGTCTTTTTTGTGCAATTAATATACTTTAAATAAAGCCGATTTACTTGTTTGAATGAAGTCCTATTCCTACAAGTTAAGTTAGATTGAAAATCAAGAATTTATGCGCATTTTTAACTAGCTAAGGCTATATTTGTTAAAGATGGGGCCATTTTCTTTGATTTTGAAAATCATTTATTTTTTATAGAAAACTACAATAGCTTCACGGGAATCATCTTTTAGCGTATTTTGAAACAATTTCTCTGATTATAATGTATATCTTCAGTCACAAAAGCATAGTTTCGGTTCAAAAATGAACCATTTCCATAAAAAAAGCTCTTAATAGAACTTTTTAAGCGTGAAGTCCTATTTTTCAGACTAAATTATAGAAAATAAAGTAAAAACACACTTTTCTGTTTTAGATGTGTACATTTTCACCTTTTCTGATTCAAGTGAACTCCTACTTTTAATACAAAAGTTTAAATGAACCCATGTCTTTTTGATTTTGAAAATCATTTATTTGTTATAGAAAACTACAATAGCTTCACGAGGATCATCTCTTAGCATATTTTTAAACAATTTCTCTTATTATAATGTGTATATTCATTCACAAAATAATATTTTCGGTTCAAAAATGAACCATTTCCATAAAAAAAAAAGCTCTTAATATAGCTTTTTAAGTTTGAAGTCATATTTTTCAGACTAAATTATAGAAAAAATAGTCAAAAAACACTTTTATGTTTTAGATGTGTACATTTTCACCTTTTCTGATTCAAATGTGTATGTTCAGTCAGAAAAGCATAGTTTTAGTTCAAAAATGAACCATTTCCATAAAAATAGCTCTTAATAGAACTTTTTTAAGTGTGAACTCCTATTTTTTCAGACGAAAATTTAACTAAAACACCGTATCTTTGATTTTGAAAATCATTTATTTTTTATAGAAAACGAGCCTAGATTGGATGATGATCATTATATAACACATGATGGCTATTATGAAGTATGGCGATGGCGTAATCGTTACTGTCGTATACTTAGAAGAAAACTAACTGAAAGCGAGATGGAGACCTTAGCACCTTGAGGTAAAAACAAGGAAAAATAATAGTCTTTTTTTGTGCAATTAATATACTTTAAATAAAGCTGATTTACTTGTTTGAATGAAGTCCTATTCCTACAAGTTAATTTAGATTGAAAATCAAGAATTTATGTGCATTTTTAACTAGCTGAGGCTATTTTTTTTAAAGATGGGGCCATTTTCTTTGATTTTGAAAATCATTTATTTTTTATAGAAAACTACAATAGCTTCACGGGAATCATCTTTTAGCATATTTTGAAACAATTTCTCTGATTATAATGTATATCTTCAGTCACAAAAGTATAGTTTCGGTTCGAAAATGAACCATTTCCAAAAAAAAAAGCTCTTAATAGAACTTTTTAAGTGTGAAGTCCTATTTTTCAGACTAAATTGTATAAAATATAGTCAAAACACACTTTTCTGTTTTAGATGTGTACATTTTAACCTTTTCTGATTCAAATGTTTATGTTCAGTCAGAAAAGCATAGTTTTAGTTCAAAAAATCAACCATTTCCATAAAAATAGCTCTTAATAGAACTTTTTTAAGCGTGAACTCCTATTTTTCAGACTAAAATTTAACTAAACCTCTCGGGTACCTGTATCTGTATGTAAATGAACTCTCGTGCAACTCACGCTCCCAACTTTCGTACACTGCCGCTTTTGCATTATACCGACCACAGAGTAACTTCGCTACTACCGGGGTTACGATGGGAGGATCGAAGTCCTTTGGGGGTATGGTAGGGGATCTCACAACACTAGTCAAATAGAAATTTTGTATTATAACGATCACCGACCCCATGTAACTGAACCCCTGTTTGTTAGTAAATAGTATAGATGTGTTTCTGAACTTTTAATACAGTTTTAAATCAGTCTGTAGTTATATATGGTAACAATTGTAACAGTACCACTAAAACTTGTTAGTTAACATCTAGTTCTATTTTGAATTGTTTTTGTTTTTTTTTTATATAGGGAGCCAAGATTGGATGATGATAATTAAATAGCACATGATTACTATTATGAAGTGTGGCGATGTCGTAATCGTTACTATCGTATACTTAGAAGAAAACTAACTGTAAGCGAGATGGACACCTTAACACCTGGAGGGAAAAACAAGGAAAAATGATAGTTTTTTTTGTGCAATTAATGTACTTTAAATAAAGCCAATTTACTTGTTTGAATGAAGTCCTATTCCTACAAGTTAAGTTAGATTGAAAATCAAGAATTTATGCGCATTTTTAACTAGCTAAGGCTATTTTTTTGAAAGATGGGGCCATTTTCTTTGATTTTGAAAATCATTTATTTTTTTTAGAAAACTACAATAGCTTCACGGGAATCATCTTTTAACGTATTTCTAAACAATTTTCTGATTATAATGTATATCTTCAGTCACAAAAGTATAGTTTCGGTTCAAAAAAATGAACCATTTCCATAAAAAAGCTCTTAATAGAACTTTCTAAGTGTGAAGTCCTATTTTTCAGACTAAATTATAGAAAATATAGTCAAAACACACTTTTCTGTTTTAGATGTGTACATTTTCACCTTTTCTGATTCAAATGTGTATCTTCAGTCAGAAAAGTATAGTTTTGGTTCAAAAATGAACCATTTCCATAAAAATAGCTCTTAATAGAACTTTTTAAGTGTGAACTCCTATTTTTCAGACGAAAATTTAACTAAACCCCCGTGTAACTGAATCCGTATGTAACTGAACTCTCGTGCAACTCAAGTCCCCACATTATGCAAACTACAGCTTGTGTATTCTCCCAACCCCCGAGTATCTTCGTGACGCCATGGGTGGGGGGAGGCGGAGGCCAGGGGAGGTGTGGTAGGGGATCTCACAACAATATTAAAATAGAACTTGTGTATTATAACAATCACCGACCCAGTGTAATTGAACCCCTTTATAACTGAAACCCCGTACGAAAGAAATCGCCTGAGTCCTCTTGCACTAGCAAACCAAACCAGATTATACTCACTTAACCAGATCAAAAAAATGGCGGTCACACTAGCTTGATTAGTAATTGGACTTTCAGTCCTACATTCACGGGTTTCTGCAAAGTGCTATGGACTTCATTGAAAAAATACCAGTTAAAAAAAATAAATAAACATGTATTATACTCGTTCCTCTTGGCAAAAAGGTGTAATGACCTATTCTTAACCATCGCAATACCTTTACGCAAATATCTTTTCGCAAAAAATTCGCAAATCTCGTAAAGTAAAGAAGTAATTACCCTTTTCAATATTAATTACCCCTTTTTTGCAAATGCTCACATATCCCATTACCCCTTTTTGCAATGGTGAATCAACCATCTCCGATTGTAAAAGCATTAAAAAATTTTACAATTACTAATTACCCTTTTTTTATTCAAATCCTAATCACCATACTTTGAAATTGCGTCATTCCCCTGGCAAAGAGTGTAATGATCCTGTAGAATAGGACTACCAGAAAAAACCTGTTTGGTACATAGGAGTCCCAGAATCGCTATGAGCTAGTCAAAAAACCTGTTTGTACGGGGGCGTACGCAAAGTATATAGCTTCACCCAAATTCCATATGATAAGGGAGTACTGGCTCTCTTTGAAAAGGTGTAGAGCTTCCATAGAAGTATTACCTAGATGCGAGGGGATACTCACTCTCTTTGAAAAATCGTAGAGCTTCCATAGAAATGTTTTCCTATAGCTTCCATAGAATCCATATGACGCATTCTACTTAAATTTAATATCTGATCGTTTTTTAAAATAAAGCTGGGAAATCCGGCGCTCCCTTCATTGCAATGCCCCTTCCCCCATAAAAAATTCCTCTAAGGAAAGATCCTCCCACGTAACCCTGACCCCCCTCTCCCCACTACAAGAAAAAATCCCCCCTCAAAACGTCTGTATACTTCCAATCACCAATACTATATGTAAACATTGGGCATAGTTCATAACTTGCAGCCCTTCCCCCGTGGACTTTGGGGATTAAATCATCGCAAAGACCTAGTTATTACATGCTTTGACCATGCTGAACAAAATGGCTATCTCAAAATTTTGATCGGATGACTATGGGAAAAAATCAGCGAGGGAGGGGGCCTAGTTGCCCTCCTTTTTTGGTCACTTAAAAAGAGCACTAGAGCTTTCAGTTTTCGTTCGAATGAGCCCTCCTGCTATATTCTAGGACTTCTGGGTCGATACGATCACCCATGGAAAAAAAAAAAAAAAAAAAAAAAAAAACACGCATTCGTGATCTTTATTCTGGCAAAAAATACAAAATTCCACGTTTTTTCAGATAGGAACTTAAAACCTCTACAGTAGGGTTTTCTGACACGCTGAATTTGATGGTGTGATTTTCATTAAGGTTCTATGACTTTTAGGGGATGTTTCCCTCTTTTTTGAAAATAAGGCAAATTTTCTCAGGCGTGTAAAAGTTTGATGGAAAAGATTAAACTTGATGAAACTTATATATTTGAAATCACCATAAAAACTTGATTCTTTTGATGTATTTATGATTCTTTTGATTCTTTCGATGTATTTCAAAATTCTGTTTTTTTAGAGTTTCGGTTACTATTGAGCCGGATCGCTCCTTACTTACAGTTTGTTACCACGAACTGTTTGATATTTAAATAGATAATTATGTAGTCAAGCATACCAATAATATCACATATCTTAGTGTTAGTGTTGATGAATGCCTTAGTTCTAAAAAGTATATATCTTTCATTAGTAGTAAGATCGCAAGAAATGATGGCACTAAGATATGTGATATTGATATTGTCCGACTCGTAAAAAAACGTAACAAAAATGAATATAAACAATTTTTTCATGAGTTTTTTTTATGGTTTTGCGTGTTTAAAATGGTCTCCCCCGAAAAAATCACATATCACATATCATAATATCACATATCCTAGTGTTAGTGTTGATGAATGCCTTAGTTCTAAAAAGTATATATCTTTCATTAGTAGTAAGATCGCAAGAAATGATGGCATGATGAAAAAGTCAAAGAATATATACTCGAAATATATGATGAGATTAATTTATTTCTCTTTAGTCTACCCGCATTTGGTATATTGTGTGTGTATATCGTCTAGTACGTTTTCAGTTCACTTGAAGTGTCATGCAAAGCATGGTATTCCGATTGTTGACTAGAGACAGTTAAGGAACATCCGTTCAGTTACTTCTGATGATGAAATTCACGATTATCTACGAAAAACAAATAATGTGAGGAGACCTCAACTTGTTAGAAATAAATATATATTTTGAATCCGTCATATTGGACAAAATTTTTGGAATAATTTGCTCAAATTTTCGAAAAAGTTGGCAAATTGAAAAAAGGTCTGATTTTCAAAGAGATCTTTAAACAATTTGTCTCAGGTTGTATGATTTTTGAAGAATAGTTAAATTTAATTTCATTTACTGTCAAGTTCCCAGAATTTGTTTTCGAATGGAAACAAATTGTTTAAATTTCGTTTGACTGAAATAAGTTTTTTTAGGTATGGTGGCAGGTGGAATGAAATGTTGTTTGGAAGAGTTTTTACAAGCAGGAGCCGAAGTACCTATTTTTCTCTTTCATTTTTTCCCTTTCTTCTGTTCTTTTAAATTTATTCCTATGTTTAAGGGTTACTTGTTGCTGGGTTAATTGTTGCTGGGTTTCTTGAATAAAATCCGTCAATAAATTGAAAATTAACTGCCTGAGGCCAACACAATAAATTAGCTGCCTGAGCCCAACACAGATATGTATGCTCCTTCTCCATATGAATCTATTCAAAGCCCCTCTCTTTATACCCTCCCAGGAAGCTTTTATTTCCCTTTAATCTTCCCATATAACATCCTCCCACCCCAATCGCGGACGACCTGCTTCCCGTTTAGCTCTGGACGGTTTGCTGAAAAGGAGAATCTTTGGCAATCATTCTTCATCCACAGAACACGCCCTTTTCCCATCTCAACTTTTCTCTCATTATAGCCCTAAAAAGCGGGATTGAACCACACTTTTCGTACAGCCTACAGTTTGAAATACGGCTAGTCAGCCGGCTACAATCCTTAGGCAGTTTCTCTGGAAAATATCTAGCAAATCTTCATTCGCTTTTCGGAGTACCCATGCTTCAGAGCCATATTTGACCACTGTCATCACTGAAATCAGCTTAAAAGTTGCGTTTAGAGAATTTTTACCTTTAATAGTGAAACAATATTTGACAACTGACATCACTGTAGCTTCCAATCTTCTAATCCTGGTTTGCAGACTTATCTTCCTATTCTTCCAAACAATTTTTCAACTATGAAAAAACACACTTAGCTTAGCACTAATAATACTACCAAGGTAAGTGAAACTGTCCATCCGATCAACCTTTTCGTTAGTCAATGTAACCTTTTTATCTCTACTTATTCCTAGCCTTAGCGACTTAGTATTCTTAACATTAATTTTCAAACCTATTCTAGCACCTGAACTCGCAAAACCCCTAGAGTTCATTCATTTTTCTCATACTTTCATCTAGAATGCTTAAATCATCAGCATAATCCAAGTCCAGGAATTTTATTTCTTAGCCCTTTGATTTCATGTACTCCCTTTGCCTTTCCTGTGCCCCTTAAAACAAAGTACATCAAAATGAGCCATATAAAGGGGAATAGAACAGCATCTCTCAGTCTAAAAAGTACCATATTAATAAGTAATTTCCTATCTACAGAGACCAGGCCAATGTCTCGATATTTACCACACTCACTCTTAGCACCTTTTTTGTGCAGTGGTTTAATTAGGGTTCTCCTAAAATTGCAAGGTACTTTCCCCTAAAAAAACATATTAATAATCATCAATAACTTATTTTTAACTTGAGAGCAACCATATTTAAGAAAATCATTTACCAGAGTATCTGCACCTAGAGCCTTTTTTCCTATTTTCCCTTATCCTTACCTTAAAATATTCATTCTAGATAGATCCTGGATAAATCTGAATCGATCCTTTCTATTTGCTTTATTCTGAATCTATTCATATCTATTCTCAATTGATCAGATTTGCTAGATCAGTTGCTAATAGGATAAATAATCTTTGAATTAAAAAGTGGTTCTTAATTATTTTTATTTCGGAGATTTTAGGTTTGTTTTAATAGAGACTTCCTTACCATTCATATCCCTTATTATTCATATCCCTTCTCAATACATCCCTTACAATATCCGTCCATGATTCGGTTTTAATGAAGGCTATCTCGCTTCTCTGAGTTCCTTCTTTTTCAAATTTTTGAAGTAGTTCATGCACTTTAAATTCCATGGCCCTGTAGTCTTTTACAGTAACAAACTGTGGTTTTTCTCCAATAATTCGAGTTCCTGGACCAAAACCTGGATAGAAATATATTCTTGCATATTTACCCATGATCCTTGCATGAAGTTGATTTAAAAGGGCGTATATGCTGCCTGTATATCTCAGACTATCAGTAAGATGTACTCTGTGATGTACACAGGGCTGGACATCCATTTCTTTAGACGTAGACATTTTCATAAGTCTAGATATGTTTCTATAGGAAGTATACCAGCAGAAATTGGACTTACTCATTGCCAAAGTAATTTCTGATGCTACGCCATAGACCATAGACCATTTTAGACCATAAAATGGTCTAAAATCATCACAAAATGGTCCAAAAACATCATCATAAAAGATTTTAAATCTTGTTCTGGTGTCATATTTACTAACTTCAAAATTTTCTTTTGTATCAATATCCTGAGCATGTTTGCCACCAACGAATATTATTAATTTCGGAATTTCTCCCATATTGTCCATCTTTTGTTTGATTTGTTTGTTGACGTGTCCCCAAAACATTTCTCTCATAAATCGTATTGTCTTCTCGTTTTCATGATAAACAACGATTAATTCTTCTTCCTTTGAATTTTGTCCTCTGTGTAACTGCCAAAGTTCAAAGAACATACGGACCATTTTTAATATCAAACAGTAGGTTTTACCAGTCCCTGGCATACCCGTGATTTGCAGAAAGGGATGATCACACTCCACAATCAATATCTGCATGGGGGTTAAGAATATTCCATCTATGTCTGTCTTGCTATAATTATATTCCTCATTTAAACATTTCTCGAGCTCTCTCCAAATATTCCATTGGCTTGATTGATATCCCATTGGCGTGCTTGATGAACTAAGATAGGAACCGTAACACCTGAAAATAAATACTGAAATTATGAAGGAAAACTAAGAAGAACCACTTTGATTTCAGGATACAGAATTATCAAGCTTCTGGATGAAGTATCCAGTCCTAGTCCAAGCAAGAAATTATGACAAAAAAATATTTTATGCCTTACCTGTCGGCCGATTTATTCTGCCAGGAAGTGTTGAAATCCATCTTTTTAGATTTCATCCCGACTTTGTTTATTGGTCAAAAGTAAAACAAAAGGCGAGTCAAAACCAGCCAATCAAATTCATTCTTATTTAAAAGACATTATTTTAAACAATGTTGGCAAATCTGCCTCAACCTCCATGAAATACACCCCCCCCTCTCAAGAAAAACTCGTCTGTGGAAATTTCATCCAACGTAAAGTGTATCCCCCCCCCGTCAAATTTTCTCCAGACAGTTCCATCCTCACTGAAAACCCCCAAGGTGGAAAATTGCCCCCGATTAATTCCCCCAGAACATTTCCACATGCAAAATTTAGCTGGCAAAGATAATATAAGATAATGAATTCTCCCTCTGGAAATACACCCCAAGCGTAAAATATCCCCCCCCCCCCGAAAAATATCTGTACACTTCCCAATAAATACTATACGTAAAAATTGGGCAAATTTTATAGCTTACACGCTTCTCCCCATGGACTGTGGGGGGTCATTCTACCCCTAAAGACATAGTTATATCCCATGTTATGGCCATCTTAAGATCCATACGAAAAAGATTCACTCTATCTCGTCTATAATAAACCTACTAGTTAACGTACTAAATAGAATATAAATTACTAATAATCAACAGTTAATAAGAAAATTAACAAACTGAGCGAATTGAAAAAGTAAATTGAACACTATGCTTTTACAATGACCACTTGTAGGGATCGTTTCAAACAAATCATGGCAAGGAACTGTAAGTAAGGGGCGACATGGCCCAATAGCAACCGACAGTAAAAAATATCCAAAATAATTGAAGCGCAGCAAACTCGACTACCAAGCCTTTTTCCCCAAAGACATCCGATCAATATTTTTATATAGTCAGTAGATTTAACAAATTTGAAAAATCCAATAACTGTGTCTTTGGGGTTGATATGACCTCTCAGAATTCCTAGGGAAAGGGCTTCAAGTTACACAATTTACTCATTGTTCACATGAAGTACTTGTGATTGAGCAATATATGGAGTTATTTTTGGGAGGAGAGGAGGGAATTTTATGTAGGGGAAGGGATTTTACACAAGGGGAATTTTATGTGGATAAGAAAGTTTCTAAGGGTAATATTCGAGAAGAAACTTTATACGGAAGAGAGAGAGGGGATATCCTAGCAGCATTTGAAAAACAATCTATGCGAAATTGACACCCCTGCTAAAACAAATTTCTGTTGTTTCTTATCCATTAGTAAATAAAAAACGTTCTTGGATATAGATGAAGATTGACATTCAATCTTCAAACAAACAGAAATTGTTCCAACATTCATCATCTCATGCTTAAACTCTTTACGCTAAAGTTGTATTTTTTTAAATTCGTTATAAATTGTTTTCAATTACAAAAGTCGTTAAATTAGAGCGAAAAGCATTTTCACAACACTACAAAACTTTACCGTAAAGAACAGGGCGTTGGGGAAAGGGAAGCCCACTCTTTTATGCTCAAATATCTGTTCTTTTTTCGTTTTAATTTCGCTTTTTACTTTAATGTGAGGAAATTGTTTTCCTTTTTTTTATTTAACATCTGTTTGTTATTCATATTAAATCTTGGGTTACCTAGATTGACTGAAAATGTTTTTAATTTCTACGCATAAATTGAAATCGATTCTTAGCAATTGTTTTCATTGTAAACCTGTAGTATATGGTCATATGTAAAGCTAACAATGTCATATGTAAAGCTAATAATGTCATATGTAAAGCAAATAATGTCATTTGTAAAGCTAATAGTGTAAAGCTAATAAATGTTAATAAACGAAACAGTGACATTAGATTTCTTATTTCATGTTTTTTTTTCAAAAATTATGGTCGCTTTTCCTACAATATACTCCCCTGTCTCCATTCTGATCTTGATGGTCCCCAAAATAATCCTAGGATATATACAGAACTAAAACCAAAGTCTAAAAGAATCATATTCTTACTCTGTAATATGCGACGTGTTTCTATCAAGCTGCTTCACTGAAATATTATCCATTTTTTTAAATGGATATCGCTCTCGGCGAGCGATTGAAATCACGACAAAGCGAAAAAGGTTTAAAAAGGCCGAAAAGCACCTTATCACTCATCAGTCTCTACTCAGGTCAGAAGCAAAAGACATCATCTTGTCAAAAAAGAAAGAGAAACCAAGGGAAAAAAGGGTTAAATCAAAAAAGGATTTCTTCTCCTTAACAGAAATGGCATATTTACCACACAAAGAGTCCCTTCCCTCAGTCATCTCATCATTGAATCTTTTCAATGCAGAAAATTTTGATATGAGTGTAAAACACGGTTACTATGAACAATTTTACCCACAACACACCTCTCTGAAAACATTCATTTTAATATTTATTCCAGTGATGATTATTTCATAGATTTGACTTCCACATTTATAGATTTGCATGTGACAGTAAAAAAATCTAACAATGAACAACCAAGTCCTACTAATGAATATCCTATTAAAATTGTGTACTACATAATTTGTTTAGACAAATTAGCGTCCACATAAAGAGAACATTGTTTAGCACTAGCAACAATCATTCAAACTATACAAGTTACATGCAATTAATGTTGAAGACTCCAAAGTCTATAAGAAATTGAGGGCTTTAGCCAGTGGATATAAAACGGACACTGCCACTACCAATATGCTTAGAGAGGCAACAACCAGTGATTTACACTTAGTGGGGAAAATAAATCATGAAATACTTAATATACCCCGGAAGATACCTCTCAATGTTAAAATTGACATTAAGTTACAACTTGCCCTGTATAGTTTTATTTTGCAAAAGGTACTTGCCACTGCGCCTGATGCGGCAGTCTCTCTCACTAGTGCTTCAGGATAATACTTCAAGTTTGAAAACAACATGTTATGAGTTCTATTGCTTTGGCAATTGAAAAATTAAGAGCTAGTGCAAGTAATATCAAACTGCTCGTTCCTCACACAGTCACAAATCAACGACAAATTGCCATGGGTTCACATACAAACATCGACTCTTCATTTATCAATAGTGAAATTCCTTCAAAATTTGCTTTGGCCTTTTTAAGAAAAGCTAGTGCAATAGGATCATGGACAAAGTCCCCAATGGTTGAATTGAAAATTTACCCAGGGCAATTACTCTTAACAACTCCGCGCGTAAGATTGAGACGGAAAGAGAAAATAAGACACATAAAAAGAGTTTTGTATAAGAATTCTGGCAAATTCCACCAGTGTATAATTTCCCCTGACAAGTTCACTCCCTGGAAAGGGCACATCTTATAACTTAAAGACCTTTCTCCTGGGGCTCGGGGGGGGGGGGGTCATGCTGTACCCAAAGGCATAGTTATTGGGCCTTTTAACTATGATAAAGAAAATGGCTATCTCAAAATTTTGATCGGACGACTTTAGGCAAAAAAAGGGGCGGGGAGGGGGCCTATTTGCCCTCCAATTTTTTTCACTAAAAAGGGGACTGGAAATTTTAATTTCCGTTTGAATGAGCCCTCTCCTGATATTCTAGGACTACTGGGTCGGTACAATCACCCCTGGAAAAGAAAAAATTAAATAAACACACATCTGTGATCTTTCTTCTGGGAAAATAAATACACAATTCCACATTTTTGCAGATAGGAGCTTGAAACCTGTAAATTAGGGTTTTCTGATACACTGAATCTGATGGTATGATTTCCATTAAGATCACTTGAGTTTTATGGGGTGTTTCCTCCTTTTTTCGAAATCAAGTAAATTTTCTCAGGCTCGTAACCTTTGATGGGTAAGACTAAACTTAATAAATTATATATTTGAATATTTGAAATCAGCATAAACAACCAATTCTTTTGATATATATATAAATATATATATATATATATATATATATATATATATATATATATATATATATATATATATATATATATATATATATATATATATATATATATATATATATATATATATATATATATATATATATATATATATATATATATATATATATATATATATATATATATATATATATATATATATATATATATATATATATATATATATATATATATATATATATATATATATCGGTATCAACTACTACTACTACTAGCAACTCACAGCAGCACCAAGCCACCTGAGGCCAAAACAGCTACGCACGCTCCTCCTCCGTCCCAATCTATTCAAAACCTACTTTTTACACCCGCCAACGAAGGTCTTATTACCTATAAATCTTACCTTATGATGTCCTCCTGTCCTAGACAAGGACGACCTGCTTTCTCTTCAGCCTTAGACGGTTGGCTGAAAAGGACAATCTTCGGCAATCGATCGTCGTTCATCCGCACAATGTGCCCTAGCCTCCTCAACCTTTCTTTCATTATAGCCCTAGAGAGCGGTATTGAATCAGATTTTTTGTATAGCCTATTGTTTGAAATACGGTCAGTCAGCCGGGTACCCAGAACAATGCTTATGCAATTTCTCTGGAAAACATCAAGCAAATCTTCATCCGCTTTTCGGAGCGCCCATGCTTCAGAGCCATAATTGACCACTGTCACCACTGTAGCTTCTAATATTCTAATCTTGGTTTGCAGACTTATCTTCCTATTCTTCTATTTTTTTTAACTGTGAAAAAAACCCCTGAACCTTGGCTATTCCACTTTTAACATCTTCACTGCTCCCACCGTCTTTACTAATAATGCTATCAAGGTAAGTGAAGCTGCCCATCTGATCAATCTTTTCATTACCCAACGTCACCTTTTCATCTTCACTTATTCCTGGCCTCAGTGACTTAGTCTTCTTGACCTGAATTTTCAAACCTATTCTAGCACCCTGAACTTGCAAAATCTCTAAAACTTCATTCATTTTGCTCACACTTTCATCTAGGATGCATAAATCCTCAGTATAATCTTAGTCCGGGAGACTTTTTCCTTCACATTTGATTCCGTGGTCTCCCATTGCCTTTCCTGTGCTCCTTAAGGCGAAGTCCATCAAAATAAGCCATATAAAGGGGGATAGAACACAACCCCGCTTAACTCCTGATTTAATGCAAAATCAGCTACTAACCTCATTTCCTACCTTAACTGCAGCAGTGTTATTCTCATACATAGCACTAATCACTTTAATGTATTTGTCTGGTATACCATACAAGGATAAAACCTTTACTAAAGCTCTTCTATCCAAAGAATCGAACGCTTGCTGATATTCTATAAAACTGAGGACCAAAGGTGTTTGACAACTCAGGCACTTCTCAATTATTAGCCTAAGAGTGAAAATTTGGTCGACACATCCTCTACCTTTTCTAAAACCGCACTGTCCTTGTCTCAAAACTTTGTCTACGGCATCTCTCGATCTAAAAAGTATCATATTACTAAGTAATTTACTACCTACAGAGACCAGACTAATGCCTCGATAATTACCACACTCACTTTCATCACCTTTCTTATAAAGTGACTTAATTAAGGTTTTCCTAAAATCGTTAGGTACTTCCCCTTTTTAAAAACTCATATTCATAATCTTCAGTAACTTATTTCTAACCTCAGAGCCACCATATTTAAGAAACTCATTTACCACCCTATCAGCACCCGGAGCTTTATTTTTTTAATATTTTTAGTACTGTCGCTAATTCTTCCTCACAGGACCAATCTTCCTTCACATCCAAGGTATCACAAACTTTTTTTGATTTTTCCTCTATATCTTTTCCTGCAACTCTATTTTTGTTAAGCAAATTCTCGAAATGTTCAACCCATCTCTCTTCAGTTCTTTCCTTATCGCTAATTGTGGCCCCATTCCTATCTTTAGCTGGGCCAAGTACGGATTGACTACTCCATTTCAATTTGTTAACATGCCAGTACAATATTTTACTATTATGCCGTCTAGCTGCATCTCCCAGATCCTCAGTAATTTTATCCATGGCCTCCACTTCACACCTCCTTAGTTCATATTTTAATGCTTTCTCCAGTTTCTTAACATTCCTTTTGTTTTCCTACGATCTGTCACTCAGATAATTCATTGTCCTTTCTCGTTTCTATTAAATATAAAGCTTTTTCACTAATATTCTTAGCTGCAGTTCTAGCTTTCTTCCCTAAGCTTTCTTCCTTGCTCCTTCAGCAACTTCACAAATTATTTTTCTAAAATTATTCCGAACATCTTCCACATTATCAAATTTTAAACTCTCAAGTTTAGTATTCAACTGTTTCTGGAAAGTTTCTCTCAAATTCTCATCCTGGAGTCTACCAGCATCATAACTTCCCGGGAGGTAATTACCCTTCCGATATTTTAGCTTTAAATTAACCCTTGACACTACTAGATGGGGATCTTTACTTTTAACATAAATAACAGCACTCTTATATACCCTAGTATCTTGTATTGATCCTGCCAGTCTTCGGTTTACTATAACATAATCAATAATGTTTGCTGTCTTACCATCACGTGAATATCATGTTAACTTAGGAGCCATTTTATGACCAAACAACGTAATGGTTATAACTAGATTGTTATACCCACAAAATTGCAAAAGTCTGTATCCATTACTGTTTTCTTTTCCTACACCAAATTTACCTAGGCTAGGATACCATCTATCCCTATTTCTATCTACCTGGGCGTTAAAATCTCCTAGTAATAATATCATATTTCTACCTGAGACCCTGTCTATTCGCTCCTGTAACTGTAAGTAAAATTCATCTGAGTCACTAGTATCTCCGTCAGTCGGTTAAACAGGGGCACATAGTACTATAACTGATACCCTGAACTTTTTAGTCATAAAATGAGCAATTAGTATTCTATTAATAATACCTTCCCAGCTTAAACAAGACTTAGCAGCTTCATTATTCATCATGAGCCCTACTCCCGGTCTATGTACCCCATCCTTCCTGCCTCAGTAAACAAATTCTACATCACCTAATTTCATGCTTCCTACCCCTGGGATATGAGTTTCTGAAGCTCCTAATAAGTCCAGTTCGAATCATCTGAATTCGTCAGTCAAAATGTCTATTTGATGGTCATTTTTTAACGTCGTAACATTCCAAGTTCCAATTTTCATGTTCTTTATATCATTGAAATTATTTTCGCCTCAGGAAAAGCTATGATCCCGGATACCAGTGCAGGACGGGGATCACATATCTTCTGAAGTCTACACCGAAGTGCTTAAACCGGCTTAGAACTGGACAGCAAGAAGTCCCTGGGACCTCCATGAATGAAGGCTTTCTGCAATCCTGGGCCCATCTTGGTAACAGCATAGTTTTCGGCACTTGGCGATGCTCTTCTATCAACAAGAGTCGAAATCCTGCACAGACATTCTCAAGCCTATTACCTCCGACTCATTATATATTCATGCCTACAAATATTATGCTACTACGGGAAGAAAGTCCTTAATTGATAATCAGCTAGGAAGCGAGTTTACAGCCCGAAGACACCAGTCAAAACATGCCAAGCCTAGAAAAACTGCATTAGTCAGAATCCCGTGCGAATGCTTTGTCGGCAACTAGGCTATAATTTCCTCGAGGGGTGACACTCCTAGAGTGAGAACAGAGTTGACCACAAGGTCCCCAGTCTTGCAGGTACCCCAAAAGGGTCGATGCAGCCTTTATAGAAGCCGTTGTCCATAGATCTGGATCTTACGCCCTGCCGCAGTTCTCCTCCTATAGAGGATCCTCCCACGATCGTGTTCTGCATCACCATGCAATTTAACCCATTACTGGGAGAAGGTTTATAACTCATGGAACTTGTGGGCAAACCAGTGGGCTCTTTTGAGTGTACATTTGAGGGGCCTTCTTCCTCCTCCGCCTTTATTTATGACCCTGGGCGAGGGTGCCCCAGTTTCCATCAAGGACCCACAGGGACAAGGTCCCCCCTTGGTCCATGGCTCCTATGGAGGTACCCTACATATCTGTAGGGCGTTTCCCTATCGCCACCTGGGGACACGCTGAATGGCCTGGAGGAGGCTAGGAACATAAGTTAAGACAATAAAGCCAAAACAATAAAATGAAAGCAGATTTCAAAAATGACAATAGAATTTATGGTACTTAGGCTACATGTTATAGCAACCAAATTAAAGAACTGAAGTTAGTCACAGTGAAATATACCAAAATATGACAAAAAAATAACAGCTTAGAAACAAAATTATGGATGTCATAAGCTATTGGAAATTCTATACGGTTTTAATTTGTATTAAAACTCAAAGAAATTACTTTGAAGTAAATAAAGAAATTCAACTAAAAATAAATTAAAATCAGTAAACAAATGAAACTTGAAAGCGTCAAAATGAATAAATATAACTCAGAAGGACGTGACATTAAAAGAAACAATCAAGTCAATCTTAAAACGAACAGGCAATATCAAACAGTTCGAACTGTAAGTAAGGAGTGACCCGGCTCAATGGTAACCAAAACTCTAAAAACGGAGTTATGATACCAATACATACATCAAAATAATAAGATTTTAATTCTGATTTCAAATATATAAGTTTCATCAAGTTTAGTCTTACCCATCAAAAGTTACGCACCTGAAGAAATTTGGCTGATTTTAGAAAAAAGGTAGAAAGACCCCCTAAAAATTATAGAACCTTAATGAAAATCCCACCATCATATTCAGCGTATCAGAGAACCCTACTATAGAGGTTTCAAGCACCTATCTAAAAAAACGTGGAATTTTGCGTTTTTTGCCAGAAGAAAGATCACGGATGCGTGTTAATTTTTTTTTCCAGGGGTGATCGTATCCACCCAGTGGTCTTAGAATATCGCGAGAGGGCTCATTCAAACGGAAGTTAAAAGTTCTAGTGCCTTATTAAGTGACAAAAAAAAATGGAGGGCAAATAGGCCCCCTCCCACGCTCATGTGTTTCCCAAAGTCACCCCATCAAAATTTTGAGATAGCCATTTTGTTCAGCATGGTAATTCCTATCACACTTTGGGAAAAGTTTACTTATTTTGAAGAAATTGACCCTATTTTTGGATGAGAAGTTCTATTGTTCTCCTCCAAAGGCAAACCCTAACAGACAAGTGTCAATAAATAAATGAAACATAAAACGAGCAAAAATTACAATAAATAACTGAATTACATTCAAAACGAGCAAAAATTAACATGAGCAGTGCTGACAATCCCAGTCCTTCTCAAGACCAGAACATAAATCAAACTGTACTGAAGGAAGAACGGTACTCCTGTAATAAAAATACTCTTTTATATACTGCAATGGAAACCAGTCACAAAAAACCTGTTTTTGACGGGTTAATTTAAGACACCGCTATAGAGCAATGCAATGTATAGCGTGGTTTTCACTGCGTATACTATATTTAAACTGTTGTTTTTTGGGGTTTAGGGGGGGGGGGAAGTACCTAGGTTAGGTTAGGCTACGTATTTAATATATAATATGCTTTACCATCCCCCCACCCTAGTGTTCAAATATATAGCCCAAATTTGTTTCTGAACTATTATATATTCATCCTATTTTATTTTATTTCTTTAGCATTAACCAAACTAGCAGTATATAAAAGAGTACGTTTAGTACAGGAGGACCGAAAAAAAACTGAGGATTGTCAGTTTAGTATAAATATACAGATATTTATTCATTCGAGTTTCAATATTTTTTATTTATTAAAGTAAAAAATGTGATAACATTTAAACTGCATATTTTGTTTTCAGTAAAGTTAAAATTATGTTCTGGTCTTGAGAAGGCATGGGGATGGTCAGCCCTAATTATGTTAATTTTAGCCTGTGTTGAGTTTTCTCGTAATTGGTATGACAAAAAGTCTGAGTGGTTATGCATCTTCAAGATACTTTCCAAAGTGAGCAGCTCAGGAGAGCTAAACTTAAGGGGAGAGATTAGTCATTTGGAGATTTTTTTCTAAGAAAAACTTGCAATTTCATTTTGCCTTCGGTGGCAACCCTGGACACGCGTTCTTGGAGCTAGAAGCTAGAACCAGTTTTCAATCGGATGTTCTCTCTCCGTCCCCCCTTCACTTTTTCGTGACGGAACGGAGAGGAAAGGCTTAAATGCAATAGCTTTAAAAGTAGTTTTCAAAAAATATATTTTTGTCTATAGAGGGTGTTCCAAAAAGCGTGGAGAACAAAAACGATACGTTTCTTTAACGGATCACACCGTAAGTTAATGAATTTTAGAATTTCACAGAAAAAATTCTAAACATTTTCCCTATGTAGTGTCCTTTAACCGTTTTCAACTGCTTACAACATTTTAACAATTAGAGCCATTTTGACTCATTCAAAGTCATTAGATTCTTAACCATCAAATATTAAAGAAACTATTTGCGCATTCCTATCTTAGTTTTTTTTATAAGCTATCTGAAATAAGTGATTTTTATAAGCTGTCGAAGCTATCTGCTGGTTGTACAATACAAAATTCCAACAAAATACCAAATTTTTGAACCTCAATTGGTACAACCACTAAATATATTAAATAGCTTATAAGAAACAAGATAAAAATATGTGAACCGTTTTCCTTGATTTTCCATAGCTAGGAATTTATTGACTGTCCAAGTGTCAAAATTGCTGACTTCCAACTGTTCAATATCTCGCAAAGAGTCAAAAATAGGTATAGGATACTGAGCATGAAAAATATCTAGATTTTTCTGTAAAATCCAAATATTCAACAATAGATGGAGTGTTGCATTTAAAACTATACAGTTTTACAATTTTTAAAGCACTACAACGTACTTACTCACAAATTGTCTATATTTTGAATTTTTACTATTTTTACAGCAATGTAAAATCCTTATTCATAAATGTTCTATATATTGAGTCAAAAAAGATTGAGTGAGGCGCGAAAATACAAAAATAACCCTGTACAATATCTGGGTCAACAATAGATGTGTGTTCCATTTAAAACTATACATTTTTACTATTTTTACAGCACTACTACATCCTAATTCACAAATTTGCTATATATTGGGTCAAAAATGGTTAAATGGGGTGGTAAAATAAAAAAATAACGCTAAACAATATCTGGGTCAGATCCACTTTTAGAAGAACCACTAATTTTCTTTTTAGGACCCATGTCCGATTTTATCCTCACAGCAATCTATCGAAACAAAAAAGGCAAAAAGGCAGTCCGTATTTTTTAAAATCTTTTTACCTTCTTTCAAACTCCTCATTATTTCGTCCAATAAAAAAGAAAAAAAATTGTAGCTCGAAAGTATTAAAATTTAGTCACGCAAGAGAAAAAGTGCTGCATTTAATGTAAAACGTGATACAGGGCTACATATGACGAAATAAAGCTACGCAATAGATGGCATCCTTGGTAGCGACCAACCGTCTAAATATCACTTCTATGCTCTGTGTGATAGACAGTATTGCCGCGTCGCTTTATTTTGTGTGAAACTGACAAATAGTGATGTTGAATTATGCAGAATTCTCTACAACTGGTGGCTCAAAACTTAGCAATTATTGCTTTGGTCTAGCTAGTCTTGGACATAAATTGCTTTATTTTTTCAGTTGAAAAAGTTGTTTAATTTAATTTCTGATCGTCTTGGAAATAATGCCAGGAACTCATCCTTCCATCTCCATAAAAAACTTTCCCCCTAAAGAAATTCCTCCGTGAAAAGTTTAAGCCGCGTATATAATTCTGATTTATTTTATTTAACAATAAATTTGAATGAACAGTGAAGAAAAGAATACTAACAAAAATGTGAAAAAAAAATCTAGTCACCTAGTCCTGAAACTCACAAGCTAGACAAGCGAGTTCATGATTTCAGAAGCTGGATTCACCTTTCAGGATTCTCAAGATTTCTAAGACTATCACAGTCGTTGTATAGGTGCAATGATACCCAAAAGTTAGCTAATTGAAAGGTTAGCTAATTTTAAAGCTTCAAAAATTTGCTTAAAGACTAGTCTGCAGCTGTTGTATTCTCGGGAAACAATAAATCTTTCCGTAATTAAGATTTGAGTCCAATTCTCTTTTAATTTAGGGTTTGGGGGTAATGGGTGAAAATTAAATCCATAATAATGCATAATAATTCAATACATTATAGATGAAATGGATTGATCTTTTTACATGTATCTTTACCATTGAAAATTTGCTGAGTTTTGTGTATTTTTGCCTGCAAATTTAGTTACTCTTTTTATTTGACATTTCTTTTTTAAATACGTTTACAAAAAAAAACTTAATTCTAAGAAATATGTTCTAAAATATATTGTCGTGCCTTACTGCTATTTTGGCGTCTGTCACCTCCCTCAGAATTTTAGGGAGGGGGTAACTGGTCAAAATGCCAAACATTCGATTTGGTCGGAAAAATCCGATACTGTTGAAGCACTGCAATAAAGAGAAGAAATCGTAGCTCTGAGATTGTGCACATCTCTCTGTACAGCGAGCATGAAACAGGTGCAGCTATCTATAAAGGCTTGTTATTTTTTAAACCGACTCAATTCAGTTCCAGGAAAATCGACTAGATTGCATGGACATTCATTTAATTACATTTTGTTATGTAGATAATTAATTGTGTGACCTTAATTGTGATTTCAGGGTTTGATTCTGCAATGGAGTATCAAGGGTCGTTATATGCGCTATATCTGTATAGAGATGGTAAAGCATTCATACAACCTTGCTTTTTTAGATTGTGCCTACGCTGAGATGCAGGGTCTTGTGTGGCCATGGATCTCTAGTGCTTCCAATGGTTCTACTGGTCCATGCCCGAACTCAATGTCAATAATAAACTTTAGAAAACAAACTTTTACGTTCAGGAATCAGTAACGATAACATCAAGTATAAAAAAATAATGTGGCCTAATTAAGTAGATAATGAAAAGATTACGTAGATATTGTTGTTGCCAATATGTTTTTATAATAAAGACCAATAGATAAGACCCAAGCTGTTAAAAGAAAATTATGTTCTTTTTTACTTATGACGACTTTGCTGTTCAATTTTTAGAGGCATTGCGCTATTTAGTTTATCTTTTTAGAAAATCTATCCAGTTTAAAATATTTGTAGTTCAAGAAAATGCAGAACAAGTAAATCTAGCAATGAAAATTAAGGGAAAAAAGAAAAGAGAAAATAATAGAATTAGGGGATTAAGAAATAAGCAGGGAGAGGTTGTGGAAAATGAAGAGGAGATACAAAAAATAGTGGAAGATTTTTATAAGCAAATTTACACGTTGCCAGATCAAGGACAAGATTGCAGAATGGATTCCTTGGCAGATTTAGAACCAGTTAGGAAGGTAAAGACCAAAGAGAATGAGCTGATACTTCAGGAGGTAACCCGGCTTGAAACTGAAAAAATAATAAGAGGAATGAAAAATGGCAAGTCACCTGGGGTGGATGGACTTGGATACGAATTTTATAAAGAATTTTTTCCGGAAATTGGTAATCTGTTTACTTTGGTGGTGAGAAGCTATGTTGGACAAGGATATCCAGAGGTTGATGTGGGCACGATATCTCTCCTTTTTAAAGGAGGCGATAGAATGGACCTTCAAAACCAGAGGTCTATATCGGTTTCAAACAGTAACTACAGAATAACGTCCAAATTCTTAACTAAGAGAATGGAGAAGGTGATGCCTGGAATCCTGGGAGGATATCAGTTAAGTGGTATTCGAGGAAAGAAGGCCCAGCATATTCTCAACGTGCTGCATGACTTGATGGTACACAGAGACGACGAAATGGCAAAAAATTAGGGGTTTTCCGTAAAGGCTTTCCTACTGTGTATGGATGTTGTCAAAGCGTATGACTCGGTTATAAGATCGATACTGTGGACACTGATGAAGGAAAATTTTGGGTTCGATCAAAGGTTTGTGAAGTGGTGTGAAAATTTATATAAGAACCCGATGGCGGTTGTGAATATAAATGGTTACACTAGTGGAAGGCTGAAGCTTGAAAAGGCAATGCGACAAGGGGATCCGAGTGCCCCTTATTTATTCGAACTTTATATAGATCCCCTTTTTAAGTATGTTGAACGGCGGATTCAGGGGATTGCCATTACGGAGAATATATCCTTGAAATCACTGGCTTTTGTAGACGATGGGGCCTTCCTTCCTGGGAGTATGACAGATTTGATGGAAGTGGTAAGAAAAAAATACACAGAAAAAAAGCCAGTTACTAAACATAGGTGAGTGCGCACGGTTAGATGATAGCGTCTGGGTCGAGGAGGCTCAGTCAGTGAAAGTATTGGGTGCGCTTTTTGAGATAACGGTGAATGTGGAAAATTTGTGGGAAGAGCGTGTGCAAAAGTTTGAGGGGTTGCTGGTAGCCCATCAAAGAACATACTTTCTGTCAATGTTTGAGAGAGTAGTGTATGTAAACACGCATGCTCTCCCACTGCTATTTTATCTGGCACTGGCTTTTAATCTTGAAGAAAAGTATGCTACAAAGGTGGAAAGGAGCATTTGGCGTTTTGTTTGGAGAGGAACGAAACGTTTGGAGAGGAGAGGAACGTTTGGAGAGGGGGGTCTTGGTGTTATAAATTTCCAAAATGTGTGTAAGTCTCTGAGAATTAGAAACTTCTGTGAGATGATCTGTAGTAAATGGATTGACAGTGAAATAATAAGAGGATGGGCCTTAACTGTGATAAATGCTGAGAAGGATGAACTAGCAAAACAAAAAAATGATCAGGGATGCGCCAGAGAAACTCCATGAAGTAATATGGTGTATTAGAAATGAAAAACCAAGGCTTGCTGAGTGATCAGGTGAAAAATGCCGAAAGGAAAAAGATAGTTGATGGATATTTAGAGAAAACGGAAGAAGAAGAAGTGATTTTTCACGTGAAACAAAACAACCATTTGTGAATTTTAAGCTATCGTTTGAGAAAATGCATAGTGTACCGTATAGTCAATTTATAAAGGAATTGATGTTTCTGTTTATTCACAAGATACTGCCGCTTCAAGATCGGGTAAGCCGCTTTACACAAGATGAAGGTCCAAAGTGCAAGCTTTGCGACGAATTAGTGATAAATGGCCTGAAGCACGAATTTCTTAATTGTAAATATAATGAAGGAATTGTAGATAAGTGTTTTAGTGCCTTAAGAGATCGTGGAGTAATTTGGAATACGGAGGAATAAGATAAGGTTGATTAAACTGAATGTAGAAATTCCTGGAAATGAGAGGAGAGAGCAAGCTGTGGTGTTGATTGTGATGAAACTATGTGAATATGTATGGAAAAGAAAGAAGAAGAGAAAATGGATTGAGTTAAGAAGATTTGGTTATGATTGTAGGAGATTGATAGCCCGTTTAAGTGAAACTGAGAGGTGGAAAGAACAAGTGGATATTAACTGGATGGAGTTGTTGGTTGAAGAGTTTATTGGAAAGATGTAGGTTATGTTTGAGGAGATATGTTGTGAGTGTGTGTCGCAGTGTAAGTAGCAATGGCTAAAACAGCGTTGCCGGTTTTTGTAATTTTGCTTTTGTTTTGTTTTTGGAGTTAAATAGTAGCCGAAGTATAGTTAAAAGGGAAAAATGAAAAGATAAAGTTGAAATGTAGTATCATTATAACTTTCTTTGAGGTCTTTATAATTTGTAAATATGCTGGTGTATTTTCTGTAAAAGAAAGTTATACTGATAGATAATTTGGTTTATTTGTTTTATTATTTTTATATTAATTAGTTTATTTTGACTTTTTTATTATAATTATTTGTTTTTATAGGAGACACGTAGGGTCACCATCCGGAAGAGTTTAGAGGTATGGTAATAAATAGCTACCGTATGAAGGGCTTCCTGTTGGGGGAGGACGCCCTTTTCCACGGGAATGGCAAACAATTTTTTTTTGATTGGATGGGTTTTGGTAGTATATGGTGACTTGAAGTCTGTCCAGTTCGGCTACTATTTAATAAAAAGAGTAGGTGACGTTTAAAGTTAAACTTAGATGTATTTTGAATTTAAAATTTGTCGTCACTGAGAGGGGAGGAGGTGGGTTAAAAAAAAAAACACATTTGTAGTTCTTGGTTGGAAATGATAAAATCCAGACTTTTTGTATAATAGACTAAAAAAAAAAAATAATATAAAATAGCCTCAACTTCGATAGCAAAGGAAAATTTTGTTTTAATTTCAAACCACTTTATAATTACTTATTTTATCATGTATTTATGCAAAAATTTCAGAAGTGGGTTTGGGGAGATACAACATTTCAGTTGAGGAGAAAAAAAACAACAAATTATTTAAAAAAATAGCAAAAACAATCTAATTTCAATAGTTTATAAATAAACACAATTATGAGTGATAGTTATGAGAAATCAACACTCCTGCTAAATCATTAATTTTTCTTTGGTGCCTTATTGGTTATCATAGTTGGATCTTTGATGCTTTTGTGATTTTGTGGAAGTGATAAAAAAAAAGTTTTTGTATTTTCGCTTGTTCGAGTTATAACGAAAGATTTAAAAGGAGATGGGCGGATCTTTTTGAAAACGTGCTAAACCGTGATAATATTGCGGGAAAAGATATAGGAAAGAGCGAAAAAGTTCGTAAAATTTCGAAGGGAAAGAATATTTGTTGTGTGATAATCATTGACAGTAGTACTCATTGACATTGTCAAACAGTTCATGGTAACGAACTGTATAGTGAAAGCGACTCGTCTCAATAGTATTGCGACTCGTAAAGCGACTCGTCTCGTCTCAATAAAATGTCTTCTCAAGACCAGAACATAGTTTTAACTTGGCAGTTTAAATTTTATCAAATTTTTTACTTTAATAAATAAAAAAATATTGAAACTTCAAGGAATAAATGTTTGTATATTTATACTAAACTGACAATCCTCAGTTTTTTCTTCAGTATAGTTTGTACTTCAGTAGCTACTCATGTTAATTTTTGCTCGTTTTGAGTTTAATTCAGTTATTTATTGTAATCTTTGCTTGTTTTGAGTTTCATTTATTGGTACTTATGCATTACATGATACTGACGAAACAAGTCAAGTTTGGTTAATTCTAATGAAATAAAATAAAATAGGATGAAAATATAATAGTTTAGAAACAAATTTGGGCTATATATTTGCATATTAGGGGGGGGGGGGTAAAGCATAGCATATTTTAAATACATAACCAAGCCTAACCTAGGTACCTTCCCCCCCTAAACCCCAGAAAACAATAGTTTAATTATTGTAAACGCAATGAGAAACCACGCTTTGCGATCCGTTTATCTATTGCAAATACCCGTTTGACTGGTTTCCTTCAGTATTTCCCTATACAGTATATAGCGGTGACTACCATATAATGCATAAGTACCCATTTATTTATTGATACTTGTCTGTCAGGCTTTGCTTATAGAGGGGATCCAGAGAACTCCTCTTCCAAAAATAGGGGCAATTTCTTCAAGATAAGTAAACTTTTCGCAAAGTGTGACAGGAATTTTGGCGCGACCTTTTGAAAAGATTTGAATTATTGCAGTCGAGATATCTAAAATAACATTATAAACATGTCAGCTTGCCTAACAGAAAATGTAATTGTGAACTTCACTTCAGAGCTTAGGAAGGCATCACAGTTTGTGTGAGGGTAGGAATAATAATATAACAAGGTGTTACTTATACACCTCTTATTAAATTGCTTGATAACTTCCAAAGCTTGTCAACTTCAAAAGATAATTGATAAATCCTGAAAAGGGACCCTTTTAAAGGGTTACTAATATTTGAGACCATGCTGTGGGTTTCTAACAGTTAGTTGGCTGCCCAGGCCTGCCCCCTCCTAACATATAAATCCCTGGTTACACTTATGCTTACATATTCTAAATTGACATTACAAACTTTTGTTAATCTATAATTGTGTGAGACCGCTATACATAAATGACTGCAAAGCCGTGGTTTCTCAATGAGTTACAATATTTAAACGATTGTTTTCTGGGGTTTAAGGGGGAAAGGTACCTAGGTTAGGTTAGGTTACGTATTTAATATATGCTATGCTTTAACCCGATTCTCCTTTAGTATACATACTCTTTTATATATCTCAAACTGGAGACGCGATGAAAAAGCCGTTTTACGGGATGATTCAACACAACGCTGTAGAGAAATACAATGTGTAGCGTGGTTGTAATTGCGTATACGATATTTAAAGTGTTGTTTTTTGTTTTTTTTGGGGGAAAAGGTACCTAGGTTAGGTTACGTATTTAACATATGCTATGCTTTGCCCCCCCCCCCCTAATCTGCAAATATATAGCCCGAATTTGTTTCTAAACTATTATATAGTCATTCTATTTTATTTCATTAGCATTAACCAAACTAGCAGTATATAAAAGAGTAGGTATACTAAAGGAGTCCCCTTTACCCCCCCCCCCTAATGAGCAAATGTATAGCCGAAATTTGTTTCTAAACTATTATATATTCATCCTATTTTATTTCATTAGCATTAACCAAACTTGACTTCTTTAGCAGTATATAAAAGAGTCCTCATTATGCACCAGTACCGAAAGCATTGCAATAACCCTTGGAAGCATTTAAGAAATAGTTGGCTACTATTTTTGTAATTTTCCTCTTAAAAGTTGAAATTTCCCTTTAATTAATTAAAAAAAAACAAAAGTAAAAGGTTACTAACCATGCTAAGAGAGTTCTCAGTGCGTATTGACTGTTTTCATTGGCAAATCTAGACTCCACTTCTTTCGAACTCAGTTTCTTATATGTTTTGAATACTTGGAATAACCTCTTCGA
Source organism: Artemia sp. Qi Xiang Cuo (assembly GCF_049724085.1). Classification (NCBI taxonomy): domain Eukaryota; kingdom Metazoa; phylum Arthropoda; class Branchiopoda; order Anostraca; family Artemiidae; genus Artemia; species Artemia sp. Qi Xiang Cuo. Next base: position 15,255,871 of record NC_142810.1, on the reverse strand, counting down.
ATATTCCTCTTGGAAAAGCACATTTTCGGGCATCCATTCTGTTTCTGCGGGTATTTGACTTCGCTTGGTGTTTGGAAACACGATAAAGTAGTGAAATAAATCAGCATTGTAGTTGCAGTTGTGTCTGGTCAAAAAAAAATTAATATCCTGAATAACACGCTTTTCTTGCTTCTTATAAGCTAATAGTTTATTTTGCAATATTTCATATTCTTCTTTCGTTGGATTGTCTTTTAGTTTAAAAGCCTTCACATCTAAAATGATTACTGACGATTTTGATATGAGTAAAAAATCTCCCACCTCTTTTTTTTCATTTTAGGACTGTAAAACATATATGTGTGGAGCTTTGATTTTTTCAGCTCCTCATAAACTCTATATTCTGCCTTAAAACCATGTTCTTCCTGGTCCCCTATTTTAGTAATAACCTCTGGGAAGACAAACAACTCTTCAATGTCAAGGACAGAATTCCGATTCGTGATTAGTTCAAACAACTTCATTTCCGAAGCCTGTAAAAACGGTATGACTTTAATTTCTCCTGGGAGTCGAATTGGCCGGCAACATGAACATTCCTTTAAAAGTCTGCTGGAGTTGATTTTCATTGCATAGCCTGGGCAAAACATGACCAGAAATCCTTTACTGCAAAAACACACTCAAAATGGAAAATTTTTAACAGTAAATTAGGTTTTAGAGAAACGAAAGATCGGATTTTCTATACATAATGAAACACTTTCATTGCCAAATGCAAGCAAAGCACAAGAGATTTTTTCACTGCAAAAACAAACACAAGTTAAAAAACTTCCAAGCAAAATTGTTTCAGAAAAGCAAAGATCTAGGTTCTTTCTAAGTGTTTTTTAACTTAGTACATCATAAGATTCTTTGCACACGATTCACAGGTGTAATCGTACGATCCAGGCCGAGTCACGACGTAGGCAATAAAGCTCCTCCTAATCGTACGATCCGCCTTAGCGCACGCGCGATTCCGATGTACACACCACTATAATCCTACGGAAACCAGGGTTGCCACCGTCAGTAGGATTTTACTAGATCTAGTAAAATAAAAAAAAATTAGTAAATTTAGAGGATCTAGTAAATTTCCCGAAATCTAGAAAAAAGTCATGATTTGTTGGAAACAAAACTTTTGTTATTTTCCATGAATTCAGTAAAACAATTAGGGTCTATTCAATACAAAATCTGATTTCGATTATGTTAATCATTGTGGCTACTATTGCTCTCATTTTTCGATTTCGCGTCAACCCTAGCGCTTAAAAATTTCTACTTTTCTCTAGGCTTCTTCTTGATACGCGCTTTGAAAGGCAAACTATTTAAAATCAGGACTGGTATGCTGGCTTAATTTGTTTTCAGAAAATTTTCCCAGACTCTGATAACAGCTGTTAAGTTTGTTAGTTAGCTTTGTCCCTTTTTAAAGACGCTGTTGGAAACGAACTTTTCCATATGTGCCCAAGTTCTTTCTGACTCTCTACAGCTTGCTCCATTCAAGTGCTGGAACAGAGAGACAGTTCTTCATTTTGTCGGTTATCAAAACTAAAAACCGGAATAGGTTAAATGTCTCGAGTGTTTCGTCTCTGATGAAAATGAAGCAACTTGTTCTCAGGTCGGCAAGTGGAGTACATGACTGGGTGATCCCCAGCGATTTGACTCGGGCTATCAATAAATGGAAACAGGTAGATCCCTTCAGTCAGAACTCGACACTAGTGGATACTTTAAATTGGGATGAGGCCAAGGACGATTAAGCCCTTTTAAGTGCGACTTTTTTTTTTAATTGTGACTACATATTTTTCTTCTTACTTTTCAATTTGTATGATTTGTCTGACATAAAAACTATTGACACAATAATATTTTTTAAACTAATTATTGTATGTAATATAATTTTTCTTTTTCTTTGCAACCCTAGTCCAATTTGAGGTGAGCTTTTTAATTTAAATATTTTTACAACTAAACCGGTAGCCTATTACGTCATTTCCGTTTTGAAGTGACATAGATTGTATTGGTTTTTGATTCCCTTGAATACGAACGAGAGAGAATCCAGAGAAAATTAGTAAAAAAAAAATCCTAAATTAATTGCTTTAAAATTTGCAAGAACTCTTTGTTAAGACTGGTTCTCACTGCCCATATTTTTTTTCTGGGCATATTTTTTTACTGTCCAGAAAAAAAATCTGGGAATTCCGAAGATTCACACTGGAATTCAGTTATAAATGTCAATATAATTTGTATTTACAGATTTTTTTTTTTCTTGCCAGCGAAAAAAACGGCGTAAGATACCAAAAATGGATCAAGAGGCTACAACTATTGTGCTCGTGTGCTTCCTTCGACGGCGAACGAAGAGACCAGGCCTACAAGCCTCAGAGACTATGAGAAAAAGAAAATTTTGGGTCAGAGACTTTTTAAAAATGAGAAGTGAAAATGGTGCTTCAAACCTACTAATCAATAACCTGCGTTTGAAAGATGCAGATTGGTTTCATGACTATTTCAGAATGTCACCTAAGCAATTTGATAACCTGCTTGGTCTGGTTACACCATATATTGCAAGACAAAATACAAACTTCAGAACAGCTATTTCACCTAAAGAAAGGCTTGAAGTGACATTAAGATATCTTGCAGCTGGTGGCACACAGAGAAACCAAAGCTTCACACATTACCTGGGAAGGTCGACTGCCAACCAAATTATATGGAACACTATGGATGCAATCTGCCAAGTACTGTCCCCATTATTTCTACGATTTCCCAGTGAGCAATCTGAGTGGAAGGAAATTTCCCATGAGTTTGCAGTAAAATGGAACTTCCCACACTGTGTTGGAGCTATTGATGGGAAGCAAATTAGAATCCAGGCTCCACCGAATTCGGGGTCACAATATTTCAACTACAAGCAGTTCCACAGCATAGTGTTGATGGCTATGTGCGATGCTAACTTCCATGTTTTTCCATGGAAATACTAACTTCCATGGAAATACTTCCATGTTTTTCTGTTTACTTTTGCACCATCTCCACTTTTACCTTTTTCACTGCGTCTACACTTCATATAAGTATCTCTTAGAATGTCAAACTTTTTCTTCAAAATGTATGCAAGATTCTGAACAGGCAGTCCATAATCTGAAAACAAAATCCCGGATTCTGCCATGGCTGCAAAAGAGTTTTTCTTCTTCCTACAATCTTTGAAGTCTTCTCTAGAAGTATCCCATAGCCATGGATAGTTGATACAGGTGTTGACAAGGAGTTCAATGTCACTGTCAGACCATTTTATTTTGTCCTCCATGACGATAATGGTATCCTAGGGGTTTGCAAGGTACCAGCTGGCTTCAGCTCTGGTTCTTATGCCTAAAAAGAAAAAAGGGTACAGATTACACTATTATATTATTACATTATAACATATTTACAGTATATATTGTAATATCAGTTGACTTATGCTGAGTTCCGACCTACTCACCATGGTAAGCAAACATGAAAAAAAGTTAGCAAATCCGTTCCAACCTTCTTCTCCTTACCATAGAGTTACCATGACTATTGTTCCAACCTGACATTTTTCCCTTGATTTTAGTTACCATAGTAACTTTTTGTTTACCATGCTGCTCTGCAGGGTAAGGAGCTTACTATGGTAGCTTACCATGGTAACTGGGTTGGAACTCACTCGCCAGTTGCCTCTCAAACAAATTTTTATGTAAAAAAAGTAATTGGTTTTAAGAGGTTCCTAGAAACTGGTGTTCTTTTAAAATATCTTAAATTATCTAATTACCTTACTAATTAGCAAATTAGCTACCCTTGAAAAAAAAACAACTTAATGGTGTTAAGAGGTTACTAGAAACTCTTGTTCTAAAGGTAGCACCAGGGGTGCTGCATCCCTCCCCCCTACACACCCCCTATGCAACACCCCTGGCGCATTCTGATTTCTGCCTAACTACTATATTAATCGATTAATGTGATGGAGCATTAGATTTATGATTATGATTTAATCTAAAAACTGTGAAAATTTTATAATTTAAGAGAGTCCTGTAACTTTTGAATTTGCTGAAACATTTATGGCCTTTTCTCCCCATCATATTTCTGTACTAGACTGATTGAGCTCGACTTCTACAAAGTCAGGTTACCTAAATAAAGGTGCAGTTTAGTTCCCACTGTAGTGTGGGGTACAGAGGCCCTACCAATAGAACTGGGATATACAGTAAGAAGTGAGCTGCTTATACCCTGCTTCTACTGGACAGTAGGCTATCTGTGCAACTTTACAGCCCAATTGACTAAATAAAATACAGTAAGAAAAAAGTTGTTTTTATCAGGGGGAACTAATCTACACCTTCTCATGTATCTCCAACGAATTTTTCTCTAATATTCTTGTGAAGTCAGCTTCTTCAGTTTTTTACCTTGATCTTGGTTGGTGGTTGTCGTTTTCTGAGTGATCTTTAAATATCTGCTTGTTCTTCAGCTACATCAACCATGCTTTGAACTACTTTTAAGGCTAAAATCTGACCAGATTTTTTTCTGGCCAGAAAATATCAAACTCGATCTGATCGAAAAATCTGGTCAGAAAACAGTAAAATCTGGGAAAAAAATCTGGCCAGAATTCTGGAGACGAAAATCTGACCAGATTTCTGGTCAGTGAGAACAGCAATCTGGGCAGTGAGAACTTAGCTTAAGCAGCTTATCCCTTATTTAAAGACCAGCCCAATTAGTGTTTTAAAACTGGAAAATTTTCTCTTAAAAATGCAAAATTGAAGGGTTTAGATTTCAAACCTAAAACCAGAAACTGGGGGACAGATTTCAAAATCCGTCACTTTCAAACACACCTCAGATTCTAATTACTCCATCCCCTGAATTGCTCCGTGTGATTGGTTTTTAATTTTTCAATATATCTGAATTTTATGACCTGAAGACCATTGATAAATTAAAGCCGGGCTTCATCAGCAGGATTTCCAGAATCCAAGATTCCTGACTATTTTTGACGTCTTGGATACACCGCACCTGGAATATGACGTCTATCCAGTAGTACCTCCAAATAATAAAAAAACGATTTTTGAGCTTATAGGTTTCCGGAATTTTCAATCATACTATGAAAACGAAAGAAGAAGGAAAAGAAAAAAACAAGAAAAAAAAAAGATTGTGTAAATCCTATTGATTATCCTTCTATAGTAGAAGTCGATGATTGATGGTGCGCGTACGGAGGTAGCCGCACGCGCAACTTTTTTTTTTTGAGCATTTAGTAAAGACAGATACGATTTAGTAAATTTTTCTTCTCAGATCTAGTAAATTCTTCCAGGCCAGGGTGGCAACCCTGACGGAAACCCTGTTCTTTTGGTTTTGATTGACGACTCAATTAGCAGACACAATTAAACTATAGGTTAATCAAGAAAAATCAAGGAGAGCTTTTTTCTTTATAAAAATAAAAATTAATAGAGGGAAACTTCCACTCTACAAGGCCTTCTTTCCAAGGGGGAAGGGAAGTAAAGTAAATGCTTTCCTCAGGCGAATAATACATATGTCTCTAAACAATAAATAGTTAACTTAAATAATCTTATATTTATTGACAGATTTATTTTTGAAAATTACCACATTAAAAAAAAATGGTACTGGTTAATTATACCTAACACAGCGCTATACACGAAAGAAGTCAAGTTTGGCTAATACTAATGAAATAAAATAAGATGAATATACAAAAGTTTAGAAACAAATTTGGGCTATATATTTGCTCATTAGAGGGGTGGGGGGTATAGCAAAGCATATATTGGTACTGGTGCATAATGAGGACACTTCTATATTCTGTATACGGAATGTCAAACGGGAGATGCTACAGTCAAACGGGACGGGAGAGACAGATACCCGGTTCTAAAACAGTTGTTAGAGTGGAATTGATCTAATATGAATGTTAAAATTAAAATTTGGGATTTGCCAAAGACAGAAAAAGAGGTTAGGTTACGTATTTAATATATGGTATGCTTTACCGGTACTTAAGTATTAAACGTACTCTGTTATATACTGCTAAAGAAGTCCAGTTTGGTTAATGCTAATGAAATAAAGTAGGATGAATATATAATAGTTTAGAAACAAATTTGGGCTATATATTTGCACATTAGGGGGGATGGGGGGGGGGGGTAAAGCATGCCAGATATTAAATACGTACCCTACCCTAGGTACCTTCCCCCCCCCCTAAACCCCCAAAAAAAAACAGTTTAAATATCGTAAACGCAATGAAAACTACTCTTTGCATTCCAATTCTTAATAGCGGTCTTCGAAACAACCAGTCTGGCGGGTATCTGTAGCATCTCCAGTTTGACATTCCATATACAGTATATAAAAGAGTACGTTTAAAACTTAAGTACCGCTTTACCCCCCACCCATAATTTGCACTATACGAAGGGCAGAACATATATTTTATATACGAATACAAAATAGAGATACTTACTTATTTGCAGGAATCCTTTGCAAAGATATCCCCACACCACGGTTTTTTCCGCTGCTTTTACAGCCATCTACAGTACATTTCTCAAATGCCATTAGCCTGTTATCTGATTTAATAGGACCGTTTTTTTCACTCATCAATGTGCTAAGATCTGACATCTTTTGTCAGAAAACGCTTAAAAGTGAAATCTTTGAACTGAGATCTTACATCTTTTGTCGTTTTTATGCAAACATCTTTCATCATTCTGCTCTGATCAGCGGTCTGAGAACAATAACCACGGGAAGCGAAAATGCGCCATTGGCACATTTTAGCTATATGTTTTTTGGTTGGAGTTCGAAATTCAGGGTAAGTTAGATATTGCAGGAATGAGTGCAAAAAACAAAACAAAACAAAAACAGAAATTCAGAGACACCGTTACCAAATAGGTGCAAACTGTGTGAATTTTGCTTTTCAGAATATTTGAACTCGAAATTGGCAGGATTCAGTCTTCACTGACAGATTTTGGCACCATATTCTGAAATATGCTGTCCCCTCCTCAACGTCTCGCTCTTTACTCTAAAGTTTGACTCTTTCTCACAACTCTGTTTTTTTTTTTACAATAAAAACTTTAGCGTAAAGAGCGAGACGTTGAGGAGGGGACATCCCATTTTATTTACGGAATAATTTCGGTTCGTTTTAAGTTTTAATGTCGCTCCTTACTTTCAGTTAAAAAAAACTTTTTTTTTCTATTTAATCAACTGAAAAGCTGTATGCAACTAAGCGAATAACAACACAAATCATGTCTAATTCACTATAAACATAGCTTATTTAGAAACCCCTGGAAGATGTGCCACATTGCAAAATTACTGTCCCTTTTTGCTATCTGCCCATAATTTCACAATTTGTTTTTCATTTTTGAAAAGATTGAATTTTTGTTCATATATCCTGCATTCAATTATCCTGCATTTTCCAGGGTTACTTGCCTGACCACTAATCAAGACCGTTTCCTCAAGTAGTAGTCCTACTGACCTGTCATGTCATTTACGTCTCTTCAAACACTAAGTGTAAGTAATCGAGCTCGTCAGAAAAGTAATCTTGGAATATTAGAACATACTACAAGAGTACAGCAGTTTAGGCTAGTCTGCCTTTCGCCATTCAATAACTTGTTAAGACTCATCAAGTGACCCTCCCCACGGTAATCTTTAGTAAAAGGCGTACAATTAACTCGATATGAAGAGAGGCCAGAGCTATGAAAATTGCTAGAGTTGACTTGAGTATATAAAAGTAAATCCTAGTAAATTCTTATCGGTTTTTAACGAGGTTCGAAAGCAATTAGAAATTCAATGTTCAATAAGTAAATACGGACAAAAAAAATTATATGATGAGAAAACTTATCTAATGAGCAGCAATTCATGGGCAACTTTAATGACATGGTACTAAAGATACATCCGCAGAAAATAACATAAATATTCAGTAATCAGGCTCGAAAATAATTGTAATGTAACTGAGTGGTGGATCAATGGCTGTCGCCAACGCCCCCCCCCCCCTATTTAAATATTCCAAGAAGCTTGGCAGTCGTGAAGGAATTTTTAGTTTGATATGTTGCCAACGCAATTGACTTTTTGAAATGTGTGGGGACAAAGGGCATTTCCCTTTTAAGACTAGCCTTTGTGACTTAATCTAAATTTCAGCAATTTGATTCCTAGTTCAATTTAAAAATCAGTATCTAATAATTACAGAGCATTTTCAAAAACAAAATGCATTAGGAATCTATAGAGTATACGCCCAACTCTCTCATATGCTTGGGATTTTAGGCACAATTCTTCCGTAATATTTCAAACATATAAGTTTATCAAGAAATTAATTTTTATAAAAGGGCCCAAAGATCAATTTTACATGTCTCATTATTGTCTTAACAACATCAAATTGTATACTCTTTTCTTACAGTTGATAAATATGTGACATATATAAGCGGCTTAAGGGACATAATTTTTTAGTGTATGGACAGGGGTCCACGCCAACGCAGCCCACCACTACCACAACTTACGCTGTTGAGTTATCCCCATTTGGGATAGTCACAGGGTTCAGGCAATCCGATGTGCAATGGAAAGGCCTGACCCTGGGAGCGCCTCCTTCGTGATCAAGGCAGCTTTTTAGCTAGGTAGATATGTTACGTTTGAAATCTAACATTTTATTAATAACTTTCGACATAAATCCCGTTGCTTTGAATGCCATCCAGAAGCTTCAATTTATTAAATAGATGCAGGTTTACAAAACTTTTTCATATCAATGAATCAAGTCTCTAAATTGTTTTTGAAAATAGAAATGCCCCAATTCATTTTCATATGCAAACGTCTTAATCCATTGAATGCAAGTTTACCTTTTTGAGAAAAGAAAATCAGGGGTATCTCACTCTGTTATCAATATGACTGAAAAGTCGAAACTTTAATTTCTGAGAACCCAGTGGCTGTTCTACTGATTATGTCAATTATTTTCTCGTTAACAACGAAAGGGGGCTTTAGTCATTACTACTACTACTAACAACTCACCACAGAACCAAGCCGTCTGATGTTAAAAACAGTCATTTCAACAGTTAATAAATACGTACTATTTTCGAAAAAGATGCATGGGGACTTTAATTTAATTATGGCAAGTAGTCATTGGCTTCTTCACTTTTAAATTTTGTAACTTAGTTACAATTTCTCTTTTTGTTTCAGATGAAAAATAAAATGATTTTTACATATATATTCAAGGTCTAGGAAAATGAAAGGTGTGGTTTCTATAAAATTTGAGAAGCGCACAATACACAAATTAATTAGGGTTCATGAACTATGATTTCCCCTCGAAAGCGGTACGTCGATCCCGGAGGTACTGCAATACCGGGCCCACGCGTAAAGGGAGCAGAACAAACCCCAACATCCCTTCGGTTTCCGAAAGTCAGTTTAATAATCTATGCCCCATATAGAAGCTGTGCCATAAATTATGCTGAAAAGAACGTACATTACACGTTGATCTTAGCCAAAAGGCCGAGAAGCGATAATTAAAATTAGATAAGGATTGTCAAAGACTTTATAAGAATACGAGTAAGAAATTTCGTCGCAAATTTAATTTCGGTTGCAATGCTCAAATAATATTCAATTAACTTATCACTTTGTCTTTAGATTTTTAAAGCAGTATAAATCATTTCCCATAATATCAAAATTATCTCAAAATTTTAATGGTAAACGGAAAATTTTCCAATCAAGACTTGGACAAAATTGTCATTCAAAAAGCCAAAATCAGACAAAGACTTAAGAATTTGGGGAGTTTTCGGGACAAGTCTTCAAGATCCGGGGAATTTTAGGTGAAAAAACAAAATGAAGTTTTGTTGCGAAAATTTGGGAGCCAAAATTGGTTTTAGCTTCGTTTTCAGTTTCAAGTAGGGCTTGGATTTAGGTAGTAAATCAAGCCTTTTACAGAGTAGGTGTTAGAGCCAAAGCACGGGATTGGAACTCGTAGCTGAAAACCCTTATTGCTGACATTGCGGCAAAAACTTCAAAATTGTTTTAAAATTAAAAAAAATAGACTGAATTACACTCTGGAACTCCATTGCTTTAGGTTTTACAATATCTTTGTTGCTTTATTCTCTAAGCCAGAAAACAAGACTTTTATGTCACTTATTTTCAAAAAGATGACAAAAATAAAGTATAGAAAGGCACTTATCGCATACAGAGCAATAACATGTGCAATGATTTCTCCAAATTAATGAATATTATTCGGCAAGAAGACATGAACTTACACCAGGAGTTTAATAAAAAATAAAGTTCACCTGAAAGTAAGGAGCAGCATTAAAAATTAAAACGAATAGAAACGATAACATAATAAGGGGAATTGCCCCCTCTAAGCACCCGACTATTCACGCTGAAGTTTTCAATAGTTAAGCTTCTCATTGTTCTATTTAAATGACAATTGTGTTTCGGCAGTCGTTCTTACAGAATCGGGACTAAATTCAAACTTAAGCGTGAAGATAGAAGTACTGAAGAGGGGGCAACCCCCTTCATATATATAATTTTTTTTTTGTTCGTTTCAATGTTGCTCCTTAGGCATACTTTCAGATGAATTTTTTAATTTTTATTTTTATTTCAAAAATTTAATCCCCTGGAAACCTTCCCCATGGAAAGTTCTCTCTGTGGGAAATCCTTCTGCAGAAAATTCAATCCTTTATCCGAAAAAAAACATACATACTCCCCAATAACACATATTATACGTAAAAAATGGGCAAATTTTATATATTCAAGACCTGTCCCCAGGGGCTGTGGGAGGTCAAATTAACTCCAAAGACAAATTTATTGGGTCTCTAAACTATGCTGAACAAAATGCTACGGCATCTCTAAATTTGAAACACACATGGAAAAATGCATTTTCTGGAAAAGTCTACATTTTTGCAGATAGGAACTTTATCCCTATACAGTTGCGTTCTCTGATACACTGAATCTGATGGCGTTATTTTCGTTAAGATTTTTTGAGATTTTTAGGGAGTGTTTTCCCCTTTTTTCAAAAATGAAGCAAATTTTCTCAGGCTCTTAGTCTTTGAAGAGTAATAATGAACTTAATGAAACTTATGTACTTGAAATCAGCATAATAAGCCAATTCTTTTGATATATCTATTAGAATCAAAATTCCGGTTTTTAGAGTTTCGGTTAGCATTGAGCTGGGTCACTCCTTACTTACACATCGTTACCACTAACTGTTTGAAACACATGTAAACTGTTAATACTGTTATCAAGTTTAGTCTTATCCATCAAAAGTTACGACCCTGAGAAAATTTGCCTTATTTTCTAAATAAGGGGAAAACACCCCTTAAAAGTCATAGAACTTAATTTAAATTACACCATCAAATTCAGCGTCTCAGAGAACCCTACTGTAGCAATTTCAAGCTCCTATCTGCAAAAACTGTGGAATTTTCTATTTTTTTGCCAGAAGAAAGATCACGGTTGCGTCTTTATTTGTTTTTTCCCCAGGAAAAAAAAATGAACTCTCATCCGTGATCTTTCTTCTTACAAAAATTACAAAATCCCACATTTTTGCAGATAGAAGCCTGTAACCTTACATTAGGGTTCTTTGATACGCTGAATCCACCGATGTCCACCGATCAATCTGACTCTTAAAAGAGGCACTAGAACTTCTGATTACCAATCCAAAAAAAACCTCTCCGAAGGTTATACGACCACCCTTTCTATAAAAACATTATATGCCCCCAGGCCATAACTTACCATTCTTGTTCCAAGGGCTGTGGGGGGTTGTCATCCTCAAAGACATAATTTCTCGACCTTTTAACTACGCTGATCAAAGGATTTCTCAAAATTTTGATTGGATATGTTTGGGGAAGTGATGGGCATGGGGCGGGGGCTGGTTGCTCTCCAATCCGTTTTGAATATTAAAAAGGGCACTAGCCCTTTCAGTTTCCAATCGGATGAGCCCTTTTCAAAGTTTCTACAACTTATTCTGTACGAAGTGCCCTGGTCTAAAAAAAAAAAAAAAAAAAAAAAAAGTTGTGCCTACATCGCTCTTTACTTAGGCAGTGCGGTACCCACTAAATGTCCTGACCCCACTTAATAATTTTGATCTGTAGGAACTGAGACAAACCGGCTTGTCTGTCTACAGTAAGTTATAATTAGCTTAGTCTCATTGAGAAAATGGTATGCTTTTATTAATTACATAATATATAGAGGTGATTAGGCTAGGTATTTAACGGTGGTCGGGGTTTACCCCCCCCCCCCCCAGAAAATAACACACACGCACCCGCAGAAACTACCCCCACTGAAAATCCCCCGCCGCGGAAAATCCTCTCTCAGAATATACCTCCTGGAAAATATCCCCCCCAGCAGCTGTTTGTTCTCCAAACACTTTCGACTTATAAAAAAGGACTTAAACTTTAAATTTCTGATCTAACGAGCGCCCTCCTAAGTTTCTGCGACAATGAGGTGGAGGTCTGGATGAGGAAGGGAAAGTACTCATCCTATACGGAATAAATTCTCCTCATTTACGGAATTAATCTTACTCCTTACTTTCATGATAAAATTGTAGACCAGAAATATTCCCAGAAATCAATTAGATATCAATTTCACGTTTTTAAAGTTTCTTTTGTACCCCCCCCCCCCTAAAAAAAAAATCATGGCTACGGCTCTGGGGATTATAGATCAATTTATACCTAAACCCTCCCCTTGACTTTCCCTTGGAACTAATTCTGTATTTGTCTGATTAATGGAGGAAAGATACAGAAAAAAAATGGTCAAACCTCGGGAAAATTGTCACATTTTTTTTTTTGACATCAAAATGTTCAGAAATATCAGTTAAATTACACAAAAGAAATCCACCCGAATCCCCCTTGCACAAGTGTCCTAAATTTGTCCTTTAAGGGGGAAAATGAGGGGGAAAATCGATTTTTGTGTTTATAAATGTTGTGGAATTTAAATGGCTGTTTCCTATCAAATCAAGTATGCTGACTCGAAATCTGAATTCAGATTTTCATTTTTCCACACCCTAATTCCCATTTTCACCCTAAAAGGACAAAGAGGGGGGTTAAAACTTGAAATTAAGAGGTTGTTGGATTGTTTGGTCGTTTCCTATGAGATCAATGATGGTGAATTCGAAAATGAAGTTAAAAACTTGATTTTATGCACCTAAATACCTCATCTTACCTAAAACGGTTGTGAAAGTTGACCTACATGAACTAGTTATTTTAACCATTTTTGGTCGATTCTTTCTTTCCTATTAAGCTAGGAATGGCGCTTTAGAATATGAGCTTCGAACAGCTTAATTAAAAACCAGTATTCAGAAATCCCCTTCCCCCTTCAGTTCGTGGTTTCCATTCCTTAGTGCTATTCTTTAGGTCATCTAATCACTGGGGCCATCTACCATAGTACCATGAAATAGTATGTGCTTACCCTGTAGAGCATTTCTTGTCTGAAATAGCAAGGCTTATCTATGAAATAGTTCATAGTGCAAAAGAACGATTATACGAATTCAGAACTGCCCGTCTTTCGTTTCAGTATGTGGACCTACTTAAAATCCTGAGAAGGATCCTGAGAGCTGAACGAAGTGGCAACCATGAGCTTTGTCCACAGTCGTTGTTAGATATACTCCATTAATTTGCCGCTTCCGGCCACAATCTTTACACGAAGTCTACTTGGATTTTCGTGCAGTCGATTTCTAGTTGAGGAAAGACAACCCAGAGCAGTACAGAACACTGCAGGAATACCTGTTCATCCGGAGAACTGACACCTACTAGGCGGCATATTCTCCTTATTTGGTGATCGAACAGACGTTAATGAGAAGTATGAAAACGAGTGCCGGTGTGACGAGAGATAGAGGTATGACTGAATTGCAGCGTACAATTTGGACAGCTACTATGCCTACTTTGGTTCTCGTTAACGAACGCATGCAGAACCTGACTGGTCTCGCGGAGTTGACTATTGAAAATGACACGGAAGCGATATTTTCAGGGGGACCAAGAAATCTGGCGGATAACGAATAGATGGTTCGATATATTGAGCCCCTAAAACCCTTCAGGAAGAATTCACAGCTGTTGACACGGTTACTGTTGTCCGCGCTTCATCCTCTGTAAACACAGACGATGCCAGATCTGTGGGAGAAACGATTTTGAAGGACATGAAAGCGAAAGACATTGAAAAATATATTTTCAGGAGAAAGCTAGTTATGACTGAGACCTCATCCGTGGTGATCGATAGCGAGAGATAAATGGTCGACCCAGCTCTTATCTTCCAACGTCTAGCCGCAGTGGTTCTGACTTGAGCAAGGTTCTGTTGTTCGAGCTCTGTACTTTTCCACCATCACTCTTTAGTTCGTTTGAAGTAATTGGACAGCCGACAAAGCCTCTCTAACAAATGTATTGATGAAAATTGAGGGACTCGATGTTTCAATGACATTGCCGACCTCCAAAAAAGTTTCGGATGGTGGTTTTGCAAGTCAACAAAATCCCGTGGACTGCCGCATCCACATAGTCTGAGGTTGTATGACATTACGTTGATTATGCCACAAGCCATTTCGGCCAGGCAGTGGTAGTTTTGACTCTTATACTGATACACCAACCTCGATAAATTGTATGCAGCTGAAGAGAACCAAAGGTTTGTCGTGTCCAAAGACTGAATACTCTCCTTACATGACGATCGTCAAAAGTAAGGACTAAATTTTGAGAAATCTCAAAAATAAACAACGCTTCGTCAACCTATTTACTGAGAAGCAATCTCAGGATGATGTTTGAGAAATCTCAAAAACAAACAATGCCTCATCAACTTAATTGTTGAGAGGCAGGCAAATTCAGGACGTAAAGCTCCACAGGCTCAGGATGATGCCGATGTCTTAGTTGTACAAACAACAGTCTGCTGCGCTGACACTTTGACAAACACTTTAATTGGGAATTATTCCGACCTATTAGTCCTTCTGCTGTATGCAAAGCCAAGCTTGATGCATGTGCTATCATTATGCAGACAGACACGCATGAAAATAACCAACGAGTGTATGACATAAAAGGATTAAAAACAAACTAAGAACCGAAGCAGCAGAAAACCTACTCGTTTGCCATGCAATGTCTGGCTGCAATACAACATCCGGACTTTACAACGTAGAGAAACCACCAGTGGTTTCACTATCACTTAAAGATGGGATTTTTAAAGATGCTTGCAAGATCCTTATGACACCAGGATCCAACCACCAGGAGATCGTCAAAGCTGAAGAGAAAGCTTTGCTCCGCAAATACACAGGGAAAAGTAATAGGAAGACCTTGGAGAATGTCAGGGTGCGAGCATTTACAATGCAGTTTGCAAGTGCAAATGCTTTTGTTCAGGCAGAGCAGCTTTTGTCCACATTCACTGCCGGAAAGTACCACTTTTACAGGCACTACTTACAAGTAATGAAGTAGCAAGACACGTCCGATTCCCTAAAACCCCAAAAATGGGGATGGTGCCTCTCTTCGTCACAGAATATGCATCTTTCCATTATGACCGATGTTGCACCAGCTCCGGAAAGTATACTAAAGATGGTGCGGTGCCACTACAGCAGCAGGTGCGAGGCTCTCAGATGCAGCTACCGTTGGAACGGTTTATCCGGCAGCTTTTCCCGCGGGGAATGTAAAGGGGCATTGTTTGCTAACATTGGAGCAAGACAGGATGAGAACGATAACGAAGCCGAGCATTAAGAAGAATTAGCTTAGGGCTGTGCTTTAAAATCAAAATGTGTTTGTGATTAATTTACCGGACTTCTTAACGTTCCTTTTTATAACTGACTGGTCTGAAGTTTTGAGCTCGACTGAAGAAGTGGTTTTCAAGATGTTATGCTTATCAACCCTTCACATTAAACTTTGACTTAATATTTGGCAAAACGGTATTTTATTTGATCTAAAATAATCCTTTAGCAGAAGGAATCCATCAAATAATGATCTGCGTATTATTTGAATTTATTTCTGCTCATTTTTGGTCTAATGGAGCTCTTTACTTTTCTTTGAAAAGCTTGTTTTGTGAAAAAAGTTTATCGAATTAATTTATGTTCGTTTTTCATTGAAATAGTGTCTTTCAGTGAAAAAAATTATATTTTACATATTTTTTTTTCTATAAGAATCCATAGTTTGGCTTGCAATTTGTATGTTGGAGAAACTTTTTCAACAATTTTTACTCTGGACACAAATAGTATTGTTTAATTTAATTTTATACAGCCTAAAGTTGACGAGAAAAATAATACTTAATATCATTCCTAAATCATTCGATCTATGCTCTTTGACAGCCTGGATACACTTAGACTCTTTTGATTTACTTAAATTGTAACAGCAGAATTTGTAATATTAACAGCCCGAAAGTTAGCACCCCCAGTCGTTCTAAAGATATTGCTGAGGTTTCTTATTAGCAACCATACACACAGTGCTTTTGACTTAGTTTTAATGCAAGATTTAGTTTTAAAGCATAATGGGTCAATTGCATAAATATAGGAGATTGACATACCCAATATTCCAAAAGACTTAGTTGCTGGACATTCCTACTATGGCTTACAAAATAGCTGTCTCAAAATTATTACTGGATGTGTTTGGAAAATGAAAGGGGCTTTGGAGAAAGCCTCCAATATCTTTTTACACTTAAAAGGGGCACTAGAACTTTTAACTTTGAATTGAATTACCTCTTTTAAAAGTTCCAATGATACTTCAAACTATTATAGAGTGGCGCTGCTTAAATTATTGCTTATATACCCTTTTGAAAACCTGCATACATACAGTTTTTTCGTTAAATTGAAACTCTCCCTAGAAGTTCCTTAAAAGTTTCACCTTAATACCCTTAGCGTCATGAGCTACAGTAACTACAGTGGTACTATTAATGGTATACACATAAGGCCTTCTGGCTAGTTCTAAATCGGCCACAACTTACCCTCAAAGGTTTAACTTAATAATGTAAGCCGTTCTTGCGATATTGCTTTGTCACCTTTTTGAAAATCCAGAAAATCCTTATAGCGCTATCAGTACAAGATCATTGACCTCCAATGAGGCAGAATACTGTCAGTACAGTTAGTTTTAATTTAGTTCAACGTCTGTCTAATTTTTTCTTAAAAGCTTTACCTTAATACTCTTAGCTTGCGTAGTAGCAATAGTTGTAGTAGCAATAGTGGCAGTATACACATGACACCTTTGGTTTCTTCAACATCCCTTTCAACACACACTGAAAGTTTCAACTTAATATCATCAACCGTTCCTGAAGCATTTCTGATACGTCTTCTTGACGACCTGTGTGGGCATAGTGTTTTGATTTAGTTCCATAGAGTTTCAATATATTCCAAATTTTTCGCCTTAATACCCTTAGCATTAATAGCAGCAGAAGTACTAGTAGAAGTAGAATTAATAGTAGTAGCCTTAGCTTTAGTGGCCATAGTAGTAGTAGAAGTAGTAATAATAGTAGCAGCAGTAGCATTATGAGTAGAAGTAGCAGCATTAAGATGCATATATTTCCTTTTGGCTAGTTCAACATCCCTCACAACAAGCCCTGTTAGTATATATTTCTTGTTTTTATTTTTAAATAAATTCAATTCCTTTTGATAACCTATATGTTCATATACTTCTTGAAATTTTCATCTGAATGCTCTTAGCCTTAGAAGTAGATGCAATAGAAGTAGTAGTTGAAGTAGCTGTAGTAAATGTAGTAGTGATAGTAGTATTAGTAGTAGTGTACACATATCACCCTTTGGTTAGATGATCTTCCCCTTTAAGCATAATTTTGTAAATAGAGTAGTGTGGTAGTAGTAGAGGTAGCAGCAGTAGTGGTAGTAGTCATAGTAGCAGTGGTAACATGCAAACATTGCCTTTTAGATAACCTAGCTTATTAATTCCTGAAAGTTGAAATTAACTCATTCAGTCATTCCTGAGTTACGCCTTTTTGACAATCCGTATACACATAACGTATTTTGATTTAGTTCAACACTCTATTCAACATTCTTTAAAATGCTCACCTGAATGCCCTTCGTCTTTTTGGAAAGAAAAGTTTAAAAAACATAACTTTCTCAATAACATTACATAAAAAAACAAGTTTTTTCAACTGAAAGCAAGGAGCAACATTAAAACTTAAAACGAAGAGTAATTATTACGCATATGAAGGGGGTTGCTCCCTCCGCAACACCTCGCTCGTTAAGCTAAAGTTTTTTTTTAGCACTTTTGAAAAAAGCTTCTTATTGCTCCAAATAAACGACCCTTGTGTTTCAAGAGTCGTTCTTAAAGAATTGGGACAAAATCCATACTCTAGCATAAAGAGCGAGATGTTGAGAAGGAGGCAACCCCTTAACATACATAATAATTTCTGATCATTTTAAGTTTTAATGTTGCTCCTTGCTTTCAGTTGAAAAAAACTTGTTTTATATATTTAATTTCTGATCGTTTTTTTAATAATTCCAAGAAATCTGGCTCCACCTCCACTGAGAAATACCCTTTCCAAAAATATATCTTCTAGACAATTCAATCCCGGTGACAATTTACCCAGGGCAGTTACCCTTAACAACTCCACGCGTAAAATTGAGACGGAAAAGAGAAAGCGAGAAATATAAAAAGCATTTTTTATAGGAATACTGCCAAATTCCCCCAGTGAACAATTTTCCCAGACAAGTTCACCCCCTGGAAACTTCCCCCGTGAAAAAAAAGCAGAAAATTCGTCTTCCCACCCTAAAATGTATGCATGCTTCCCAATAACAAATACTGTGCGTTAACAATGGGTACTTTTTAAAACTTAAAGACCTTCTCCCTGGGGCTGTGGGGGGGGAGGGTTCATGTTATATTCAAAGGCATAGTTATTGGGCCTTTCAACTATGATGAACAAAATGGCTATCTCATAATTTTACTCTTACAATTTTGAGGAAAAAGGGGTGGGGGAGGGGGCCTAGTTGCCCTCCAATATTTTGGTCACTTGAAAATGGCATTAGAACTTTTAATTTCTGTAAGAATCGACCCTTTCATGATATTCTAGGACTACTGGGTCGATACGACCCCCCCCTGAAAAAAAAGAACACGAATCTGTGATTTTATTCTTGTTAAAATTACAAAATTCCACATTTTTGCAGATAGGAGCTTGAAACCTCTACAATAGGGTTCTCTGATACGCTGAATCTGATGGTGTGATTTTGATTAAGATTCTCTGACTTTTAGGGGATGTTTTCACCTTTTTTTCGAAAACGAGGCAAATTTTCTCAGGCTCGTAACCTTTGATGGGTCCGACTAAACTTAATGAAACTTATATATTTGAAATCAGCATAAAAATTTAATTTTTTTTATATCTATTGGTGTCAAAATTCCATTTTTAGAGTTTCGGTTACTATTGAGCGGGATCGCTCCTTACTTACAGTTCGTTGCCACGAACTGTTTGATATACTATATGTAAACAATGAACGAATTGTCCTGAGGACTGTGGGGAGTTTTCCCCCTTTTTTCGAAAATGAGGCAAATTTTATCAGGCTCGTAACCTTTGATTGGTGAAACTAATCTAAATAAAATTTCTATATTTGAAATCAGCATAAAAATTCAATTCTTTTGATATATCTATTGGTGTCAAAACTCCGTTTTTTAGAGTTTCGGTTACTATTGAGCGGGATCGCTCCTTACTTACAGTTCGTTACAACGAGCTGTTTGATTTACTATGTGTAAACAATGAACGAATTGTCCTGAGGACTACGGGGACTTTGACATGCTCAAAGACATAATTACTGGATCTTTCAACAATTCTGAACAAAATAGCTGTCTTTGATCGGATGTGTTTCGGGGAATAGTAGGCTTGGGGGGGGGGAATGGTTGCCCTCTATTTAGTTTTGACTCTTAAAAAGATCAAAAGAACTTCTGAATTCCAATCAAATAAGCCCCTTCCGATCCGAAGTTTATACAACCAACCGTTTCATAAAAACGTTATATGCCTTGGGACATAACTTACAACCCTCGCTAGTGTTGGGCGATATTGGGTATCGATATTGATATATCGATATATCACACCAAATGTCGATATCGAAACGTAAATATTGATATCGAAAATGATATTATTTCGGCTTTTTCTGGTATCTACCGGTGAACATCCAGCACAAAAGATCCAACATAGAAAATTGTTTTGGCAAATGGCAGAGAAGGAAGAAAATGGAATGGAAGAATCATAAATGCTGATACACAGCATACATAGGCTAGATGTACCCATAAGATGGTATAGCCCGTTCTCAAACTACGTTTAGTGAGGGTGGGTTCTCAAATGTTCCTGAGAACCTCCAAAAGGCTTGGATAAATAAAATACCTCCTAGGCTTATAGACCTTGTTCAGATCACACTCGTTAAAATTGACACATAGGGGAGAGTGGTATATGCTCGGACGGATTTCGGAGAACCTCCAAAAGGTATCGTTAACATTGGAGTAGAAAAATGGTTTATGGCTCAAATGAAAGCCCCAGAACTGCTGCATAAACTGTGATTTTTCCAGATTTTTCTTGTATAGCTAGAAGAAATAAAAGGGGAGGGGGGTGTCCCTGCTTATACCATTTGTCCCACTAAGTACCAGGGGTGGTATATCTTGGGAAACGAGGTGGTATACTCTGGGACATACTAAAAAGATTCAAGTATTGGTCAAAAACTTTGACTTTTTTTTGGCTCTTCCAGCTCTTCCAACAGTCCCAACTTTTCCTCTAGCCCTGTCACCCCATGCTTTCTTATCTTTTCTTTCGGATTCTTGTTCTTCAATCTGTTTTTTCACAGGAGTGTCAGTAAGAATCTTTGTAGAGACTTTCTTCCTGCCTTTGCCCCTCAGTACACGTGGCATGTAAAGGCTTGTGGCACGCCCCAAACTTATTGCCTCTGGCTTTCTAGGTGAAAGCTCTGGGTTTCGAGCCCGAAATCCAGCTAACCAGTCTATGCCGGCTTATTTGGAGTCTGTCTAGTTGTCTAGGACAGTCTTGTTGTTTGCAACGGCGTAGTTGTAAGCAAGGGTTCTGGTGTCTCAACTGGTCAGACCATAACACATTCTGCTCGCTTGCAGCAGGTATTGAGAGAGTGATGCTTCTTCAGGCGTAAGAATAGTAGCAAATTCGAACTGTAAGAATTCCTACGGTGTTGGCGGTATGGGGGGGGGTTGAGGATGTTAATAATATGCCTACACCACTCAGAGAGAGAGACAGAGAGAGAGAGAGAGAGGGAGAGAGAGAGAGAGAGAGGGAGAGAGAGAGAGAGGGAGAGGGAGAGAGAGAGAGAGAGAGAGAGAGAGAGAGAAAGAGAGAGAGAAAGAGAGGGATAGAGAGAAAGAAATTATGGTGTTCTCTGAACTCAATATAAGACCTGAATATAATTACAAAACATTGCCCCTAGAACGGCAAAGCCGCCTATGGGCTGTGGGTAGATTCTATCCGTAAACATGCTATTTCCAACCAATGCAACCCCTCACTGTTTGCAACATCACCTCAAATGAATCAATTTTATTACCCTTTTCTCTCCCCATCAATTTTGACCAAAATTGGATCACTCGTAGAACTACGCAGTTACAATTTGTGACTTTAACTGTCCACGCAATAAAAGAAAAAGAAAATGGTGTTATCGCTATTGAGAGAAAACTAAAGATTACGACAAAGAAGAAAGGGGATAATTACAAACAAAAAAAGACAAAAAGAAAGGACATTTATCTTAAAAAACAAAAACTGAAAATTCCAACATGTGGTATACCATGTCCCACTACATACCACTTGTCCTTGTCCCAGTATATACCATGCGACCTCTACTAGCAAATTGTATCTGTTTTTTTTTTACTGTTGCATGTTTTTCCACAAGATGGCCACACAACATAACTTGATGTTTTAGGTTTTGTTTGCTATCTTACACACAATTTCTGCAAACAATAACAAAATAAAGCACAAAAAACAATTACCCAAATATTTATTTGGGAGTATAGCCGAAACTTTGAGATCGATTTTCTCAAAAACGAAAATAGCAACTTACCAAAATGATAAAACTGTCATGTCCGTCAGTAAATGAACTATACTAGGTGGCTTTATGGGATTTTTAAAGAATGCTAGATGGCAGATAAGTACTGTGTCCCACCTTATACCCTGTCCCTGCATATACGACTTACCCCTACCTCAATCCGCGTTTCTACAAACTTTATATTACCCCTGATGAACTTCTCCAAATTCAGAGTAAAACAGCAAGAGACATGGATTGGACCTTACTGGAATCTGTATCAGTAGATGCAAGTGCCGTGACAGACCCTGTGATTCAACCACTAGAGAATCAAGCCAGTTTGTTGGGATCACAAGACCAAGTTTCAGTTGTCAATGTCAGGCAAGCTGTATCTGTCACGCTCTCTAGATTTTCAGTAGGGAGTCTTTAGTTCCAAGAAAAACTGATCCACTCAAGTCATGGAAGTCTTGTAATATGGGTCTAAGAAAAGCCTATACGTGGTTGTCATGAAATTAATATCTATGCCTGCCACCTTTCTGAGAGTGGATCCCAAGTATGATTAGTTAATCAGCAACAGAAACTCTAAAAAACAGAATTTTTATAACAATAGATACATAAAATGAATTGGCTTTTTATGCCAACTCCAGATACATAAAATTCATCAAGTTTCATGTACTCATGAAAAGCTACGAGCCTGAAAAAATTCGTATTATTTTTTAGAAAGGGCGGGAACGTCCCTAAAAAGTCAATGCATCTTAGTAAAAAACACACCATCAGATCCGGCATATCAGAGAACCATACCATAAAGTTTTCTAGCTTCCATCTGCACAATAATGAAATTTTGCCAGAAGAAAGATCAAAAATGCGTGCTTTTTTGGTCAAATCCCCCTTGCAAAACTCTCCTAAATTTACCCTTTAAGGGGGAAAATGAGGGGGGAAATCGATTTTTGTGTTTATAACTATTGTGGAGTTTAAATGGTCGTTTCCTATCAAATCAAGCATGCTGACACCAAATCCGACTTCAGATTTTCATTTTTCCACACCCTAATGCCCATTTTTACCCTAAAAGGACGGGGAGGGGGGGTTATAACTTGAAATTAAGAGATTGTTGGATTGTTTGATCGTTTCCTATGAAATCAATGATGGTGAATTCAAAAATGAAGGTAAAAACTATATTTTATACAGCTAAATACCTCATCTCACCTAAAACGGTTGTGAAAGCTGACCTATATGAACTAGTTATTTTAGCCATTTTTGGTCGATTCATCCTTTCCTATTAAGCTAGGAATGGCGCCTTAGAATATGAGTCTCAAACGGTTTAATTAAAGACTAGTATTCTAAAATCCCCTTACCCCTCCGGTTCGTTGTTTCCCTTCCACAGTGCTATTCTTTAGGTTATCTAATCGGTGGGGCCATCTACCATAGTACTATGAAATATTATGTGCTTATCCTGTAGATCTTATCTGAAATACTAGAGCATATCTATGAAATAGTTCATAGGAAAAAAGAACGATTATCCGAGTCCAGAACTGTCCGTCTTTCGTTTCAGTATCTGGACCTACTTGAAATCCAGAGAAAGATCCTGAGAGCTGAACAAAGTGGCAACCTTGAGCTTTATCTACAGTCGTTGTTAGAAATGCTCCATTAATTTGCTGCGTCCGGCCACAATCTTTACACGAAGTCTACTTAGCTGTTCGTGCAGTCAATTATTCAGCTGAGGAAAGATAACCAAGAGCAGCACAGAACGCTAGAGGGATACCTGTTCATCCCAAGAACTGACAACTACTGGGCGTCACTTTCTGCTTATTTGGTGATCGAACAGACGTTTATGAGAAGCATGAAAACGACTGGCGGTCTGAGGAGAGGTAGAGGCATGACTGAATTACAGCGTACAATTTAGACATCTACTATGCCTACTTTGGTTCTCGTTAACGAGCACAAGCAGAACCTGATTGGCCTCGCGGAGCTGACTATTGAAAATGACACAGAAGCGATATCTTCGTGGAGAGCTAACGATCTGGTGGACATTGAATAGATAGTTCGACACATTGAGCCCCTAGAACCCTACAGGCAGAATTTACAGCTGTTGGACTTGGTTACTGTTGTCCGTGCTTCATCATCTGTAAACACAGACGATGCCAAATCTGTGGGAGGATTCTGAATGAAATGAAAGCGAAAGACATTGAAAAATATGTTTTCAAGAGAAAGACGAAACTTTAACTATGACTGAGACAGCATCCACGGTAATACATAGCGAGAAATAAATGGTCGACCCATCTCTTATCATCCAACTTCTAGCCACAGTGGCTAGCACCAGTGGTTCGGACTTTATCGAGGTTCTCTTATTTGAGCTCTGCACATTTCCACCATCATTCTTTAGTTCGTTCGAGGTAATTAGGACAGCCGACAAAGCCTCTCTACCAAATGTGTTGATGAAAATTAAGGGGCTTGATGGTCCAATGAAATTGCCAACCTTCCAGAGAGTTTGGACGGTGTTTTGCTATTCAACGAAATCCCGTGGACTGCCGGATCCACATAGTCTGAGGTTGCAGAACATTACGTAGATTATCCCACAAGGCATTTCGGCCGGGCAGTGGTAGTTTTGACTCTTATACTGCTACACCAACGACGATAAATTGTATGCAGCTGAAGAGAACCAAAGGTTTATCGTGTCCAACGACTAAATTCTCTCCGTACATGACGATTGTCAAAAGTAAGGACGAATTTTTGAGAAATCTGAAAAATAAACAACGCTTCATCGACCTATTTACTGAGAGGCTGGCGAATTCAGAATGTAAAGTTCTAAATGCTCAGGATGATTTTTGAGAAATCCCAATAATAAACAATGGTTCATCAACCTAATTACTGAGAGGCTGGCAAATTCAGGATGTAAAGTTCTACAAATTCAGGATGATGCCGATGTCTTAGTTGTGCAAACTGCATTCTGCTGCGCTCAAACTTTGTCGCCCACTTTAATTGGAAATTAAACCGACCTATTAGTCCTTCTGCTAAATACAATGCCGAGCTTGATGCATGTGCTATCATTATGCCGACAGACGCGCATGAGAATAACCTACGAGTTTACGACATAAACAGAATTAAGAACAAACTAGGAACGTGGATTTCTGGCGTCGGATTCCGATTCTTCATGAAGAAAACCCAAAGTTTGTCGTGTCCAACGACTGAATTCTCTCCTTACATGAAGACCGTCAAAAGTAAGAAGTCAACCACTTTAATTGGGAGTTATACTGACCTATTAGTCTTTCTGCTGTAGGCCATACCAAGCTTGATGCGTGAGGTATCTTTATGCAGACAGACACGCATGAAAATAACCCACGAGTGTACCACATAAGATGGATTAAGAACAAACTAGGAACGTGGATTTCCGACGTCGGATTCCGATTCTTCATGAAGAGAACCCAAATTTTGTCGCGTCCAACGACTGAATTCTCTCCTTACATGAAGACCGTCAAAAGTAAGAAGTCAACCACTTTAATTGGGAGTTATACTGACCTATTAGTCTTTCTGCTGTAGGCCATACCAAGCTTGATGCGTGAGGTATCTTTATGCAGACAGACACGCATGAAAATAACCCACGAATGTACGACATAAGATGAATTAAGAACAAACTAGGAACGTGGATTTCCGACGTCGGATTCCGATTCTTCATGAAGAGAACCCAAGGTTTGTCGTGTCCAACGACTGAATTCTTTCCTTACATCAAAATCGTCAAAAGTAAGTGGTCGACCACTTTAATTGGGAGTTATACCGACCTATTAGTCCTTATGCTGTACGCCATACCAAGCTTGACACATGTGCTATCTTTATCCTGACAGACACGCATGAAAATAACCGACGAGTGTACGACATAAAGAAGATTAAGAACAAACTAGGAACCGAAGCAGCAGAAAATCTACTCGTTTGCCGCGCAATGTCTGGCTGAGATACAATATCCAGACTTTACGACGTAGAGAAACCACCAGTGGTTTAACTGTCACTTAAAGATGGGATTTTTAAGGATGCTTGCCAGATCTTTATGACACCAGGATCCAACCACCAGGGGCGTTACTAGCCAAAATGTTTGGGGCGGGGGAGAGCCAATAGATTTTACCGACTGGCTGGTCATTTTTACCGACCTTTTTTTTATTTTTTTAATAATTAGAAGAAAAAAAACTTTCATGACATACAACCTTTTCCCCCAAGACTTGCAGGGCCATGTCATCCCCAAAGGCATGATTAGCCTACTTTACTTTTCAACTATGCTGATCTCTAGCTGCCCCCAATTGTTTTGGTCACAAAATGGGGAACTAGAGCTCTAACATCCATTTGAGCAAGCCCTCTCCCAATCTTATATGAACATTGGTTTGATACAATAACCCTGATAAAAAAAAAAAAACAACAAAAAAAATATAGGCTATGTGATCTTTCTTCTGGCAAAAATTACAAAATTTCACATTTTTTCAGATAGAAGCTAGAAATCCTTACAGTAAGGTTCTCTGATATGCCAGATCTGATGCTGCAATTTTAATTTAGATTCTTTGACTTTTTTGGGATTCTGCCCTTTCTCAAAATTCATAAAAATTTTCTCAGACTTCCATGGCTTGTGGTGG
The DNA here is from genome assembly GCF_049724085.1 of Artemia sp. Qi Xiang Cuo. Taxonomy (NCBI): domain Eukaryota; kingdom Metazoa; phylum Arthropoda; class Branchiopoda; order Anostraca; family Artemiidae; genus Artemia; species Artemia sp. Qi Xiang Cuo. The sequence continues at coordinate 15,229,450 of NC_142810.1, read as the reverse complement.
GTACATGAAACTTAATGGATATTATAGGCTATACCTGGGGTTGGTATAAAAACCAATTCACTTGATATACCTATTGTTATCAAAATTCTGTGTTTTACAGTTTTGGTTTTTATTTGGCCAAGCTGCTCCTTACTTACAGTTTGTTGCCACAAACTATATGATTAACTGACCAGGCTTGGAATCCACTCTCCAAAAGGGCATTGGTGGCAGACATGGACATTAATTTTATGACAAATTTATATAGGTATCGGCAACCACCAGGAGATCGCCAAAGCTGAAGAGAAAGCTTTGCTCCGCATACACACAGGGAAAAGTAATAAGAAGACCCTGAAGGATGTCTGGGTGCGAGCATTTACAATGCGGGTTGCAAGATCAAATGCTTTCGTTCAGGCAAAGCGGCTTCCGCCGACTTTCGATGCAGGAAAGTACCACTTTTAAAGGCGTTGCTTACTAATATTGAAGTGACAAGACTCGTCCAATCACTAAACCCCCAAGAGTGGGGATGGCGCCTCTCTTCGTCACGGAATATGTATGTTCCCAGTGTGACAAATGTTGCACCAGCACCGGAAAATCTGCTAAATATGGTGTAGTGCCACTGCAACAGCAGGTGCGAGGCTCTCAAATACAACTGCCGTCGGAACAGTTTACTATGAAGCTGAGCAGGAAGAAGAATTAGCTTTAGATTGTGCTTTAAAATCAAAATGTTTTTGTGATTAATTTACCTGAGTTCTTAACGTTCCTTTTAATAACTGACTGATCTGAAGTTTTGAGTTCGACTAAAGAAGTGGTTTTCAAGATATTATGCTTAGCAAAACTTCATATTAAACGCCCCTTAGAGGTTGAAATCAGGTAAATAGTAGAAAACTGATTCTTAATTTAATATTTGGTAAAACAGTATTTTATTTGATATAAAATGATCCTTTAGCCGCAGGAATCCGTCCAATAATGATCTGCATATTTTACCCCCGTTCCGAGAATCAGAAAATTGAATCTGGGGTAAAGAAAACTAGATTTGTGACGTCAGATTCCGATTCTTCATGCTTGTTTTAATAGGAAACAACTATTATAAACTCCAAAATGTCTATAAGCACAAAAATCGATACCCCCCTCTCATTTTCCCCCTTCAATGGCAAGTTTAGGACACTTATGCAAGGAAGATTCGGGTGGATTTTTTTTTTGTGAAATTAAGCTGATTTTTCTGGATGTTTTGGTGTAAAAAAAAATTCTGTGACAATTTCCCCGAGGTCAAACCGTATTTTTCCTCCACTAGATAGCTCAATGAGAGCTGGGATATTTTGGCATTCAAATGCACCCTTTGGTGTATCTCCCTTCCTCCGAAACTACGAAACAATCAGAGAACCCCATTGTAGAGGTTTAATGCCTTTTCAAGTTTTGTAATTTATCTCCTGAGATTCCTGAGTAACTTCTCAGGTGCTTCCCCCAAGCAACTCAGGCGCGTCCCCAGGTGGTGGATAGGGGAACATCCTTCAGATATGGAGGATACCCTCGAATATTAAATAAGAGGGCGCGGACCAAGGGGGGACCCAGTCTCTGGGGGTCTTAAATAGCCGGTGCACCCTTGTCTGGGGGATATAAATACAGACAGAGGAGGAGGTGAGCCCCTCTGATAGCTATCTTGCTGGGCCCACCGGCGCGTGGATATGTCCCGAAGACGTTAAACTCACCCCCAGTAATGGGATAAATTGCTTGGTGACGCCGTGATGCCAAGTGGGATGATCCTTCCAGTGAGGACAACTACAAAGAGCGGAAGACTCACTCGGGGGTGTCAACGGTCCCGATTAGAAGCAGAGAGGATTGGCTTGCCGTTGCTTCATAAGCTAGCCATCAAACTTCTCCTCTTTAATAAATTATGACTAGGCAATCACTGAGGACACGAAATAGGGCTACCACGTCTGGGGAAATCGACGGACAAGCTACCGCGTCCGGTGAAACCGAAGGACAAGCTACCGCATTCGGGGCAACCGATATATTGACAGCCAACAGCGTTGGAAACGAATCAAGGCAACGTTTGACAAGCCCGTCACAAACGGACGCTAGACCGGTTTTATCTACAAAAATTACCACCAGAATCAGCACGTTAAATCTTCGGACACTTTCGAAACCAGGAAAGAAAGATATGCTCCTCCGTGAAGCAAACCGCTGCAATTGGGACATCATTGGCCTCTCAGAGACTCATCTACCAGGTATCAGCGAAGAACAGATAGGAGACGCAACGCTCCTGCTTTCTGGAAGACAAGACGGAACACACAGACAAGGAGTCGGCTTTTTGCTGACAAAAGCAGCAAGGAAATCTCTTCTATCAGTGGTGTCTGTGTCGGAGAGATTAATGATGATCCGACTCAAAAGCAAGTTCAAAAACCTCTCCGTGGTACAGGTCTATGCTCCGGATTCATCAAGGTCGGACGAAGAGTCGGAAGATTTCTACTCTCAGCTCCAGAGCCTTGTCGACACCATTCCGAAGAAAGACATCGTGTTAGTCCTCGGGGACTTCAATGCCATCACGGGGAGTGACAATAGTGGAAACGAAGCTGTCATGGGCACGGTCGGGATCGGAAAGATCAACGGCAGATGAGAACGACTCACTGAATTCTGCCGAGATAACGAGCTTTTTATCAAAAACACAATGTTGAAGCACAGACGAAAGAGAAAAGTTACGTGGTGGTCCCTCGATAGAAGGACTGCCAACATGAAAGATTATATACTGGTATCCAGCTGATGGAAATCTTCATTCACAGACACAGTGAAGCTAGGAGGTGGGGACTTTGATAGTGATCACAATCTCCTCATGTCATTGCTTCGCCTAAGATTAAAGGTCGTTGTCAAGTTGAAACAAAACGTTCCGAGATTCCGGATAAAAGCCCTTAAAGACCTTAAAACGAGAAAAGAGTACAGAATGCAGCTCAACAAACGACTGTCAAAGACCTTGCAAGAAACACCTGATCTGCTGAGTCCAGCCGACATCGATCTACTTGTTTCGAAAAGCAGCCTGGCCGTATGCGAGACAGCTGAGCTCGTCCTCGGCCGTAAATCTGCAGAAGACAAGCCATGGATTACCCAGGAGATTATTGATATGTGTACCGAGAAACGAACTCTCAAAAACAAGCAAGATCGAGAAAGCAAGGATAGATTCAAAAACCTTAAACGTCAAATTGAGAAGAAAACCCGCCAAGAACTAAAAGACATGAATACTGAAAAATTTCGGTAATGTGAGGAGGACTCCCGTAGGGGTAACTCACACCTCATGTTCAAACGTGCTAGAGAGCTGACAAACCGCAAAGAAGCGAAGTGCCTCGATCTCTTAGATAAAAATGGACACAAAATCACTACTTGTGCCGGAATCCGATATCGCTGGAAAGAACACTTCCTGGAAAAGCTTAATCTCACAATAAACCCGGATCCTGAAGTGCTTCGAAAGTTCCCAGCACACAGAGATGAGAAACCACCCCCACCACCCTCAAGGTCAGAAGTAGAAGCCGCACTAAAATCCCTCAAGTCAAATAAGGCACCCGGAATAGACGGTATACAGTCAGAACTTCTAAAAGTGGAATCTGATGTCGTCGTTGATCTGTACCAAAAAATAGTAACAGCTGTATGGAAATAAATACTTCCCCGAGTCTTGGTCGAAATCTGTCATAGTGCCCTTGCACAAGAGAGGATCTAAAAGTAACTGCGAAAACTACAGACCCATATCGCTTACTTGCCAACCAGCTAAAATCCTTACGAAAATTCTCCTTGATCGGATCAGAAACCTGACAAGACAAGTAATCCCTGAATATCAAGCTGGCTTCTGTCAAAACCGATCCACCATAGACCAAATTTTTGTGATCAGACAAATTATGGAAAGATACCTGGAATTCGGGAAAGAGCTATGCCAGCTGTTTATCGATTTCAAACAAGCTTTTGATCTAATTTGGCGAGATGGCCTATGGCACATCCTGGCACACTACGGTATTCCCACTGACATTATTGACATTGTCAAGAGCATGTACGAGAAGTCGAGAAGCATGGTGTAGACCAGCGAAGGCTTTACTGAAGAATTCTCAACCTCTTCAGGAGTGCTGCAAGGATGCCTACTCTCCCCCACTCTGTTCTGCCTATTCCTGAATGCTGTACTGACACTGGTGCCCAATGACACGGGAGCACTCATAAGTGGACACCTCTTTGACTTGCTTGCAGACGCCGATGATAATAATCGCCTAAACGAACAACTAGAGGAACTGCAATCAAGCACTAACAATATTGATCATGCAGCTAGTTCCTTTGGGATGAAAATCAATGCTAACAAGACAAAAGCCATGAAGGTAACCCGACATACAGATACAGGCCTTCAACCCAGCAAAATTTTGAGCCTGGGGTAAGATATCGTGTGGGTTGACAATTTCGTTTACCTTGTACGTGTGCTGACGACCAAACACGACTCTTCAAAAGACATTAAACGACGCCTCACCCTTGCCTCAGCATGCTTCAAGTCATTGCGATCGATCTGGAAAAACAAACATCTGTCACTGAAACTAAAAACACGCCTTTTTCGAGCTCTTGTGGTTCCAGTAGCAACGTACGGAGCAGAGACATGGACCTTGAAAGCAGAAGACAAACGCCGGTTGGCGGCCTTTGAAACAAAATCCCTCAGGAAGCTTACTGGTATCACCTACCGTGACCGAATATCAAACGAACGGCTATTGTCTTCGCTCAACTATTCCCAGACCATCATGCAGACCATCCAGCTTCAACAGCTTCGATGGTTAGGCCACATTCAGCGGATGTCCCCAGCCCAACTTCCGAAAATTGCGTTTGAAGGAAGGATTGATGCCTTCCGTCCAAAGGGACGACCTCCCAAGCGCTGGAGGGAAAACTTTCCCAGCCATCCCCTGTCGGTACTCCTTTAGACTGCAGCGAACAGGGAATCGTATAAGAAGCTTTGCCATAGTTCAGTCAGAGGAGAAGCCCCGAGTCGGCCAATCCGGCCGGATGGGAGTTAAAGTAAAGTAAAAGTAATTTATCTATTGCTTACAGATAGTATTTGTTATTGAGAAACATACGGCCATTTTTCACGAGGGAATTCTCTGCATAAGGGGGGGGGATATTTTCCGGGGGATAGACGCCTAGAACCGCCTTTAACATAATGCGTCCTGCTTTCTATAATGGTCTGTTGTAGTTTCCACAATTTTGTTTCTAAAGTATTATATTTTCATCATATTTTGGTATGTTTTATTAGTATTAACCTGACGTCACGTCTTGGGTGGGATATTAGGTAGGGATATTCAGCAAGTACCAGCAGCAACAAGTTTCCCTCCCTCAGGGATCTCATATCGAATAAGTTTTTTTTTTATAAACTTGAGAGGGAGCTCATTCAATTTGAAAATAAAATCTGGAGTGAATACGGTAAACTAAATCTCAAACGGTAAAAATCGGTTCTGAGAGGGCAGAGAAATTTGTAAGAAAAGACAAAAAACTAAAATGTTTTAAAAAATATTATAAGAAACTATATTTAAAACCACAGAATTTGTGGCAGGAAGGGGTGTTGGGGATAGAATGGCTGCTTCCTACCCGTGTTTGTCCCTGTAGATTGTGTCTCACAATGGATTTTGATTATGCTCCTGCGAACTAATCTGTTTCGAAAAAAAAATGTTCACCTGGATTTGGACCGGGTGCCCTCCACCCAGAACAGTTTTCTCAGGATTTATGTAATTTTCTCTAAAAAATTTCCTATATTGTTAGTCTAGAGTCCCTCAGTATATCCAGCAAAAATATCCCTATTTCCCTGCAGACAAAATTAAAAGAAGAGCTTCAGAGACTTGAAAGCCTAATATAATAGAGAAAGTTAACATTCTAATCATTTGGGTAAATGCATTGGTCTGGATTGGGGAAAAAGATGAAAGTTTTTGGCTTTGTATCTTGACTATGGTTGTCAACAAATTAAATCAGGAGACCCCATTACCCTATCCCAAAATTTGATTATGTGATATCAAGGCTCAGGGAAACAAAATATTTTTCTTATCTCTGGATGTTGGTCACCAAAGTTATCTGAAATATCCTCACATTTTACCACTTTCAGCTTACTGTAATATTATGCTAGCTTGGTATGATAGTTGATGCCATGGGTGCCGGCAGGGAGGCATACCCCCCCTTGGAAAGTTGGGACCATGAAATAATCATACAAAAACTACGGGGAAAAGAGAAGAAAAGCGAAAAACCATTGACAAAATGTGCGTTGCCCAATTAATGGCTACCAGCCTATAGTATTTACCATCAGTAATGAAAATATAAGTGTTAATTTGTGACTTAGTGACGCCTTTTTAATTTTCTACGAACATTTCTTCTATATAATTTGGTTGGAGTAAAAAAAAAAATCGAATTCTTCATAGTAATGAATGGTAAGTAAAGAACGATCCTTGTCAATAACGAAAGTATAAGAGCCTAACTATTGATAACATTCAATCAAAGAATCACCTTTTTATGGTGATTCTAAATATTATTTGCTTATTAGTAATTAGTGCAGTTATGAGTACACAAGAAAGTTCGTATAATCACAGAAAACACAAGGAAAACAACTTGATAAGGGGCAATTTCGATAAAAATATGCCGTCAACTTTTGCTTGCATTGCAAGAGTACCCATGGGCTGATTTACGAAGCCACTATAATCAGAAATGTTTCCCCCGAACGGAATTCTGGGAATTTGTGAATTTCCCCCCTGAACGGATACGTTTTTTTGTCTTTTATTATCATTTTTTTTTCCAGGAATGATTGTATTTATCTAGTTGTCGCTTTGAAAAAGATTTAATTTTTTACAGTTATGAAGTATAAAGGTGTCAAATATATTGGATTTTGACATTCAAAATTAAATTTTTAAATATTGACTTAAATGTTTATCTGATTTTCTTAATCTCAGTTTTAATGTTTTACTTTGAACAAGCTACTTTGATAATGCAATACTTTTTATAAGCACTGACTCTAAAGGCATCAAATATTTTGGTGTTTGATAACCAAGTTCAAAACTGTCGATATTGTTAAAAAATATCCGTCCAACACTTCGTCATTGCTCAACAGAACTGAATGCTGAGAGTTTTGTATCTTAGTTTTTGTAAGTAGACTATTGTTTTATTTACTTTTTGCAATTACTTACTTTATTCATTTCTATATACTTTTACTTTAATTGACATACTTTTTTCATTGCCTTTAGAAAAATCTTAGTCTCTAAGCTTCATGAAATAAAGAAAACAAACAAGTTTTTTCAACTGAAAATGAGGAGCAACATTAAAACTTAAAATGAACAGAAATTATTACGTATGTATATGAGGGGGGTTGCCCCCTCCTCAACACTTCGCTCTTCACGCTACAGTTTTTCGGCACTTTAAAAAAGTTGCTTATTGTTCTTATTAAACGACCTTTGTGTTTCAGGAGTCGTTTTTAAAGAATTGGGACAAAAATTAAACTTTAGCTTACAGAGGGAGGTGTTGAGGAATCCCCTTCATATACGAATTATTTCTGTTCGTTTTAAGTTTTAATATTGCTCCTTACTTTCAGCTGAAAAAAACCATTATTTTGTTTTATTTCAGATCGTTTTTAAATAACGCCATTATACCTGGCTCCACCTCCACGGAAAAAAACCCTTCCTGTAGAAAAATCCTCTGAACAATTCAATTCTGGCGAAAATTTACCCTGGACAATTATTTTTGACATCTCCACACGTAAAATTGAATCGGTAAAGAGAAAGCAAGACATACAAAAACATTTCGTGTAGAAATTCTGGCAAATTCACCCAGTGTAAAATTTCCCCTGAAAAGTTCACCCCCTGGAAACTTCCCTCTCCATGGAAAATTCTCCTAGCTGAAAATTCGTCCTATCCTCTCACCCAAAAAATACATTCATACTTCCCAAAAAAATTAAATAATGGGCAAACTGTGTAACTTAAAAACCTTTCCCCAGGAGCTTTAGGGGGTCATTTTATGCCAAAATACATAGTTATTGGGCCTTTCAACTGTGCTGAACAAAAAAGCTATCTCAAAATTTTGATCGGACGATTTTCTGAAAATAGTTGCGTGGGAGGGGGCCTAGTTGCCCTCAGATTCTTTTGGTCACGTAAAAAGGACACTAGAACTAGAATGAACCATCTCCTGACGTTCTAGGTCTACTGGGTCGATATGATCACCACTGAAAAAAAAAATAATAATAAACACGCATCCGTGATCTTTCTTCTGGCGAAAATTACACAATTCCACATCTTCGCAGATATGAGCTTTGAACCTGTACACTATTGGGTTCGTTGATACATTAAATCTGATGGTGTGATTTTCATTTAAATTGTATAACTTCAAGGGGGTCTTTTCCCCTTTTTCCGAAAATAAGAAAAATTTTCTTAGGCTCGTAGCTTTTGGTGGGTAAGACTAAACTTAATGAAACTTATATATTTGGAATCAACATAATAAGCCAATTCTTTTGATATATCTATTGGTATACAAATTCTGTTTTTTAGAGTTTCAGTTAAGATTGAGTCGTTCCTTACTTACAGTTCGTTAACACGAACTGTTTGATTATCCATCAAAATCCAAATAGAGATCATTGAAATATTTATTCAATGATTGCGTGGTTTGCCACGCAATGTCTGGCTGAGATACAATATCCAGACTTTACGACGTAGAGAAACCACCAGTGGTTTCACTGTCACTTAAAGATGGGATTTTTAAGGATGCTTGCCAGATCTTTATGACACCAGGATCCAACCACCAGGGGCCTTACTAGCCAAAATGTTTGGGGGGGGGAGCCAATAGATTTTATCGACGGGCTGGTCATTTTTACCGACTTTTTTTATTTTGTTAATCATTAGAAGAAAAAAAACTTTCATGACATACAACCTTTTCCCCCAAGACTTGCAGGGCCATGTCATCCCCAAAGGCATGATTAGCCTACTTTACTCTTCAACTATGCTGATCTCTAGCTGCCCCCAATTGTTTTGGTCACAAAATGGGGAACTAGAGCTCTAACATCCATTTGAGCAAGCCCTCTCCCAATCTTATATGAATATTGGTTTGATACAATAACCCTGATAAAAAAAAAAAAAACATAGGCTATGTGATCTTTCTTCAGGCAAAGATTAAAAAATTTCACATTTTTTCAGATAGAAGCTAGAAATCCTTACAGTAAGGTTCTCTGATATGCTAAATCTGATGGTGCAATTTTTATTAATATTCTTTGACTTTCTAGGGACGTTTCTGCCCTTTCTCAAAAGTTATACACATTTTCTCAGACTTCCATGGCTTGTGGTGGGTACATGAAACTTGATGGATATTATAGGCTATATTTGGGGTTGGTATAAAAACCAATTCACTTGACTTACCTATTGATAACAAACTTCCGTGTTATAGAGTTTCGGTTGTTATTTGGCCGAGCTGCTCCTTACTTACAGTTTGTTGCCACGAACTATATGATTAATTGACCAGGCTTGGAATCCACTCTCCAAAAGGGCATTGGTGGCAGACATGGGCATTAATTCTATGACAAATTTATATAGGTATCGGCAACCACCAGGAGATCGCCAAAGCTGAAGAGAAAGCTTTGCTCCGCATACACACAGGGAAAAGTAATAAGAAGACCCTGAAGGATGTCTGGGTGCGAGCATTTACAATGCGGGTTGCAAGATCAAATGCTTTCGTTCAGGCAAAGCGGCTTCCGCCGACTTTCGATGCCGGAAAGTACCACTTTTAAAGGCGTTGCTTACTAATATTGAAGTGACAAGACTCGTCCAATCACTAGACCCCCAAGAGTGGGGATGGCGCCTCTCTTCGTCACGGAATATGTATGTTCCCGGTGTGACAAATGTTGCACCAGCACCGGAAAATCTGCTAAATATGGTGTAGTGCCACTGCAACAGCAGGTGCGAGGCTCTCAAATACAACTGCCGTCGGAACAGTTTACTATGAAGCTGAGCAGGAAGAAGAATTAGCTTTAGATTGTGCTTTAAAATCAAAATGTTTTTGTGATTAATTTACCTGAGTTCTTAACGTTCCTTTTAATAACTGACTGATCTGAAGTTTTGAGTTCGACTAAAGAAGTGGTTTTCAAGATATTATGCTTAGCAAAACTTCATATTAAAGGCCCCTTAGAGGTTGAAATCAGGAAAAAGTAAAAAACTGATTTTTAATTTAATATTTGGTAAAACAGTATTTTATTTGATATAAAATGATCCTTTAGCCGCAGGAATCCGTCCAATAAGGATCTGCATATTTTACCCCCCGTTCCAAGAAGCAGAAAATTGAATCTGGGGTAAGGAAAACTAGATTTGTGACGTCAGATTCCGATTCTTCATGCTTGTTTTAATAGGAAACAACTATTATAAACTCCAAAATGTCTATAAGCACAAAAATCGATACCCCCCTCTCATTTTCCCCCTTCAATGGCAAGTTTAGGACACTTATGCAAGGAAGATTCGGGTGGATTTTTTTGTGAAATTAAGCTGATTTTTCTGGATGTTTTGGTGTAAAAAAAAATTCTGTGACAATTTCCCCGAGGTCAAACCGTATTTTTCCTCCACTAGATAGCTCAATGAGAGCTGGGATATTTTGGCATTAAAATGCACCCTTTGGTGTATCTCCCTTCCTCCGAAACTACGAAACAATCAGAGAACCCCATTGTAGAGGTTTAATGCCTTTTCAAGTTTTGTAATTTATCTATTGCTTACAGATAGTATTTGTTATTGAGAAACATACGGCCATTTTTCACGAGAGAATTCTCTGCATAAGGGGGGAGGGATTTTCCGGGGGATAGACGCCTAGAACCGCCTTTAACATAATGCGTCCTGCTTTCTATAATGGTCTGTTGTTGTTTCCACAATTTTGTTTCTAAAGTATTATATTTTCATCATATTTTGGTATGTTTTATTAGTATTAACCTGACTTCACGTCTTGGGTGGGATATTAGGTAGGGATATTTAGCAAGTACCAGCAGCAACAAGTTTCCCTCCCTCAGGGATCTCATATCGAATATGTTTTTTTTATAAACTTGAGAGAGAGCTCATTCAATTTGAAAATAAAATCTGGAGTGAATACGGTAAACTAAATCTCAAACGGTAAAAATCGGTTCTGAGAGGGCAGAGAAATTTGTAAGAAAAGACAAAAAACTAAAATGTTTTAAAAAATATTATAAGAAACTATATTTAAAACCACAGAATTTGGGGCAGGAAGGGGTGTTGGGGATAGAATGGCTGCTTCCTACCCGTGTTTGTTCCTGTAGCTTGTGTTTCACAATGGATTTTGATTATGCTCCTGCGAACTAATCTGTTTCGAAAAAAAAATGTTCACCTGGATTTGGACCGGGTGCCCTCCACCCAGAACAGTTTTCTCAGGATTTATGTCATTTTCTCTAAAAAATTTCCTATATTGTTGGTTCAGAGTCCCTCAGTATATCCAGCAAAAATATCCCTATTTCCCTGCAGACAAAATTAAAAGAAGAGCTTCAGAGACTTGAAAGCCTAATATAATAGAGAAAGTTAACATTCTAATCATTTGGGTAAATGCATTGGTCTGGATTGGGGAAAAAGATGAAAGTATTTGGCTTTGTATCTTGACTATGGTTGTCAACAAATTAAATCAGGAGACCCCATTACCCTATCCCAAAATTTGATTATGTGATATCAAGGCTCAGGGAAACAAAATATTTTTCTTATCTCTGGATGTTGGTCACCAAAGTTATCTGAAATATCCTCACATTTTACCACTTTCAGCTTACTGTAATATTATGCTAGCTTGGTATGATAGTTGATGCCATGGGTGCCGGCAGGGGGAGGGGCATACCCCCCCCCCCCCCGTTAAATTTGGAACTATGAAATAATTATAAGGAAACCAAAGGAAAAAGAGCAGAATAGGGGAAAAATATGGAAAAAATGTGTGTTGCCCAAATAATGGCTGCCTGCCAATAGATTTTGACCATTAATAAGGAAAATAAAAGTTCTACTTTGTGACTGAGTAACCCCTTTTTAGTTTTACACAAACATTTTGTCTATATGATTTGGTTGGAGAAACAAAAAACTCAAATTCTTCATAGTAATGAATGGTAAGTAAATAACGATCCTTGTCAATAACGAAAGTATAAGAGCCTAACTATTGATAACATTCAATAAATGAATCAGCTTTTTATGGTGATCCTAAATATTATTTGCTTATTAGTAATTAGTGCAGTTATGAGTACACAAGAAAGTTCGTATAATCACAGAAAACACAAGGAAAACAACTTGATAAGGGGCAATTTCGATAAAAATATGCCGTCAACTTTTGCTTGCATTGCAAGAGTACCCATGAGCTGATTTACGAAGCCACTATAATCAGAAATGTTTCCCCCGAACGGAATTCTGGGAATTTGTGAATTTCCCCCCTGAACGGAAACATTTTTTTGTGTTTTATTATCATTTGTTTTTTTTTTTCCAGGAGTGATTGTATTTATCTAGTTGTCGCTTTGAAAAAGATTTAATTTGTTAAAGTTATGAAGCATAAAGGTGTCAAATATATTGGATTTTGACATTCAAAATTAAATTTTTAAATATTGACTTAAATGTTTATCTGATTTTCTTAATCTCAGTTTTAATGTTTTACTTTGAACAAGCTACTTTGATAATGCAATACTTTTTATAAGCACTGACTCTAAAGGCATCAAATATTTTGGTGTTCTATAACCAAGTTCAAAACTGTCGATATTGTTAAAAAATATCCGTCCAACACTTCGTCATTGCTCAACAGAACTGAATGCTGAGAGTTTTGTATCTTAGTTTTTGTAAGTAGACTATTGTTTTATTTACTTTTTGCAATTACTTACTTTATTCATTTTTATATACTTTTACTTTAATTGACATACTTTTTTCATTGCCTTTAAAAAAATGTTAGTCTCTAAGCTTCATGAAACAAAGAAAACAAACAAGTTTTTTCAACTGAAAATGAGAAGCAACATTAAAACTTAAAATGAACAGAAATTATTACGTATGTATATGAGGGGGGTTGCCCCCTCCTCAATACTTCGCTCTTCACGCTACAGTTTCTCGGCACTTAAAAAAAGTTACTTATTGTTCTAATTAAACGACCTTAGTGTTTCAGGAGTCGTTTTTTAAGAATTGGGACAAGAATTAAACTTTAGCTTACAGAGCGAGGTGTTGAAGAAGCGGCAACCCCCTTCCTATACGAATTAGTTTCTGTTCGTTTTAAGTTTTAATATTGCTCCTTACTTTCAGCTGAAAAAAAGCATTATTTTGTTTTATTTCAGATCGTTTTTCAAATAACGCCAGTATACCTGGCTCCACCTCCACGGAAAAAAACCCTTCCTGTAGAAAAATCCTCTGGACAATTCAATTCTGGTGAAAATTTACCCTGGACAATTATTTTTGACATCTCCACACGTAAAATTGAATCGGTAAAGAGAAAGCAAGACATACAAAAACATTTCGTGTAGAAATTCTGGCAAATTCACCCAGTGTAAAATTTCCCCTGAAAAGTTCACCCCCTGAAACTTCCTCTCCATGGAAAATTCTACCCAGCAGAAAATTCGTCCTCTCCTCCCATCCAAAACATATATGCATACTTCCCTATAAAAAATAAGACAATGGGCAAACTGTGTAACTTAAAAACCTTTCCCCAGGAGCTGTAGGGGGTCATTTTATGCCAAAATACATAGTTATTGGGCCTTTCAACTGTGCTGAACAAAAAAGCTATCTCAAAATTTTGATCGGACGATTTTCTGAAAATAGTTGCGTGGGAGGGGGCCTAGTTGCCCTCAGATTCTTTTGGTCACTTAAAAAGGGCACTAGAACTAGAATGAACCATCTCCTGACTTTCTAGGCCCACTGGGTCGATATGATCACCACTGAAAAAAAAAAAATAATAATAAACACGCATCCGTGATCTTTCTTCTGGCAAAAATTACAAAGTTCAACATCTTTGCAGATATGAGTTTGAAACCTCTACAGTAAGCATGGGCACTGTTTCTGTTTTCTGTTTCTGTTCTGTTTTTAAAGTACCTGTTTCTGTTCTTTATTATTAAGAATAAATGAAACCCAAAACAAACAGAAATTAAATAAACAATCAAAGCAAAAAACACGCAACAAATAAAAATATAAATGAATAAATATATCTTAAAGCGAGTAATGGTTTGATTGAATATGAAAATCAAGTTTAAATTTGCCATTCAATTTTGCCATTGAAGTATAAATGAAACTTAAAACGAACAGAAATTAAATAAACATTGAATGTAAACAAACATACGAAAGATATTAACGTAAATAAATAAATATATCTTAAAACGAGTGAAACTTAAACTGAATATGCAAATCAAGCTTGAAACAAACAAAAATAACTACATACAAGAGTTTGGGTATCGCCTCCTTCTCTCACTGTAAAAGTCTAAAACCGGCTGCGTTATTGGCGATTTACTGAAAACTATATGTGCTTTGAACAGTCCTGGAAAGTATAAACAACATCAAATTGAATATTTGATTCATAATTATATTAATTGTTGAAAGATCAGTTCAAGAATTTATTTCACTGTAATTTTATTTTTATTTTCAATGCTGTAAGAACTGGAAAAGAAAATATTTGTAATATAATTCGTTTTCAGTAAAGCTCCAACGACGCAGTAGGCTTTTGGCTTTTATTTACAGTTAAGGAAGGGGGCAGTATACAAACTCTTGTTTGTAGTGAAGCTATATTCGTCTTGAACAACTTTAGAAAGAACTAAGGTAATAAATTAGATTGAATAATTGACTATAATGATATTCATTGCTGAAAGCTCATCAGTTCAAAATTTTACTATAATTTTAATGTTTATTTTCAGTGTTAAGTACAAAAGAAAATATTTGTAATAAAATTGGTTTTCAGCAAAGCGCCAATGACACAGTAGGTTTTAGACCTTTACTGTGAGAGAAGAAGGCGATACCCAAACTCTTGTTTGTAGTGATTTTTGTTTGTTTCAAGCTTGATGTGCATATTCAATTTAAGTTTCACTTATTTTAAGATTTATTTATTCATTTACATTAATATCTATTGTATGTTTGTTTGCATTGATTGTTTATTTAATTTCTGCTTGTTTTAAGTTTCATTTATACTTCAATGGCAATATATTTTTTTTCGTTTTAAGCTTGATTTTCATGTTCAATCTAAGCATTACTCACTTTAAGATCTATTTATTCATTTATATTATTACTTGTTGTGTATTTTTTGCCATGATTGTTTATTTAATTTCTATTCGTTTTGTCTTTCATTTTTTCTTTAATAGTAATTTCTGGTTGTTTTGAGTTTGAATTTTAACAGGTATTTGTATCTGCTGAGCTTAAACTTAAAATGGCCTTTACTGTTCTTTGAAAATCTTATTTTTTGGAAAGTTTTTTTTTAATTAATCTTAGAAGATACTGTGTAATCATTGACACGTAATCAACGTATCCCAATCACAGACACGGTCAGTCTTGGGTAGATTTAATCAATGACAAGCATTGCAAAACAGAATAATTGCATAACTGTAGAGGTAATAGTAAATTCTAGACAAGCTACTTTTTTCTATCTTGGAAAGGGGTTAGGTTAGGAAAATGAAACTTTCAATAATGAATCTTGGGCCGAAAATATACTTTGGGAATGCATTGCCAAGCTTCTATGTTTACCTTCTTCTGATTTCTAAGTCTTAGAAATTTGCCTATTTGACAGGTCAATACCTATTTTGACAAAGATAATTTCGGAGACCACACTGCCTTACCATGACGATAAATAAAAGTTCAAATAGGGATAAAATCCTTTTAATAGACAGTGATGATGATAACAGTGATAGAAATTCACAAAAATACCAGATATTTCGGTCACATATACAGTGACCGTCATCAGTAGAAAAACTAAAATAAAACAATTTAAAACAAAAGTTTATATACTAAATCAAATAACACTACATATTGTTTAAATCTCTAATGCAAAAGCGGAAGCTATTCTCTTTGACCTTCTTGGATTCGGTTCATTAGCGTTCAATGATAAACATTTGGACAAAGGTCAACTACATTGGGTGAATTGAACTTTACTCTGTCAGATTTTAATAAATTATCATCGATAAAGTTCAGCCCAAATTCACCTGTATCCCGATTCAAAGCAATATTCTTGAATAAGATTTTCTTTATTTCAAGAATTTCACGAAAATTTTGCTTTAAACCCCGATCCCTAGAAATCAAAGAGACATTCTCGAACAAAATAAAATGGTCTAGAAAATTAAAAATATGTTCTGAAAGGGCTGAAGTAAAATCTTCAGACTTAAAATCTTGCTCTAAAGCCGAAAAAATAGAATCTGTGTTGTAATAATCTCATTTCCAAACTCTGGGTAGCACGTCCCACATATGAGCTTCCGCAAGTACATGGGATCTGATAAACTCCACTTTATTGATTCAATGAAGTTAGATCCTTCCCAGAATTTAGAAAACTACCCAAAGTATTATTACTCTTTAAAGCTACCCTTAGACCATTGCTTTGTAAAATTTCTGGGGCCAGTATATGGATGACATTATTTCAGTATGGGATTATGGTGAGGAGGAATTAAAAGGATTTTTGGAACATCTTAATTGTTTGGGAGTAGATTTTAAGTTTACTGTTGAATTGGAAGAGAATGGGAAACTTCCTTTCCTTGATGTTCTTCTTTTGAAAAATCAAAATAGTCTGGATTTTAAAATTTACAGAAAACCGAGAAATAACAATAGATTTTTGTCTTATAGTTCCGGTTATGCTCGCTAAGTAAAAATTGGTTTGATCATTTCTTTAACTGATCGGATCTATAGTATTTGCTCTCCAAAATTTGTTGAGGAGGAGTTGTCTTTTCTAAGGAAAATACTAATAAGCAACATGAATCCAGAATGGTTAATTAACCAGACTTTTTCAAAAAGAAGAAAAATGCTTCTAGAGATTTCTAAGGAAGTCTTGGAGACAACTCGGGAGAAGGATGTTTTTTGTTCCTTACCATATGTACTCGGGCTAAGTGAAAAAACTTAAAAGAATTTTACAAAGCAATGGTCTAAGGGTAGCTTTAAAGAGTAATAATTTCTTTGCGTAGTTTTCTAAATTCATAGCCGGCAACTCTCATAGCCGTGACTCTGCTCTACTCCAAGGTACTTTCATAACAACTGTAGAACCAACAGCAGCACTCACATAAGCTGAAGAACCATCAGCACCACTTAAGGTCGATGAATATGAGGAAAGTCCTGTCTTTATGAATTTGGAGCCTCTGGAATCGTGTCCGGATTACTCTGTTGAGATGAACATTCATCTCATTAATGATGCAAGTGTTCTATTCTGGATTCAGCCGCCATTTTTTCCCAGCCACTAGAAACATCTATCAACTCAGTTGGAGGCCACTTTCCCGACAGAAGCTCTTACTCAAATGCTGAACCAGTCCATCTCAATGCGTCAACGCGGGACCTTCAAAACGCTGAAGTTGAGCCTCAGTCAATGTTAATTGCAGAAGCTGAAACTAGCGCTGTATTATCAGCTAATTTACGAACTGTAAAGCGGGCCCGCACCATCGAGGAAAGAATCGAGAAAGCTCAAGATAAGCATCCCGTACTTGACCTGTGCAAGGAAACCTGTTACATGAAATGCAGGGATAAGTTTATGGAGGAGGAAGTGAAGCAGATTAATGCAAATCATTGGAACTTTCCTTACAAACAGAGTAGAAAAGAGCTGTCTCTTCTTCTGGAACTTACCTATGAAATACCGAATAGAAGGAAAACTGATGAAAAACACGTGGAAGAAACAAGATCAAAGGAAAAACATGAAAATGGTTTACTTTTTAAAGTCTCTGACAGTTGAATCTCCAAGAGAAATTATATGTCGAAAAATGTTCCTGTCATTTGTCATTTGAAGAAGCGATAGGGTTTCACAATAAAATCTTAAGGGCCGAGATCCGTAACAGATAGTCCATAGCGAGAGACATTTTGAATCAATTTCAGAGCCTTCCGCAATGGTAAGGCCCCAAAAACAATACTACACAGATTCAACCTATTTTCTTCCAGCAACGATTTAGTAGCTAAAAGTTTAATTTCTTTATCATAAAAATGCGACTTTTTTCCCATAAGATTCATTTTTGCCTTATTGGAAGTCAACTCAGCAAATAACAGCCTTACATCAGCTTCACATTTAGCCTGTTTGTTTTTTAAAGTATTAACTGGATCAACCGTCAAACTTAATGCCAAATTTTTTCTTATTATCATTTCTTTTATTCCAATGAAGGAATGATTACTTTTATTCCAATCGGACTGAATTTTCTTTAAATTTATGAAATTTTCAGTATTTGTCTCACCGTACTCGAAAACGTCCTCACCAGATTGAACCGTATAATTCATCTTTACAGTAATTAGGCTGTCATCCACTTTTAACCACTTACAATTTTTCTACCCTAGCTTGTCCTTCTTATTCTTTGACTACTGCTTATCAACCATAACGATTAGTAATGAAATCAAAATTATGCTCGCCTCAAAACAAGCCTTATTTTACCCACAAAGCTTAATCGTGCAATAATCCTGCCGTTAATAAGTCGTGCTAAAATCCAGATTAAGCTTATAATCCATTGCTGCATTGATTCATCAGATAAATTGACACTGCCTCATAGCGACAAAAGAAGAGAGACTGGTAAAACAAGTTTACCCTTCGAATGCATGACCGCAAATGAATTTGTTTTTATTTCAAATGAATAGAAACAATTTCATTATAACTTGCTTAATAGCAGCAAAATTATCATGTCTTTAATAGATAGAAAAATCTTTTGTGCAGTGTCTTGACAGCAACTTTATGTAAATCGTCTATGTTGCAACTCATTTTTTTGGCTATAAATTTCCCCAATATAAGTTTATATTTTTTATTTCTATTGTTATGCTACCTATCTTAATACTATACATCGATAAAGATTCTATTACTTAATGTAATACTCAATTTTTTTAAGCTGTTTGGAACAAACGTCACTGATAATAGAGGTTAAGTCAATTGGAAAAAATTCTTCGTTATGACTTTTATAAGGTCATCTTTGAATCGAAATTTCATCCCCCGGAAAACTTCCCGATGAAAAGTTCTTCCTGTGGGAAATACTTCTGCAGAAAATTCAATCCTTTTAACAGAAAAAAGTGTGCTTACTTCCCAATAACACATTATACATAAACAATGGGCAGATTTTATATTTTCAAGACCTTTCCCCAGGGGCTGTGGGAGGACAAATTAATTCCAAAGACAAATTTATTTGGTCTCTAAACTATGTTATGACTTTTATAAGGTCATCTTTGAATTTCTGTAATTAAATTCAGAAACGACTAATTTTTCTAAAGCTAATACATTGGGAGACGGTAACTCTGATCTCTTGTATTAGCTTGACATACTATAACAGTGTTTCCATTTCTACTTACTTTGGCAGTAGAATCAGGGCTTCCACTTAAAAACCTTTTGTAATTACAAAACAAATTATTTTTTGAAATAGTTACACTAAAAGACGATCATTGGATCCGGGTTGCAGCGGTAGCTAGCAACCTAGTAAGAGACGATCACGTCCAATGTTAAGAAATATAAAAACCCATAACTCCTTAAAAAATAGTCAGATTAAAACAAAAATTTATAATAAAGAACGACCTCTTGCCTATACTAAATTATATAGGTCACTTAACTATAGTATAGGTTAGTAAATTTTACATAAAGGACTGATATTGTTCATCCGGGTTGCAGTGGTAGCTAGCAACCTAGTAAGAGACGATCACGTCCAATGTTAAGAAATATAAAAACCCATAGCTCCTGACAAAGGAGTCAGATCAAAACAAAAAGTACACCTTTAGAACCGCCTTGTCCGAAACCCCTGTATAGTAAACTTTCTGTCCCTTGGCTTGAACAGCAAGGGAAATATATTGGCTTGAAAGTCAAGAAAAGTGGCAGCTACTACAACATTCTGCCTAAACGGGATATTTTTTTTCTCTTTTTTTTCTTTTGTATCCAGAGATAGCTTGGCACTGGAACATCGTAGAGAGTTGTTCAATGGCTCATTTTAAAGGAAATTTATTGGGTTAAAAGTCTATAGTAACTAAAATAAATTATTTCTAAGAGAGAATAAAATTTTCCACCAAAAACTGCATTTTTGATGTCTTTTCACACTGCAGTCTTTCAAACATAATCGTATACCAGCGGTAAGATTTGAACCCACGCCTCCGAAGAGACTGGTGGCTAGCACCAGTGCCTTGGACCACTCGGCCAGGCTGCCTCTCATAAATATATATGTGAATCCGGGTTGCAGCAGTAGCTAGCAACCTAGTAAGCGACGATCAGTCCAATGCTAAGATATTTAAAAACCCAGAACTCCTAAAAAAAGAGTCAGATCAAAACAAAAGTACATCATTAGAACTACCTTGTCTGAAACCCTACTAGATAAATAATGAATGTCGTCACAGTTTTATATTAGAGCTATGACGTGAATAGAAATACACGAAATTATATTGTTGTTTCTGAAGACGTCATGAAATAAGACCATTGCGCCATGACGTCATGAAATATTACAGTAAAGAACAAACTTCCAGCCCATAGTAACTAAAATATGATTATAATCCGGGTTGCAGCGGTAGCTAGCAACCTAGTAAGATTAATATTAAAGATTTATCAATGATGTCAAAATCGTAGGTTGTAGCCAGTTCGTCTCTTACTATTTTAATTAAGAAAAAGCCATAGGCTTTTTCCTGTTTGTAATACAGTAAGGTACAATAAAGAGCGAACTCTAGCCTATATTTTATATTAAAGTACGATCATCCGGGTTTTAGCGGTAGCTAGCAACCTAGTAAGAGACGATCACGTCCAATGTTAAGAAATATAAAAACCCATAGCTCCTAAGAAAGGACTCAGATCAAAACAAAAAGCACACCATTAGAACCGCCTTATCCGAAACCCCTGTATAGTAAAATTTCTGTCCCTTGGCTTGAACAGCAAGGGAAATATATTGGCTTGAAAATCAAGAAAAGTGGCAGCTACTACAACATTCTGCCTAAACGGGATATTTTTTTCTTTTTTCTTTGTTTCCAGAGATAGCTTGGCACTGGAACATCGTAGAGAGTTGTTCAATAGTTCATTTTAAAGGAAATCTCTAGATCTAGCGCCTTTTGCACTTAATTTTTTTTTAATTAATTATTTCTTGCGAAAAACTTAATTTTTTATATACAATATTGATCAATGACGTCATAGTCGCTGGATGTAGTTAGTATTACATAAAGGCTCGATCATCGAATTTAAGCTGAAACTAAGTAAAGGACAATTATGCCTCCATATATTCACAGTGATCCGGGTTGCAGCGGTAGCTAGCAACCTAGTAAGAGACGATCACGTCCAATGTTAAGAAATAAAAAAAACCCATAGCTCCTAAAAAAGGAGTCAGATCAAAACAAAATGTACACAATTAGAACCACCTTGCCCGAACCCCCTGTCTAAGAAACTTTCTGTCCCTTGGCTTGAACAGCAAGGGAAATATATTGGCTTGAAAATCAAGAAAATTGGCAGATACTACATCATTCTGACTAAATGGGATATTTTTTTTTCTTTCTTGTTATCCAGATATAGCTTTGCACTGGAACATCGTAGAAAGTTGTTCAATGGCTCATTTTAAAGGAAATTAATTGGGTTAAAAAGCTTTTATAACTAAAACAAATTATTTTAAAACAGGATAAATTTTTCCACTAAAAACTGTATTTTTGATGTCTTTCTATACTGCTGTCTTTTCAAAGACATTTGATTTTTGAAGCAATCAAACAGTTCGTGGTAAGGTTGTTTTTTAAACTTTATATTCCATAGATAGCTTAGCACTGGAACATCGTAGAGAGTTGTTCAATGGATCATTTTAAAGTAAATTAATAATTATAGTAAAGAGCGACATCTAGCCGATGTTAACTGAAACATAAATAGGGATTATGTAATTTTCATCAGTATCATGGCTTCAGAGATGGCTGAAACCAAGTAAAGAACCAACCATTGCACATATTAGACTAAAATAGCTGCCTGACTCTCAGAAGTTCATCTCTTACTGTTTCAAATAAGAAAAATCCATAGGCTATTTCCTGTTTGTGATTTTTAAATAATCCGGGTTGCAGCAGTGGTTCACAACCTAGTAAGAGACGATCACGTCCAATACTAATTATATTAAAAGACGACCATTTGGAGATGATACGCAAGAGATCGACACTGTAAATTGGAATTTTGTAAGTATCGTCGGTATCATCATAATAAAGAATGACCTCTTGCCTATACTAAACTTTATAGGCCACTTAACTATAGGATAGGTTAGTAAATCCGGGTTGCAGCGGTAGCTAGCAACCTAGTAAGAGACAATCACGTCCAATGTTTTACAAAGACGATCACTGAATCCGGGTTGCAGCGGTAGCTAGCAACCTAGTAAGAGACGATCACGTCCAATGTTAAGAAATATAAAAACCCATAGTTCTTAAAAAAAGAGTCAGATCAAAACAAAAAGTACACCATTAGAACCGCCTTGTCCGAAACCCCTTCATATTAAAATTTCGTGCCCGTGGATTTAAAGGCACTGTACAAATAGGGGATCTAAAAACAATAATATTGTCAGCTAATAAAAACTGCGGCCTAACCTTTTTATTTTTTTCTTTTTTTTTTTCTTTTTTTTTTCTTTTTTCTTTTCCACAGATATCTTTGCACATTAAAATAATAAATGGTTTTTCAAAATAGCATTATAAAATGAATATAATAGGTTTAAAAATATATATTAAATAAAAAAAAATATTTATAAAAGAGAATAAATTTTTCCACCAAAAACTGCATTTTTGATGTCTTTTTACACTGCAGTCTTTCAAACATAATCGTATACCAGCGGTAAGAATTGAACCCACGCCTCTGAAGAGACTGGTGGCTAACACCAGTGCCTTGGACCACTCGGCCAGGCTGCCTCTCATAAATAAATATATATGTGAATTTGGGTTGCAGCAGTAGTTATAATAAAGAACGAACTCTTTCCTATACTAAATAAGCCTATACTAGTTAATGATATATCCGGGTTGCACCGGTAGCTAGCAATCCGGGTTGCAGCGGTAGCTAGCAACCTAGTAAGAGACGATCACGTCCAATGTTAAGAAATATAAAAACCCATAGCTCCTAAAAAAGGAATCAGATCAAAACAAAGAGTACACCATTTGAACCGCCTTATCCGAAACCCCTTTATAGTAAACTTTCTGTCCCTCGGCTTGAACAGCAAGGGAAATATATTGGATTGAAAATCAAGAAAAGTGGCAGCTAATACAACATTCTGCCTAAACGGGATATTTTTTTTTCTTTTTTCTTGTTTTCCAGAGATAGTTTGGCACTGGAACATCGTAGAAAGTTGTTCAATGGCTCATTTAAAAGGAAATTAATTGGGTTAAAAATCCTTTGTAACTAAAATAAATTATTTCTAAGAGAGAATAAATTTTTCAATTAAAAACTCCATTTTTGATGTCTTTTCATACTGCAGTCTTTCAAACATGATCGTATACCAGCGGTAAGATTTGAACCCACGCCTCCGAAGAGACTGTTGGCTAACACCAGCGCCTTGGACCACTCGGCCAATCTGCTTCTCATAACTATATATATATGAATTTGGGTTGCAGCAGTAGCTAGCAACCTAGTAAGAGACGATCAGTCCAATGCTAAGAAATATAAAAACCCAAAACTCCTAAAAATAGAGTCCGATCAAAACAAAAGTACATCATTAGAACTACCTTGTCTGAAACTCTACTAGATAAATAATGAATGTCATCATAGTTTTATATTAGAGCTATGACGTGAATAGAAAAACACGAAATTATATTGTTGTTTCTCAAGACGTCATGAAATAATACCATTGCGCCATGACGTCATAAAATAAAATCATTACGCCGTGACGTCATAATTACTATATAAGAAACGTCAAAACTGTAAATGGTTTCATTCATGAATACATAATGGTTAGATCATCCGGGTTGCAGCGGTAGCTAGCAACCTAGTAAGAGACGATCACGTCCAATGTTAAGAAATATAAAAACCCATAGTTCCTAACAATGGAGTCAGATCAAAACAAAAAGTACACCATTAGAACCGCCTTGTCCGAAACCCCTGTATAGGAAACTTTCTGTCCCTTGGCTTGAACAGCAAGGGAAATATATTGGCTTGAAAATCAAGAAAAGTGGCAGCTACTACAACATTCTGCCTAAACGGGATATTTTTTTCTTTCTTTTTTCTTTTTTTTCTTTTCCACAGATAGCTTGGCACTGGAACATCGTAGAGGGTTGTTCAATAGCTCATTTTAAAGGAAATGAATTGGGTTAAAAACCTTTTGTAACTAAAATAAATTATTTCTAAAAGAGAATAAATTTTTCCACCAAAAACTGCATTTTCGATGTTTTACAGTAAAGAGCGATCTCTCTCCCATACTAACTGATATATGGTGGTTCCAGGTGTAGTTACATCCGGGTTGCGGTGGTAGCTAGCAACCTAGTAAGAGATGATCACGTCCAATGTTAAGAAATATAAAAACCCATAGTTCCTAACAAAGGAGTCAGATCAAAACAAAAAGTACACCATTATTACAGTAAAGAACGATCTCTCTCTCATAATAACTGATATGTTACATTAAAAGATGATCATTGGAATAAAAAGTTATTGCATGCATTGGACTTAGTTAGCTACTTGATCGTTTGAGGTTCGTCTCTTACTATTTCAAAGAAGAAAAAGTCGTAGGCTTTTTCCTGTTTGTAATATTTTCCTGTTTTCCGGGTTGCAGCGGTAGCTAGCAACCTAGTAAGAGACGATCACCTCCAATGTTAAGAAATATAAAACCCCCCAACTCCTAAAAAAAAGAGTCAGATCAAAACAAAAAGTACACCATTAGAACCGCCTTGTCCTAATCCTCTATAAAGGAAACTTACCGCCCTTTGGCTTGAATAACAAAGAAAATATATTGGCTTGAAAATCCAGAAAATTGACTTTTATCACGTTATCCTCCACAAACGGAATATTTTTTTTCTTTCCGCTTTTTTTTCCTGCTCAGCTAGCTGGGCACTGGAAAATCATAGAGAGCTGTATAATAGCTCATTTTAAAGGCAATTGCAACATCTAGTGCCTTTTGTAATTAAAAATAAAATACTTTTTAA
Source organism: Artemia sp. Qi Xiang Cuo (assembly GCF_049724085.1). NCBI lineage: Eukaryota > Metazoa > Arthropoda > Branchiopoda > Anostraca > Artemiidae > Artemia > Artemia sp. Qi Xiang Cuo. The sequence continues at coordinate 15,204,296 of NC_142810.1, read as the reverse complement.
AATAGAATCAATTTTGTCAAAAAAAATTGCATTTTTGATGTATTTTCATACTGCAGTCTTTTCAAATCCGGGTTGCAGCGGTAGCTAGCAACCTAGTCAGAGACGATCACCTCAAATGTTAAGAAATATAAAAACCCCTAATTCCTAGAAAAAGATTCAGATCAAAACAAAAAGTACACCATTAGAACCGCCTTGTCCGAATCCTATATAAAGGAAACTTACCGCCCTTTGGATTGAATAACAAATAAAATATATTGTCTTGAAAATCAAGAAAATTTACTTTTACCACGTTATTCTACACAAACTGGATATTTTTTTCTTTCCGCTTTTTTTTCCTGCTCAGCTAGCTGGGCACTGGAAAATCATAGAGAGCTGTATAATAGCTCATTTTAAGGGAAATTGCAACATCTAGTCACTTTTGTATTTAAAAATAAAATACTTTTTAAAGTAGAGTCAATTTTGTCAAAAAAATTGCATTTTTGATGTAATTTCATACTGCAGTCTTTTCAAAGATATTTGAATTTTGAAGCAATAAAACAGTCCATGGTAATGAACTCTATAGTAATAATAGCTAGTTTTCTCAATAGTAACCGAAACTCCTGGAACCAAAATTTTCTTTTTTGGCTTAATCGCTAAAATTATTATGTAAACTGCAAAAATATTTATGATGCCTAATCAGTAATAGTAATTTTTTAATTTAAACAACAAAAATACATGAAAATTCTAAAATTAGTTTTGCTTTTTGTCTCCTGGAAGAAAAATTTTTTTCATCTCAGTTCAAATTTATTATTGTATCCTGGAACCAAACTTTTTTGGGTTTGTAACCCGTAAAGTACATATCTCCATATTATTGTCTCATAATTGCAATTATTTTAGTTTTCAGTCCAGAATCGCTAAACTTTTTATGTAAACTGCAAAAATATTTATGGTGTCTAACCAATAATACTAATTTTGTAATTCAAACAAGATAAATACCTGAAAATTTTTAAATTAGTTTTATTTTATGCTAGGTTTTAGATACTCGACACGGGATTTTGTGTACTTAATAATTTTAAACCTTGAAAAAATATGGTCTCATGCGAGTGGAAAAAAAGTCCGGGTTGCAGCGGTAGCTAGCAACCTAGTAAGAGACGATCACGTCCAATGTTAAGAAATATAAAAACCCATAGTTCTTAAAAAAAGAGTCAGATCAAAACAAAAAGTACACCATTAGAACCGCCTTGTCCGAAACCCCTGCATAGTAAAATTTCTGTCCCTTGGCTTGAACAGCAAGGGAAATATATTGGCTTGAAAATCAAGAAAAGTGGCAGCTACTACAACATTCTGCCTAAACGGGATATTTTTTTCTTTTTTTTTCTTTTTTTTTTCTTTTTCTTTTCCACAGATAGCTTGGCACTGGAACATCGTAAAGGGTTGTTCAATAGCGCATTTTAAAGGAAATTAATTGGGTTAAAAATCTATAGTAACTAAAATAAATTATTTCTAAAAGAGAATAAATTTTTCCACCAAAAACTGCTTTTTTTATGTCTTTTCACACTGCAGTCTTTCAAACATAATCGTATACCAGCGGTAAGAATTGAACCCACGCCTCTGAAGAGACTGGTGGCTAACACCAGTGCCTTGGACCACTCGGCCAGGCTGCCTCTCATAAATAAATATATATGTGATTACATAAGGGATCGATCATCGAATTTAAGCTGAAACTAAGTAAAGGACAATTATGCCTCCATATCTTCACAGTGATGTATAAAATTTCCCATTACATCTGTAAACTGTTCCACAGTTGCCGGTCCATACCTTGGAAGCTTTTCACTAAACATGCAACATTTCTTTTGGATATTACTATGAAGTTTTGCGAAAGCATCTCTAGTCCGGGTTGCAGCGGTAGCTAGCAACCTAGTAAGAGACGATCACGTCTAATTTTACATAAAGGACTGATATAGTTCATTATGGTACAGAACAAATCCGGGTTGCAGCGGTAGCTAGCAACCTAGTAAGAAACGATCACGCCCCATAGTAAAAACTAAAGTAACCCATAACTCCTGAAAAAAGATTCAGATCAAAACAAGAAGTACACTATTAGAACCGCCTTGTCCAAAACTTCTAAATAGCAAACTTACCGTCCTTTGGCTTGAATAACAAAGAAAATATATTGGCTTGAAAATAAAAAAAAATTGACTTTAACGTACGATATTCTCCACAAACGCTATCTTCTATTCTTTCTGCTTTTTCTTTCTCCTCAGCTAGCTGGGCACCGGAAAATCATATAGAGCCGTATAATAGCTCAATTTAAAGGAAATTGCTATATCTAGTGCCTTTTGTAATTAAAAATAAAGTTGTTTTAAAACTAGAATCAATCTTTTCAAAAACTGCATTTTTGATGTATTTTCATACTGCAGTCTTTTAGAAGATATTTAATTTTGAAAAAATCAAACAGTTAATGGTAATGAACTCTATAGTAATAATAGTTACTTGTCTCAATAGTAACAGAAACTATAAAGAACGAAATTTTGATACCAATGGATACAACAAAGCAAACAGTTGGTTATTACAAACTGTATGTTGTATAGTAAGAGCGACTCGTCTCAACAGTAAAACTTGCTACATCTAGTTCCTTCTGTAATTAAATAAAAAATATTTTAATATTTCAGTAAGGACCGAAGTCTATCTCATAGTAACTGATGCAACAGGGAAAAGAAAAAGAGGTCTATTGTGTCTATGACGTCATTATAATGATGAACTATTCCTTGCTTATACTAGCTTGCATAGGCAACTTAACTATAGTTAAGACTACAGTATTTGTATTATGATAAAGCAAAAAGTTTCATCAAGTTTACTCTTACCCATCAAAAGTTACGATCCTGAAAAAATTTGCATTATTTTCGAAAAGAGGAAATAACTACCCCTAAAAGTCATTGAATCTTAATGAATTATACAAAGGATCGTTATAGTCATCCGGGTTGCAGCGGTAGCTAGCAACCTAGTAAGAGACGATCACCTCCAATGTCAAGAAATATAAAACCCCCCAACTCCTAAAAACAGAGTCAGATCAAAACAAAAAGTACACCATTAGAACCGCCTTGTCCGAATCCTCTATAAAGGAAACTTACCGCCCTTTGGCTTGAATAACAAAGAAAATATATTGGCTTGAAAATCAAGAAAATTGACTTTTACCACGTTATTCTCCACAAACGGGATATTTTTTTCTTTCCGCTTTTTTTTCTGCTCAGCTAGCTGGGCACTGGAAAATCATAGAGAGCTGTATAATAGCTCATTTTAAAGGAAATTGCAACATCTAGTCACTTTTGTATTTAAAAATAAAATACTTTTTAAAGTAGAATCAATTTTGTCAAAAAAATTGCATTTTTGATGTATTTTCATACTGCAGTCTTTTCAAAGATATTTGAATTTTGAAGCAATAAAACAGTCCATGTAATGAACTCTATAGTAATAATAGCTACTTGTCTCAATAGTAACCGAAACTCCTGGAACCAAAATTTTCTTTTTTGGCTTAATCGCTAAAATTATTATGTAAACTGCAAAAATATTTATGATGCCTAATCAGTAATAGTAATTTTTTAATTTAAACAACAAAAATACATGAAAATTCTAAAATTAGTTTTGCTTTTTGTCTCCTGGAAGAAATTTTTTTTTCATCTCAGTTCAAATTTATTATTGTATCCTGGAACCAAACTTTTTTTGGTTTGTATCCGGGTTGCAGCGGTAGCTAGCAACCTAGTAAGAGACGATCACGTCCAATGTCAAGAAATATAAAACCCCCCAACTCCTAAAAAAAGAGTCAGATCAAAACAAAAAGTACACCATTAGAACCGCCTTGTCCGAATCCTCTATAAAGGAAACTTACCTCCCTTTGGCTTGAATAACAAAGAAAATATATTGGCTTGAAAATCAAGAAAATTGACTTTTACCACGTTATTCTCCACAAACGGGATATTTTTTTCTTTCCGCTTTTTCTTTCTGCTCAGCTAGCTGGGCACTGGAAAATCATAGAGAGCTGTATAATAGCTCATTTTAAAGGAAATTGCAACATCTAGTCACTTTTGTATTTAAAAATAAAATACTTTTTAAAGTAGAATCAATTTTGTCAAAAAAATTGCATTTTTGATGTATTTTCATACTGCAGTCTTTTCAAAGATATTTGAATTTTGAAGCAATAAAACAGTCCATGTAATGAACTCTATAGTAATAATAGCTACTTGTCTCAATAGTAACCGAAACTCCTGGAACCAAAATTTTCTTTTTTGGCTTAATCGCTAAAATTATTATGTAAACTGCAAAAATATTTATGATGCCTAATCAGTAATAGTAATTTTTTAATTTAAACAACAAAAATACATGAAAATTCTAAAATTAGTTTTGCTTTTTGTCTCCTGGAAGAAATTTTTTTTTCATCTCAGTTCAAATTTATTATTGTATCCTGTAACCCGTAAAGTACATATCTCCATATTATTGTCTCATAATTGCAATTATTTTAGTTTTCAGTCCAGAATCACTAAACTTATTATTTAAACTGCAAAAATATTTATGGTGTCTAACCAATAATACTAATTTTGTAATTCAAACAAGATAAATACCTGAAAATTTTAAAATTAGTTTTGTTTTATGCTAGGTTTTAGATATCCGGGTTGCAGCGGTAGCTAGCAACCTAGTAAGAGACGATCACCTCCAATGTTAAGAAATATAAAACCCCCCAACTCCTAAAAAAAGAGTCAGATCAAAACAAAAAGTACACCATTAGAACCGCCTTGTCCGAATCCTCTATAAAGGAAACTTACCGCCCTTTGGCTTGAATAACAAAGAAAATATATTGGCTTGAAAATCAAGAAAATTGACTTTTACCACGTTATTCTCCACAAACGGGATATTTTTTTCTTTCCGCTTTTTCTTTCTGCTCAGCTAGCTGGGCACTGGAAAATCATAGAGAGCTGTATAATAGCTCATTTTAAAGGAAATTGCAACATCTAGTCACTTTTGTATTTAAAAATAAAATACTTTTTAAAGTAGAATCAATTTTGTCAAAAAAATTGCATTTTTGATGTATTTTCATACTGCAGTCTTTTCAAAGATATTTGAATTTTGAAGCAATAAAACAGTCCATGTAATGAACTCTATAGTAATAATAGCTACTTGTCTCAATAGTAACCGAAACTCCTGGAACCAAAATTTTCTTTTTTGGCTTAATCGCTAAAATTATTATGTAAACTGCAAAAATATTTATGATGCCTAATCAGTAATAGTAATTTTTTAATTTAAACAACAAAAATACATGAAAATTCTAAAATTAGTTTTGCTTTTTGTCTCCTGGAAGAAATTTTTTTTTCATCTCAGTTCAAATTTATTATTGTATCCTGTAACCCGTAAAGTACATATCTCCATATTATTGTCTCATAATTGCAATTATTTTAGTTTTCAGTCCAGAATCACTAAACTTATTATTTAAACTGCAAAAATATTTATGGTGTCTAACCAATAATACTAATTTTGTAATTCAAACAAGATAAATACCTGAAAATTTTAAAATTTGTTTTGTTTTATGCTAGGTACAGTAAAGAACGATCTCTCTCCCATACAAACTGATTATATGGTGGTTCCCGGTGTAGTTACATTTACAGTAAAGAACGATCGCTCATGCATAGTAACTGATATATGGTGGTTCCAGGGGTAGTTACTTGTGGTTCGTCTCTTACTATTTCAAAGAAGAAAAAGCCGTAGGCTTTTTCCTGTTTGTAATGATATAGCATAAACGAATTCCAAGTTGTAACTGACGTCATCCTGGTTGTTATAGTAAAGAACGAACTCTTGCCCTTAGTTACCTACTATGTCATGTCAAATGAGCTAATTAATTTCATCTAATTTTGTTTAAAAATAATTCCCACACCGGGTACAATAAAGAACGAACTCTTGCCTATACAAACTTGTATAGTGGGACATAAGGATTGATCATAAATGGTGTTAGTCAAGAGGATCTCATCCGGGTTGCAGCGGTAGCTATCAACCTATTAAGAGACGATCACGTCCAAAGTTAAGAAATATAAAAACCCCTAACTCCTAAGAAAAAAGTCAGATCAAAACAAAACTTACACCATTAGAACCACCTTGTCCAAAACCCCTATTAAGGAAACTTATCACTCTTTGGCTTGAATAAAAAAGAAAATATATTGGCTTGAAAATCAAAAAAATTGACTTTAACCAAGTTATTCTCCACAAACGGGGATATTTTTTTCTTTCCGCTTGATTTTCCTCCTCAACTAGCTGGGCACTGGAAAATCATAGAGAGCTGTATAATAGCTCATTTTAAAGGAAATTGCAACATCTAGTCACTTTTGTAATTAAAAATAAAATACTTTTTAAAGTAGAATCAATTTTGTCAAAAAAATTGCATTTTTGATGTATTTTCATACTGCAGTCTTTTCAAAGATATAGTAATGAGAGGCAGCGTGGCCGAGTGGTCCAAGGTGCTGGTGTTAGCCACCAGTCTCTTCGGAGGCGTGGGTTCAAATCTTACCACTGGTATACGATTATGATTTATGTACAAAAATCAAATACCTTTGAAAAGACTGCAGCATGAAAAGACATAAAAAATGCAGTTTTTAGTGGAAAAATTTATTCTCTTTTAGAAATAATTTATTTTAATTACAAAAGATTTTTAACCCAATTACTTTTCTTTAAAATGAGCTTTTGAACAACTCTCTACAATGTTCCAGTATTACATAAAGAATCCATGTACTTCATAGATATAAAAATATAGTAATTCCTTTAGAGTTTAAACAACAAATCTAACTGGTGAATTGAGAGTAATTTCTGAAAATTTTAAGTAGAATAATTTTATTTCATGGATCGCTAAAGTTAATGTGTAAACTGCAAAAATATTTATGGTGTCTGAGCAAAAATTCTAATTTTTTAACTAAAAACAGAAAAATACCTGAAAATTAGAAAATTAGTTTTGATTTTTGATAGGTTGTTGATACTTGACAGATGGTTTCATAGCTATTAACAAGTGACTTAAAATATCGTGATGAGTTGTTTAAATGAAAACAGTAGTGCCAACGGAAGTAATGTCAACAGCATTATAGGCCAGGGCTCACCAAAGGAGCATCACGGAGAAGAAACCCCTTCAGATACAGTTAAACTTATATCTAGTGACAAAAAAGATTTAATTATGAACAGCATTAAAACTATTATGTTTTTTGATGTATTGGAAAAATTTCTCACTGATAATGTCCAAGATTTCTATATCAGTGAGTTAAGGGACATCGCCATCCACGAAATTGAAGATGAAAAATGGCATAATGATCCAGACTGTTTTCAAAAGCATGTGGATCTGCACCTCATCGAAGCCCTTTTACCCAAAACAGACGAAGCGGCCGAAAGAAAAGAGGCCAATAACGACAAAAATTATGAACATGGCATTGACGGAACCCAAGAAAAGGACCAAGAGAATCTACCCGAACAATCAAGAGCCGCCACTAACAAGAGGGAAAGTGTGAAGAAAGAAAGTGAAGATTATAATAAGCATAGGACCAAAAAAGACAGAGTGGCCAAAGATGACGCTAGAACCCAAGCAGAGAAACCCAAAAGGAACGCTGTGGGAACCCAAGGCCCACACACTGTCAGAACCCATGCAGAGGGAGCGGCCAAAAAAGAAGGCCAAGAAAATATTATTGCAGTTTTAAACTGCATTAACAACTATGGAGCTCTAGAAAAAACCGTCATGGAAACTCTTATCAAAAATGAAATAAAAAAAATAGAAAAAACCTACAAGTTTCCCGAATGGATTGCAGTGCTAATGACTTGTCTAAACAAGGCTACCGACAGTGTTCATTTTCACATAAAGAAATTTGAAAGAGCTGTAGCCCAAGAATTTTTCAGCAAACATATAGGAAAAAGTGTCAAAGAATTTTTACATAATAATTTTCAAAGGGAGGATCAAATAAAAATAGATAAAAAAAATCCAAAGAATTGAAGAAAAATTGTTTCGATTAGAAGTTAAAAAAGCAGAAGAGATTTTTGGTCAAATTATTCCAGAAGTCTTAGTTTCCAAAAGTTACATTAAAAGACGATCAGTGAAATAACAAACCATTCCATACATTGGACTTAGTTAGCTAATTGCTTGTTTGAGTTTCGTCTCTTACTATTCAAAAGAAGAAGAAGCCGTAGGCTTTTTCCTGTTTGTATTTACAGTAAAAAAATGAACTCAAGTCCAAAGAAACTGATTATAATATAGAACGAATATAAAGTTGTAAAGATACAAGGGGATTAAATTTTTTCGTATTACAATAAAGAACGAACTCTTGCCTATACTAACTTGCATAGCCAACTATATTATAGGCTTGTACAGTTTTATTTAAAGTTAATTTGTTAAAAATTCCCTCCAACAGGGAATTGAACCCCAATTCCATGCGTAACAAGCAGCTATGCTTCCCGTTGTACCATCGAAGACTTATGAAAAATTACATTATAGAATAAACTATAGCCTATAGTAATTGAATATTTGACAAGTACCCTACAATGTAATGTCTTGATTTTATAGTAAAGAACGAACTTCAGTTCATAGTAACTTTATAATAAAGAGCGACCTCTTGCCAATACTAAATTTTATACGTCACTTAATTATAGTATAGATTATTAATTCCACGGATAGCTTGGCACTGGAACATCGTAGAGAATTGTTCTATCGCTCATTTTAAAGGAAATGAATGGGGTTAAAAATCCGGGTTGCAGCGGTTGCTAGTCACCTAGTAAGAGACGATCATCCGGGTTGCAGCAGTAGCTAGCAACCTAGTAAGGGACGATCACGTCCAATGTTAAGAAATATAAAAACCCCTAACTCCCAAGAAAAGAGTCAGATCAAAACAATAATTACACCATTAGAACCGCCTTGTCCAAAACCCCTATAAAGGAAACTTATCACTCTTTGGCTTGAATAACAAAGAAAATATATTGGCTTGAAAATCAAGAAAATTGACTTTAACCACGTTATTGTCCACAAACGGGATATTTTTTTCTTTCCGCTTTTTTTCCTCCTCAACTAGCTGGGCACTGGAAAATTATATAGAGCTGTATAATAGCTCATTTTAAAGGAAATTGCAACATCTAGTGCTTTTTGTTATTAAAAATAAAATACTTTTTAAAGTAGAATCAATTTTGTCAAAAAAAATTTATTTTTGATGTATTTTCATACTGAAGTCTTTTCAAAGTTATTTGAATTTTGAATCCGGGTTGCAGCGGTAGCTAGCAACCTAGTAAGAGACGATCACGTCTAATTTTAAGAAATACAAAAACCCATAGTTCCTAAAAAAAGGAGTCAGATCAAATTCAAAAGTACACCATTAGAACCGCCTTGTCCGAAACCCCTGTATAGAAAACATTCAGTCCCATGGCTTGAACAGCAAGGGAAATATATTGGCTTGAAAATCAAAAAAAGTGGCAGCTACTACAACATTCTGCCTAAACGGGATATTTTTTTTTCTTTTTTTCTTTTCCACAGATAGCTTGGCACTGGAACATCGAAGAGAGTTGTTCAATGTTTTTACATTAAAAGACGATCACTGAAATAACAAACCATTCCATACATTGGACTTAGTTAGCTACTTGATTGTTTGAGTTTCGTCTCTTACTATTTAAAAGAAGAAAAAGCCGTAGGCTTTTTCCTGTTTGTATTTATAGTTAAAAAACGAACTCAAGTCCAAAGAAACTGAACACTGTGATTCATTCATATTATCTTCATTATTTTAGCTAGAATGTAAATAAACAAGTTTCTTTTTTAAATTTTAAATTGAAAAGATAGTGCTTTTAATGCAACATATTAAAAGTTCTCCCCGACGGGGAATCGAACCCCTTCTCCCAGGTAAAAAGTTGGCATACTTACCATTAGACTATCGAAGACTTATAAAATAAAAGTTACATATAAGATATGATAATAATTTTTTAATCCGGGTTACATAAAGGCTCGATCATCGAATTTTTCCGGGTTGCAGCGGTAGCTAGCAACCTAGTAAGAGACGATCACGTCCAATGTTAAGAAATATAAAAACCCATAGTTCCTAAAAAAGGAGTCAGATCAAATTCAAAAGTACACCATTAGAACCGCCTTGTCCGAAACCCCTGGATAGGAAACTTTCAGTCCCTTGGCTTGAACAGCAAGGGAAATATATTGGCTTGAAAATCAAGAAAAGTGGCAGCTAGTACAACATTCTGCCTAAACGGGATATTTTTGTTTTCTTTTTTTCTTTTTTTCTTTTCCCCAGATAGCTTGGCACTGGAACATCGTAGAGAGTTGTTCAATGGCTCATTTTAAAGGAAATTAATTGGGTTAAAAATCTATAGTAACTAAAATAAATTATTTCTAAAAGAGAATAAATTTTTCCACCAAAAACTGCATTTTTGATGTCTTTTCACACTGCAGTCTTTCAAACATAATCGTACACCAGCGGTAAGATTAATCAATACTCAATTTATTAGTACTTACTAATAAATATATTGGTAAGTTATTAGTACTTACCTATCTGTTGAATGAAGAACTAAAATAAATATAGGCCAAAATATTCGCAATTATACTTTTTTATTACTTTTATCTTGGCATTTACAGTAAAGAACGATCTCTGGCCCATAGTAACTGATATAAGGTGGTTTATATTAAAGGACGATATAGTCCTTTATATAAACTTTATAATAAAGACTTTAAAGTAAAGACGATATAAAGACGATATTTTTATAATAAAGACGTAAAGACGATATTTTTATAATAAAGACGATATAGACTTTATAATAAAGATTACATGAAGGACCGATATAGTTCATCATAAATGGTATTTGTCAATTAGGTTTTTTTTATATTTATAATAAAGATCGAACTCTTCCCTATACTAACTTGCATAGGCAACTTCACTATAGTTAAGATTACAGTATTTATATTATATACATCATTCTAATTATAAAAGGTTCGAATGTTCGAAGATTATAGAGTTAAAAATTTTCCCACACCGGGAATCGAAAACGGGCCTGTTAAGTGAAAGTTAACTATCCTAGCCACTAGACCATATGGGACCATAAAGAAGTATGATTTAAGAACCATATGTTATAATAAAGAACGACCCCTTGCCTATACTAAATTTTATACGCCACTTAATTATAGTATAGGATAGTAATTCAACAGATAGCTTGGCACTGGAACATCGTAGAGAGTTTTTCAGTGGCTCCTTTTAAAGGAAATTAATGGGGTTAACAACCTTTTGTAATTAAAACAAATTATTTTTATTACATTAAGAAATTTTAATTATAATTTCTTAAGAAATCATCATAAGTAAAAATTTCCCATACGGAATTTGAACCCAAGCCAACTGGCTGAGAGCTATCCCAACCTCTAAACCATATAGGATATATTAAAATATCCGATTAATGAAGTTTATGTTAAATAATACATTAAAGAACGAACTTTAGTCTATAGTTTATATTAAAGGACGACCATTAGAAAAGCTCACCATTGCATATATTGGACTGAGTTCGTTTTTATGTTACTGTAGAGCGACTCGAACTTCTATCTTCCTTGTCAGGAGGAGAGTCCACTAGCCAATGCGCTACAGCAACTGATAGTACGAAAGTATTTATGGGGTTGATGATGTTTTCCGGGTTGCAGCGGTAGCTAGCAACCTAGTAAGAGACAATCACGTCCAATGTTAAGAAATATAAAAACCCATAGTTCCTAACAAAGGAGTCAGATCAAATTCAAAAGTACACCATTAGAACCGCCTTGTCCGAAACCCCTGTATAGGAAACTTTCTGTCCCTTGGCTTGAAACAGCAAGGGAAAAATATTGGCTTGAAAATCAAGAAAAGTGGCAGCTATTACAACATTCTGCCTAAACGGGATATTTTTTTCTTTTTTTCTCTTTTCTTTCTTTTCCACAGATAGCTTGGCACTGGAACATCGTAGAGAGTTGCTCAATGGATCATTTTAAATTATAATAAAGAACGAATATTTTACCGATTATCTACTAATAACCTAATATGACGTAATAAGTGACATGACGTAATATCTAAAACCTATTGTGTACTAATAACCATATATGACTTAATTAGCGACGTGACGTAAAAATTGAAAAAATTAATTTTTATTTTATTTTTGTTTTTAGTTCAGAATCGCTAAAGTTATAAACTGCAAAAATATTTATGGTGTCTGAACAATAGTTTTAATCTTTTAATTTAGACTAGAAAAATACCTGAAAATTTTAAAATTAGTTAAATTTTTTGTTAGGTTCTTGATACTTGATACGTGACATAAAAACATTCAACTAATGGTTACATAATGGTTTCAATCAAGCAAGCTAAACGCAAGTTAAAAAAACAGTACTACCAAAAAAAACAGAGATAGCATCTTGAAAAGAAAAAAGCAAAGGTATTCAACCGGCCAGGCGTATCGAGAAGTAATAATTGATAGTGACAAACAGCGTTATTATAATGATGTAGTTTATAGACATGCTAAAATTGAGACAGCCAAAATAAAGAGTAAGGAACGGTATGATAACGATATAGATTACCGAAACAAACATAAGAAAAAGTTGCTACCAGAATAATGGGTAGATACTGGGGTGACAAAAGCTATAATGAAAAAATTAAATTATCTGCGAGGTTGTACCGAAGAACGCATAAGGACAAAGGGAAAAATTACATTCAGAAATACAAGAAGATGGCAAATATGCAGGCTGATCCTTGTAAATTGAGAAACATTTTACGCATGTTTTATCGGGATCACGAAAAGTATTCAAAATTACAGATTAAAATTCTCTTTGAAAGAGCGGATGCTGTTGAAAAGTCGTCTAGAAATGCTTTGGTAAAGCTTCATAGTAATATCCAAAAGAAATGTTGTCAGTTTAATGAAAAGCTTCCAAGGTATGGACTGGCAACTGCGGAACAGTTTATAGATACAATGGAAAATGTTCGACAACACAGTGAATATACAGAGGCCTACTTCTTAGAAAATTCGTATATTAATTTTGGAAGGAGCAATTGCAGTTTATGTAGCAGCAATAAAAATATATAAAAATATAAATAAAAATAAAAATATGTTAGCAATAAAAATATAAAAGTAGCTAGCAACCTAGTAAGAGACGATCAGTCCCAGGCTAAGAAATATAAAAACCCAAAACTCCTAAAAATAGAGTAAGATCAAAACAAAAGTACATCATTAGAACTACCTTGTCTGAAACCCTACTAGATAAATAATGAATGTCATCATAGCTTTATATTAGAGCTATGACATGAATAGAAAAACACGAAATTATATTGTTGTTTCTGATGTCGTCATGAAATAATATCATTGCGCCATGACGTCAATAAAATCATTACGCCGTGACGTCATAATTACTACTTAAGAACGACAAAGATGTAAATTCTCTCATTCTTGATTAGAATAATGGTTAGATCGAAGCAAGCTATACGCAATTTGAAAAAATAGTACTACACAAACAACAGAGATAGTATCTTGAAAAGAGAAAAGCAAAGGTATTCAACCGACCAGGCGTATCGAGAAGTAAAAATTGAGAGAGCAAAACAAAGTTATTCAACCGACCAGGCGTATCGAGAAGTAATAATTGAGAGAGCAAAACAAAACAGCAAGATGTGTTATCACAATGATGAAGATTATAGACATGCAAAAATTGAGACAGCCAAACAAAAGATCAAGGAGCGTTACTGGGGTGACAAAATCTATAATGAAAAAATTAAATTCTCTGCGAGGTTGTACCGAAGAACGCATAAGGACAAAGGGAAAAATTACATTCAGAAATACAAGAAGATTGCAAAAATGCAGGCTGATCTTTGTAAATTGAGAAACATTTTACGCATGTTTTATCGGGATCACGAAAAGTATTCAAAATTACAGATTAAAATTCTCTTTGAAAGAGCGGATGCTGTTGAAAAGTCGGCTAGAAATTTTTTGGCAAAGCTTCATAGTAATATCCAAAATAAATGTTGTCAGTTTAACGAAAAGCTTCCAAGGTATGTTTACATTAAAGAACGAACTTTAGTCCATAGTTTATATTAAAGGACGATCATTAGAAAAGCACACCATTGCATATATTGGACTGAGTTAGTTTTTCAGTTTAGAATCGCTAAAGTTATTATGTAAACTGCAAAAATATTTATGATATCTGAGCAATAATATAATAAAGAACGAATATTTTACCGATTATCTACTAATAACCATATATGACGTAATAAGTGACATGACGTAATATCTAAAACCTATTGTGTACTAATAACCATATATGACTTAATGAGCGACGTGACGTACAAATTGAAAAAATTAATTTTTATTTTATTTTCGTTTTTAGTTCAGAGTCGCTAAAGTTATAAACTGCAAAAATATATATGGTGTCTGAACATCCGGGTTGCAGCGGTAGCTAGCAACCTAGTAAGAGACGATCACGTCCAATGTTAAGAAATATAAAAACCCATAGCTCCTAAAAGGGAGTCAGATCAAAACAAAAAGTACACCATTAGAACTGCCTTGTCCGAAACCCCTATATAGGAAACTTTCTGTCCCTTGGCTTGTACAGCAAGAGAAATATATTGGCTTGAAAATCAAGAAAATTGGCAGCTACTACAGCATTCTGCCTAAACGGCATATTTTTTTTCTTTGTTTCCAGAGGTAGCTTGGCACTGGAATATCGTAGATAGCTGTTCAATGGCTCATTTTAAAGGAAATTAATTGGGTTAAAAATCTATAGTAACTAAAATAAATTATTTCTAAAAGAGAATAAATTTTTCCACCAAAAACTGCATTTTTGATGTCTTTTCATACTGCAGTCTTTCAAACATAATACCAGCGGTAAGATTTGAACCCACGCCTCCGAAGAGACTGGTGGCTAACACCAGTGCCTTGTTACTACTTAAGAACGACAAAGATGTAAATGGTCTCATTCGTGAATTACATAATGGTTATTACATTAAAGGACAACTTTTTCTGTTTGTACTCAAGATGTTTAGCTCATAGAGTGTGAGTGTTTTTACTAATGAAGGAGATTATATAAAAGTAGTATGTATTGAATCTGGGTTGCAGCGCTAGATAGCAACCTAGTAAGAGACGATCACGCCAAATGTTAAGAAATTGCTCAGTATCTAGTCTAACTATTACATTACATAAAGGATCGATCCTGTTCATTACAAACTGCAAAACTATTTATGGTTTCTTTGCAATAATATTAATTTTTTAATTAAAAGTAGAAAAACACCCGAAAATTTTTTAATTCGTTTTTTTTTGTTTGATTTAATCAACGAAAGTTTTATTTCATCTCTCACTTCAAAGTTGTAATTGTCTCCTGGGACCAAACTTTTTCTGGCTCAACTTCTAAAGTGCGTATCTTTTGCGTTATATTTCTATAGACAAGAAATTCAATTTTTCATTTTATTTTAATTTTCAGTTCAGAATTGATAATATAGTAAAGAACGACATCTAGCCAATGTTAACTGGAAAATAAATGGGGATTTTGCAATTTTCATCGGCATCATAAAGCTAATAAAGAACAAACTATGGGACATATTAGACTTAGTTTGAAGCCTGACTTTTCAAAGTTTGTCTCTTACTATTCCAAATAAGAAAAAGCCATAGGCTTTTTCTTGTTTGTGATTTTTCGGGGTTGGTTTCAATTTAATAAAGAACGAATTTTAAGTTACTGTAATAACATTGAAAAGTTTACTGTTTACAATATGTTGAGAAGATACAAAAGGGATTGATTTTTCTTATACACCCATTTATGACGTAATAAGTTAATGCAATATTTATATACGTTGATCTTTCGACATGAATTTTTTTATTTTATTTTTTTACATAAATGATCGATATGTTTAAAGTAAAGAATGAATAAAAAAACCCATAAGGAGACTAAAAGCTAGTAATAACTTAGTAAAGCACGAACTCAAGCCCAGAGAAACTGAACCCTGTGGCTCATTTATATTGTCTTGAGTATTTTAGCTAGGATGTAACTAAAACGAGTTTCTTTTTAAAATTTTAAATTTGAAAGATATTATTTTTAATTCAACATATTAAAAATTCTCCCCGACGGGGAATCGAAATATAATAAAGAACAACCTCTTGCCTATACTAAATTTTATACGCCACTTACTTCTAGTATAGGTTAGTAATTCCACAGATAGCTTGGCATCGGAACATTGTAGAGAGTTGTTCAATAGCTCATTTTAAAGGAAATTAATCGGGTTAAGATCTTTTGGTAATTACCACAAATTATTTTGAAAATAGAATCATTTTTTTACGAAAAACTGCATATTTAATATAAAAGATTGATCAATGACGTCATAAACGTCAAAATAAATTATTTCTAAAAGAGAATGAATTTTTCCACTAAAAACTGCATTTTTGATGACTTTTTATTTTGAAGTCTTTTCAAAGATATTTGATTTTGTACATAAATCATAATCCTATACCAGCGGTAAGATTTAAACCCATGCCTCCAAAGAGACTGGTGGCTAACACCAGCACCTTGGAGCACTCGGCCACGCTGCCTCTAATAACTATATATGTGAATATGGGTTGCAGCAGTAGCTAGCAACCTAGTAAGAGACGCTCACACCCAATGCTAATAAATATAAAAACCCAGAACTCCTAAAAATAGAGTCAGATATAAGTATTTCTTATGACATCATATAAGCAATTTATTATACAATATAATGCATAGCATAAATAAAATTATTGAGTTTCCAACGCATCAGTCATTTATATGATATAATGTCTGTTGGAAGGCCAAAAAAACGAAAATTTGCTGTTGCAGTTACTATAAATGATGATTCTTTGGAACCAAAACCTGAAATATCAAACGTGATAAGATGTGAAAATCGACAACCTGAACCACCAAATGCGACAACACCAATACGGGCAACCAAAGCAAAGGCCATTGCTAAATTGTCTGAAGTAATCAAAATCCAAAAGCTTGTCAAAAATGAAAGTGAAAATCAGACATGGGCGGTTAGAAGATATACGAAAACGACAATTAAAGTGTGTCAAAAATAAAAATGAAGATAGTAATTAAACTACAAAGCACACAACACTAACTGAAAGATATGTATGGGTGTGTGGAGCGGTTTTATAATAAAATCTGGGTTGCAGCGGTAGCTAGCAACCTAGTAAGAGACGATCACATCCAATGTTAAGAAATATAAAAACCCATAGTTCCTAACAAAGGAGTCAGATCAAAACAAAAAGTACACCATTAGAACCGCCTTGTCCGAAAGCCCTGTATAAGAAACTTTCTGTCCCTTGGCTTGAACAGCAAGGGAAATATATTGGCTTGAAAATCAAGAAAAGTGGCGGGTACTACAACATTCTGCCTAAACGGGATATTTTTTTCTTTCTTTCTTCTTTTCCACAGATAGCTTGGCACTGGAACATCGTAGAGGGTTGTTCAATAGCTCATTTTAAAGGAAATTAATTGGGTTAAAAACCTTTTGTAACTAAAATGAAATATTTCTAAAAGAGAATAAATTTTTCCACCAAAAACTGCATTTTTGATGTCTTTTCACACTGCAGTCTTTCAAACATAATCGTATACCAGCGGTAAGATTTGAACCCACGCCTCCGAAGAGACTGGTGGCTAACACCAGTGCCTTGGACCACTCGGCAAGGCTGCCTCTCATAAATAACTCTATATGTGAATCTGGGTTGCAGCAGTACTAGCAATCTAGTAAGAGACGATCAGTCCAATGATAAGAAATATAACAAAACTCCTAAAAATACAGTCAAATCAAAACAAAAGTACATCATTAGAATTACCTTGTCTGAAACCCTACTAGATAAATAATGAATGTCGTCATAGTTTTATATTAGAGCTATGACGTGAATAGAAAATTATAATAAAGATCAAACTCTTCCCTATACTAACTTGCATACGCAACTTCACTATAGTTAAGATTACAGTATTTACATTTTTACATTAAAAGACGATCACTGAAATAACAAACCATTCCATACATTGGACTTATTTAGCTACTTGATTGTTTGAATTTCGTCTCTTACTAATTAAAAGAAGAAAAAGCCGTAGGCTTTTTCCTGTTTGTATTTATCCGGGTTGCAGCGGTAGCTAGCAACCTAGTAAGAGACGATCACGTCCAATGTTAAGAAATATAAAAACCCATAGTTCATAAAAAAAGAGTCAGATCAAAACAAAAAGTACACCATTAGAACCGCCTTGTCCGAAACCCCTGCATAGTAAAATTTCTGTCCCTTGGCTTGAACAGCAAGGGAAATATATTGGTTTGAAAATCAAGAAAAGTGGCAGCTACTACAACATTCTGCCTAAACGAGATATTTTTTTCTTTTTTTTTTCTTTTTTTCTTTTTTCTTTTCCACAGATAGCTTGGCACTGGAACATCGTAAAGGGTTGTTCAATAGCGCATTTTAAAGGAAATTAATTGGGTTAAAAATCTATAGTAACTAAAATAAATTATTTCTAAAAGAGAATAAATTTTTCCACCAAAAACTGCATTTTTGATGTCTTTTCACACTGCAGTCTTTCAAACATAATCGTATACCAGCGGTAAGAATTGAACCCACGCCTCTGAAGAGACTGGTGGCTAACACCAGTGCCTTGGACCACTCGGCCAGGCTGCCTCTCATAAATAAATATATATGTGAATTTGGGTTGCAGCAGTAGCTAGCAACCTAGTAATAGACGATCAGTCCAATGCTAAGAAATATAAAAACCCAAAACTCCTAAAAATAGAGTCAGATCAAAACAAAAGTACATCATTAGAAATACCTTGTCTGAAACCCTACTATCCGGGTTGCAGCGGTAGCTAGCAACCTAGTAAGAGACGATCACCTCCAATGTCAAGAAATATAAAACCCCCCAACTCCTAAAAAAAGAGTCAGATCAAAACAAAAAGTACACCATTAGAACCGCCTTGTCCGAATCCTCTATAAAGGAAACTTACCGCCCTTTGGCTTGAATAACAAAGAAAATATATTGGCTTGAAAATCAAGAAAATTGACTTTTACCACGTTATTCTCCACAAACGGGATATTTTTTTCTTTCCGCTTTTTTTTTTCTGCTCAGCTAGCTGGGCACTGGAAAATCATAGAGAGCTGTATAATAGCTCATTTTAAAGGAAATTGCAACATCTAGTCACTTTTGTATTTAAAAATAAAATACTTTTTAAAGTAGAATCAATTTTGTCAAAAAAATTGCATTTTTGATGTATTTTCATACTGCAGTCTTTTCAAAGATATTTGAATTTTGAAGCAATAAAACAGTCCATGTAATGAACTCTATAGTAATAATAGCTACTTGTCTCAATAGTATCCGAAACTCCTGGAACCAAAATTTTCTTTTTTGGCTTAATCGCTAAAATTATTATGTAAACTGCAAAAATATTTATGATGCCTAATCAGTAATAGTAATTTTTTAATTTAAACAACAAAAATACATGAAAATTCTAAAATTAGTTTTGCTTTTTGTCTCCTGGAAGAAATTTTTTTTTCATCTCAGTTCAAATTTATTATTGTATCCTGGAACCAAACTTTTTTTGGTTTGTAACCCGTAAAGTACATATCTCCATATTATTGTCTCATAATTGCAATTATTTTAGTTTTCAGTCCAGAATCACTAAACTTATTATGTAAACTGCAAAAATATTTATGGTGTCTAACCAATAATACTAATTTTGTAATTCAAACAAGATAAATACCTGAAAATTTTAAAATTAGTTTTGTTTTATGCTAGGTTTTAGATACTCGACACGGGATTTTGTGTGCTTAATAATTTTAAACCTTGAAAAAATATGGTCTCACGCGAGTGGAAAAAAAGAAAGAATAACCAAAAACAATATCAAAATAGAACAATCCAAATTTCTACTAATAGAAAACTTTACTACACAAAAAATAAAGCTAACATCCTGAAATATCAGAAAAGTCTATTTAAAAGAGATAAAAATGCCACCAAACGCAATAAAGCTCGAGCACGCGTAAGGATTGCTACTAAGATGTCTTGTGATCCAGGATTTAAGAAAATGAAATATGACAGAGCAAAACAGAGGTATCTTACGGATCAGGGGTATCGAGAAGGGAAAATTGAGACAGCGAAACAAAAGAGCAAGGAACGGTATGATAACGATATAGATTACCGTAACAAACATAAGAAAAAAGTTGCTACCAGAATAATGGGTAGATACTGGGGTGACAAAAGCTATAATGAAAAAATTAAATTCTCTGCGAGGTTGTACCGACGAACGCATAAGGACAAAGGGAAAAATTATATTCAGAAATACAAGAAGATGGCAAAAATGCAGGCTGATCTTTGTAAATGGAGAAACATTTTACGCATGTTTTATCGGGATCACGAAAAGTATTCGAAATTACAGATTAAAATTCTCTTTGAAAGAGCGGATGCTGTTGAAAAGTCAGCTAGAAATGCCTTGGCAAAGCTTCATAGCAATATCCAAAAGAAATGTTGTCAGTTTAACGAAAAGCTTCCAAGGTATGGATTGGCAACTGCGGAACAGTTTATAGATGCAATGGAAAATGTTCGACAACACAGTGAATATACGGAGGCGTACTTCTTAGAAAATTCGTATATTAATTTTGGAAGGAGCAATTGCAGTTTATGTAGCAGCAATAAAAATATATATACAAGCATACCTATCAACAGCGAAGGAAAAGCAATGTTTTTCAATTATGGCGAAAACGAGCCTGTTAGGGTTATTAGTAAATGTGTTTGTAAGACTAATGATTTAGAACAAAGCCCTGGAACACCGACTCAAGAAAAAAGCATTTCCAACTGTGTTTTAAACAGTTCGTTTAGTTCTACTGAATATTTGGCAAAAAATTCTCTGTGTAGTAGAACACACTGTCCTGAAAATTAGAATAAGGACCGAAGTCTATCTCATAGTAACTGTTGCAGCAGGGAAAAGAAAAAGAGGTCTGTGGTGTATGTGACGTCATACGAGGTTAAATTTGATTTGAAATAAACCCGAACAGCTAAAGCAAAAAGCCTGAAAAATTTCCGAGGAAATGAAATCCGGGTTGCAGCGGTAGCTAGCAACCTAGTAAGAGACGATCACCTCCAATGTTAAGAAATATAAAACCCCCCCACTCCTAAAAAAAGAGTCAGATCAAAACAAAAAGTACACCATTAGAACCGCCTTGTCCGAATCCTCTATAAAGGAAACTTACCGCCCTTTGGCTTGAATAACAAAGAAAATATATTGGCTTGAAAATCAAGAAAATAGACTTTTACCACGTTATTCTTCACAAACGGGATATTTTTTTCTTTCCGCTTTTTTTTTCTGCTCAGCTAGCTGGGCACTGGACAATCATAGAGAGTTGTATAATAGCTCATTTTAAAGGTAATTGCAACATCTAGTCACTTTTGTAATTAAAAATAAAATACTTTTTAAAGTAGAATCAATTTTGTCAAAAAAATTGCCTTTTTGATGTATTTTCATACTGCAGTCTTTTCAAAGATATTTGAATTTTGAAGCAATAAAACAGTTCATGGTAATGAACTCTATAGTAATAATAGCTACTTGTCTCAATAGTAACCGAAACTCCTGGAACCAAAATTTTCTTTTTTGGCTTAATCGCTAAAATTATTATGTAAACTGCAAAAATATTTATGATGCCTAATCAATAATAGTAATTTTTTAATTTAAACAACAAAAATACATGAAAATTCTAAAATTAGTTTTGCTTTTTGTCTCCTGGAAGAAAAATTTTACAATAAAGAACGACACCTAGCCCATGTTAACTGAAACATAAATAGGGATTATGTAATTCCCATCAGTATCATGGCTGTTCACATTAAAAGACGATCATTGGAATAACATACCACTGCATACATTGGACTTAGTTAGCTACTTGATTGCTTGAGGCTCTTCTCTTACTATTTCAAAGAAGAAAAAGCCATAGGTTTTTTCCTGTTTGTAATAATATAGCATGAAATTACATTAAAGGACGATCATTTGAAGATCCGGGTTGCAGCGGTAGCTAGCAACCTAGTAAGAGACGATCACCTCCAATGTTAAGAAATATAATACCCCCCAACTCCTAAAAAAAGAGTCAGATCAAAACAAAAAGTACACCATTAGAACCACCTTGTCCGAATCCTCTATAAAGAAAACTTACCGCCCTTTGGCTTGAATAACAAAGAAAATATATTGGCTTGAAAATCAAGAAAATAGACTTTTACCACGTTATTCTCCACAAACGGGATATTTTTTTCTTTCCGCTTTTTTTTCATGCTCAGCTAGCTGGGCACTGAAAAATCGTAGAGAGTTGTATAATAGCTCATTTTAAAGGCAATTGCAACATCTAGTCACTTTTGTAATTAAAAATAAAATACTTTTTAAAGTAGAATCAATTTTGTCAAAAAAATTGCATTTTTGATGTATTTTCATACTGCAGTCTTTTCAAAGATATCCGGGTTGCAGCGGTAGCTAGCAACCTAGTAAGAGACGATCACGTCCAATGTTAAGAAATATAAAAACCCATAGTTCCTAACAAATCCGGGTTGCAGCGGTAGCTAGCAACCTAGTAAGAGACGATCACCTCCAATGTCAAGAAATATAAAACCCCCCAACTCCTAAAAAAGAGTCAGATCAAAACAAAAAGTACACCATTAGAACCGCCTTGTCCGAATCCTCTATAAAGGAAACTTACCTCCCTTTGGCTTGAATAACAAAGAAAATATATTGGCTTGAAAATCAAGAAAATTGACTTTTACCACGTTATTCTCCACAAACGGGATATTTTTTCTTTCCGCTTTTTCTTTCTGCTCAGCTAGCTGGGCACTGGAAAATCATAGAGAGCTGTATAATAGCTCATTTTAAAGGAAATTGCAACATCTAGTCACTTTTGTATTTAAAAATAAAATACTTTTTAAAGTAGAATCAATTTTGTCAAAAAAATTGCATTTTTGATGTATTTTCATACTGCAGTCTTTTCAAAGATATTTGAATTTTGAAGCAATAAAACAGTCCATGTAATGAACTCTATAGTAATAATAGCTACTTGTCTCAATTATAATAAAGATCAAACTCTTCCCTATACTAACTTGCATAGGCAACTTCACTATAGTTAAGATTACAGTATTTATATTATACATCATTATAAATTATAAAAGGTTCAATTGTTCGAAGATTATAGAGTTAAAAATTTTCCCACACCGTGAATCGAACCCGGGTCTGTTAAGTGAAAGTTAACTATCCTAGCCACTAGACCATATGGAACCATAAAGAAGTATGATTTAAGAACCATATGCATATTATTATTTCACCATACCAATTATAATAAGGCCAAAACAAAGTTGTCGACTTGCAACCTTACTTTTGACACATTAGTTAAATATTCATCAGACTTAAAAAATGTTTTGCTAGTTTTACATGAAAGAACGATATTTAGCCCATAGTAGCAGAAATAAGAATATCTAGGTTGCAGCGGTATCAAACAGTTCGTGGTAACGAACTGTAAGTAAGGAGCGACCCGGCTCAATGGTAACCGAAACTCTAGAAAACGGGTTTTTGATACCAATAGATATATCAAAAGAATCAGATTTCAATGCTGATTTCAAACATATAAGTTTCATCAAATTCAGTTCTACCCATCAAAAGTTAAGCGCCTGAAAAAATGTGCTGTATTTTTGAAAAAGGGGGGACAGACCCCCTAAAAGCTTTAAAACCTCAATAAAAATCACACCATCATATTCAGCACATCAGAAAAGCTTACTTCGGAGGTTTCAAGCTCCTATCTACAAAAATGTGGAATTTTGCAATTTTCGCCAGAAGAAAGATCACGGATGCGTGTTTATTTGTTTGTTTGTTTGTTTTTTTTTTCCCCAGGGGTGATCGTATCGACCCAGTGGTCCTAGAAAATCATGGGAGGGCTCATTGGATCGGAAATTAAAAGTTCTAGTGCCGTTTTAAAGTGACAAAAGAATATGGAGGGCAACTAGGCCCCCTCCCACGCTCATTTTTTCCCCAAAGTCACCCGAGCAAAACTTTGAGATAACCATTTTGTTCAACATGGTCGAAAATATGATAAAAATGTCTTTTAGAATGACTTGATCCCCCACAGTCCCCAGGGGGAGGGCTGAAAGTTATGAACTTTACTCAATGTTAACATATAGTATTGGTTATTGGGAAGCATACAGACTTTTTCAGAGGAGATTTTTTCTGGTAGGTGGGGGAAGGAGAGGGTCGGGGGCTATATGGAAGTTATAATAAAGAACGACCTCTTACCTATACTAAATTTTATACACCACTTAATTATAGTGTAGGCTAGTAATTCCACAGATAGCTTGGCACTTGAATATCATAGAGAGTTGTTTAATGGCTCATTTTAAAGGAAATTAATGGGGCTAAAAACCTTTTGTAATTTTAAAACAAATTATTTTCAAAATAGAATCATTTTTCTTTTAAAGTAAAGAACAAACTTCCAGCCCATAGTAACTAAAATAAGATTATAATTAATATTAAAGATTGATCAATGATGTCATAATCGTAGGTTGTAGCCAGGTTGTCTCTTACTATTCCAAAAATATTCTCTGAGGCCAACCTGACTCTTATACATGATAATGGTAATAAGCTTACCTTAGCTATGGATGTCAGGTATTGTGTTATCTTGGAACGATAATTTCGACAGGACCTGTGCCTGTCATCATCCTGATGATGACAGGCACAGGTCCTGTCGAAATTATTGTTCCAAGATAACACAATACCTGACATCCATAGCTAAGGTAAGCTTATTACCATTATCACTTACTATTCCAGTTAAGAAAAAGCCATAGGCTTTTTCCTGTATGTAATACAGTAAGGATTTTGGTATCTATCAGTAAGGGAGGGAATATTAAACTAGATCGATCCCTTACGTAAAACTAACAAAAAATGAAACTAATTTTTAAACTTTCATATATTAAAAGAAGATTATTGGAATATCAAACCAATGCATACATTGGACTTAGTTAGCTACTTGATTGTTTGAGATTAGTCTCTTACTATTTCAAAGAAGAAAAAGCCATAGGGTTTTTCCTGTTTATAATCATACATAAAGTAGAAGCCTTCCGCATGCCGAGTGCACGCAGATATATATTGTCTTTGAATAGACTGCAGTATGAAAAGAAACTTAATTGTGTAAAGTTACATGAAAAGGCCAGGTCATAATAAAAGCTTTCAATTTGGGAAGTTCAAGGAGGAGTCTTTGACAGTCTTATGACCTCAGGGTACTAGATGTTGCAACGTTCTTACGTATCTACAGTGGTTTAGAAAATTCAATCACCCCACAAATGATTACCAAAAATATGCACAAATGTAATATTTGGAATATTATAACCTTTTTTTCAAAGCTTTGAAGAAAAGCAAAAAAGTCTAAATACCCCCAACTACGCTTGAAAGCTATTTTAAAAAGAAACTCTTTGGAGATTTCCATGGAAATGACCATAGCAGAAACTTTGAGCCTGGGTGGGGATCAAAGAGGAGTCTAAGTATTTTGACCACAGGTGACTTATTGTTGCGACTTTCTTAAATTTGGTAATTCTTGTGAGCATTTGGAAATCAAAGCTTAAACTCAATAACTGATACTAAGTGTCCTAACATTTTGCTTGGATTAAAAGTGTCAAAATAGGATGAACATTTCTACATCTTCCTGGAGCTACTTCAGTCTGCATATTATTTCATTTAATTACACTTAAAACAGATGAGCTTTTCATTTTTTACCAAAGAAAATAGCTGGCACTTCATTTTTCTTCATAGCCAATAAACTATTAAGAGTTTTTTGTATCATTGTAATTGAAGTATTCTCATGTGAAGTGTTCATCATGTGTTTTTCAATTTGATAAATTTACTCCTTTTAGATACAGTTTATAATTTGACTGATATTAGGTATTTATCAGTTTATAATTAAGAATGAATCCTCAAAAGAAAAAATGAATAATACCCAAAAGAGCAGCCAAAAGCGATAAAAAAGCAGCCGTTCAGCCTTAGCCTACATGACATATATTCTATAAAGAAGCCAAAAAAAACTTTAAAATACATTTTTTTAAAATTGTAATTAAAAACCAGTTTTTAATACAAGAAGGCTTCTTAGGAATCCAAAAGAGCAAAAAAAAACAATCAATATCAAAGTCACCCATTTCAACTGTTTTAAATGTGACAAAAACAATATAGGAAATGGGCATTATAAAAAATTAAGCTTCTAAGTTCAAAGTTATATTCAACGTTTTTACCCAGATAACAGACGAATTTTGTGATACAGTATTTGAATTTTTATGTGCAGCAATACTTGATGAAAAAAACTACTTATTTTGATAATTATTTTATGTTAAGAATACATAGCTAATAGATACTTCAACTACTCGTATTATGCAAGGGTTCTGAAATGCCACAGCCATTTTGTTTCTACCAGATTTCTACTGCTTTTGATGAATAACAAAGAAGACCAAATTCCAGCCAGAGACTTGTGAATTTTTGAACTCATGAATAGGCTCGAATCTGTTGTAAATTGAAGCTGTGATTTGAGAAAGACTGATGAAAACATTAATGTTTGCAGTCAACATTGATTGCACTGGCGATCAATATATATATATATATATATATATATATATATATATATATATATATATATATATATATATATATATATATATATATATATATATATATATATATATATATATATATATATATATATATATATATATATATATATATATATATATATATATATATATATATATATATATATATATATATGTGTGTGTGTGTGTGTGTGTGTGTGTGTGTGTGTGTGTGTGTGTGTGTGTGTGTGTGTGTGTGTGTGTGTGTGTGTGTGTGTGTATATATATATATATATATATATATATATATATGGCCTAAGGCTATTATATATATGGTCTTATATATTATCAGAGGGTATAGACCTGTATAAATTATTAATCTAAAATTGTCTCTCTTTTTGACACGTCTCCTTCTGAAAAGATGCTACTCTATACCTCAATTGAATGATGCCATAGGGGAATACTATATACCCCCTCCCTTTCACTCCTTTTCTCTCTAAAGGACAGAAAATTAGCTAAAGAGACAATAGATGAGGTAAGTTTTACCTCAGCTGGAACAATGTCTTCCACTTTTTCTAGGCTAGCCTTGGTAGGCTTTTATTTGTTACCTGATAAAGTCAGGGTGCTGTCTTCATCTGACCATTAAGATGTAAATGGCAAAGTGAATCACACATACTATTACTTTCTCTAGACCTAGTGCATTGAACAATTTATGGTACTGTTCTATTGCTTCTTGCCTTTGTTTATATCCCTGAAGGCATTGTACACCTGTTTTCATCAGGCATCTCAATCTATTTTGTGACTGGTATGCATTGCTGGATTCAAAAGCATCTGGTTAATAGACCAGTACCCAATCTATAAACTCAAAGTTTGGTTTTTACCAGAAACAATTGTGCCTCTGTTTTGCAAAAAAAAATGCAATAATATACCTTTGCATGGGAAACATTTTCCACAAAAGACACTCCCCACCCAGACAATGCTTGCCATGTAGGCCTATTGTTTCTGAGCTCATTTGTATCTTGTCCCCCATCCATTGCTTAACCTCCAGGTATGAATTAACCTTTGTTCCCTTTATCATTGATAAAATAAACTACCAGTTTTCCTCTTTCTATTATTTTTTTTTTTATTATTATTTTTATTGATTCTTTTTTTTACTGATATGTTTTATGTTATTTTTGTTTGATTCTTTTGTTTTACTCTCCCTTTTTATATTCTCTCTTTTAAACATTTTTAAAATAATTTTGATTTCACTCCTTTTTAGCTCTCTGACACATTGACACTTAATATTTTTGCCAATGTTTTTGTCATTCTGATAATGTTGATTTTGGCATTGTTTTGCCAGTTTTTTAGTTGTTTGCTTTATTTATGTTTTTTTATGACTCCAAAGTGCAAATTCTTCAGGGCTTGTGATAGAAATTTTTCTGGAGGTTAAACATTATAATAAAGAACGACATCTTGCCTATACTAAATTTTATACGCCACCTAATTATAGTATAGGTTAGTAATTCAACAGATAGCATGGCACTGGAACATTGTAGAGAGTTGTTCAATGGCTCATTTTAAAAGGAAATTAATGGGGTTAAAAACCTTTTGTAATTAAAACAAATTATTTTTATTACATTAAGAAATTTTAATTATGTTCCTAAAGAAATTACAGTAAAGAACAAACTTCCAGCCCATATCCGGGTTGCAGCGGTAGCTAGCAACCTAGTAAGAGACGATCACCTCCAATGTCAAGAAATATATATAATAAAGAACGACCTTTTACCTATACTAAATTTTATACACCACTTAATTATAGTATAGGTTAGTATATCCGGGTTGCAGCGGTAGCTAGCAACCTAGTAAGAGACGATCACCTCCAATGTTAAGAAATATAAAACCCCCAACTCCTAAAAAAGAGTCAGATCAAAACAAAAAGTACACCATTAGAACCGCCTTGTCCGAATCCTCTATAAAGGAAACTTACCGCCCTTTGGCTTGAATAACAGAGAAAATATATTGGCTTGAAAATCAAGAAAATAGACTTTTACCACGTTATTCTTCACAAACGGGATATTTTTTTCTTTCCGCTTTTTTTTCCTGCTCAGCTAGCTGGGCACTGGAAAATCATAGAGAGTTTTATAATAGCTCATTTTAAAGGCAATTACAACATCTAGTCACTTTTGTAATTAAAAATAAAATACTTTTTAAAGTAGAATCAATTTTGTCAAAAAAATTGCATTTTTGATGTATTTTCGTACTGCAGTCTTTTCAAAGATATTTGAATTTTGAAGCAATAAAACAGTTCATGGTAATGAACTCTATAGTAATAATAGCTACTTGTCTCAATAGTAACCGAAACTCCTGGAACCAAAATTTTCTTTTTTTGGCTTAATCGCTAAAATTATTATGTAAACTGCAAAAATATTTATGATGCCTAATCAGTAATAGTAATTTTTTAATTTAAACAACAAAAATACATGAAAATTCTAAAATTAGTTTTGCTTTTTTTCTCCTGGAAGAAAAATTTTTACAGTAAAGAACGACACCTAGCCCATGTTAACTGAAACATAAATAGGGATTATGTAATTCTCATCAGTATCATGGCTGTTTACATTAAAAGACGATCATTGGAATAACATACCACTGCATACATTGGACTTAGTTAGCTACTTGATTGCTTGAGGCTCGTCTCTTACTATTTCAAAGAAGAAAAAGCCGTAGGTTTTTTTCCTCTTTGTAATAATATAGCATGAAATTACATTAAAGGACGATCATTTGAATATCCGGGTTGCAGCGGTAGCTAGCAACCTAGTAAGAGACGATCACCTCCAATGTTAAGAAATATAAAACCCCCCAACTCCTAAAAAAAGAGTCAGATCAAAACAAAAAGTACACCATTAGAACCGCCTTGTCCGAATCCTCTATAAAGGAAACTTACCGCCCTTTGGCTTGAATAACAAAGAAAATATATTGGCTTGAAAATCAAGAAAATAGACTTTTACCACGTTATTCTCCACAAACGGGATATTTTTTCTTTCCGCTTTTTTTCATGCTCAGCTAGCTGGGCACTGGAAAATCATAGAGAGTTGTATAATAGCTCATTTTAAAGGCAATTGTAACATCTAGTCACTTTTGTAATTAAAAATAAAATACTTTTTAAAGTAGAATCAATTTTGTCAAAAAAATTGCATTTTTGATGTATTTTCATACTGCAGTCTTTTGAAAGATCCGGGTTGCAGCGGTAGCTAGCAACCTAGTAAGAGACGATCACGTCCAATGTTAAGAAATATAAAAACCCATAGTTCTTAAAAAGGAGTCAGATCAAAACAAAAAGTACACCATTAGAACCGCCTTGTCCGAAACCCCTGTATAGGAAACTTTCTGTCCCTTGGCTTGAACAGCAAGGGAAATATATTGGCTTGAAAATCAAGAAAAGTGGCAGTTATTACAATATTCTGCCTAAACGGGATATTTTTTTCTTTTTTTCTCATTTTTTTTGTATCCAGAGATAGCTTGGCACTGGAACATCGTAGAGGGTTGTTCAATAGCTCATTTTAAAGGAAATTAATTGGGTTAAAAACCTTTTGTAACTAAAATAAATTATTTTTAAAAGAGAATAAATTTTTTCACCAAAAACTGCATTTTCGATGTCTTTTCACACTGCAGTCTTTCAAACATAATCGTATACCAGCGGTAAGATTTGAACCCACGCCTCCGAAGAGACTGGTGGCTAACACCAGTGCCTTGGACCACTCGGCCAGGCTGCCTCTCATAAATAAATATAGATGTGAATTTGTGTTGCAGCAGTAGCTAGCAACCTAGTAAGAGACGATCAGTCCAATGCTAAGAAATATAACAAAACTCCTAAAAATAGAGTCAGATCAAAACAAAAGTACATCATTAGAACCAACTTGTCAGAAACCCTACTAGATAAATAATGAATGTCATCATAGTTTTATATTAGAGCTATGACGTGAATAGAAAAACACGAAATTATATTGTTGTTTCTGAAGACTTCATGAAATAATATCATTACGCCATGACGTCAATAAAATCATTACGCCGTGACGTCATAATTACTATATAAGAAGCGTCAGAACTGTAAATTATAATAAAGAACGACCTCTTGCCTATACTAAATTTTATACGCTACTTAATTATAGTAAAGGTGAGTAATTTAACAGATAGCTTGGCACTGGAACATCGTAGAGAGTTGTTCAACGGCTAATTTTAAAGGAAATTAATGGGGTTAAAAACCTTTTAGTAATTAAAACAAATTATTTTTCCAATAAAGAACGACACCTTGCCGATGTTAACTGAAACATAAATAGGGATTATGTAATTTCCAATAGTATCATGGCTGTAGAGATGGCTGAAACCTAGTTACAGTAAAAAACGATCATTGGAATAAAAAAAAATTGCATACCTTTGGAATTAGCTAGCTACTTGATTATTTTATAATAAAGATCGAACTCTTCCCTATACTAACTTGCATACGCAACTTAACTATAGTTAAGATTACAGTATTTATATTATACATCATTGTAAATTATAAAAGGTTCAAATGTTCGACGATTATAGAGTTAAACATTTTCCCACACCGGGAATCGAACCCGAGCCTGTTAAGTGAAAGTTATATAATAAAGAACGACCTCTTGCCTATATTAAATTTTATACGCTATTTAATTATTTACATTATAGAACGAACTTCAGTTCATAGTAACTGAAATATTAAAAGAAGATCATTAGGAGATCATACATAAGGGATCGATACTTTACATTGGAATTTTGTAAGTATCGTCGGTATCATGGTTTTACAGTAAATATATAATAAAGAACGACCTCTTACCTATACTAAATTTTATACACCACTTAATTATAGTATAGGTTAGTATACAGTAAAGAACGATCTCACACCCATAGTAACTGATATATGGTGATTCCAAGGGTAGTTGCAAGCTATCCAGATTGCAGCGGTATCCGGGTTGCATTATAATAAAGAACAACCTTTTGCCTATAATAAATTTTATACGCCACTTAAGTATAGTATAGGTTAGTAATCCGGGTTGCAGCGGTAGCTAGCAACCTAGTAAGAGACGATCACGTCCAATGTTAAGAAATGTAAAACCTTCATAGTTCCTAAGAAAGGAGTCAGATCAAAACAAAAAGTACACCATTAGAACTGCCTTGTCCGAAAACCCTTGAAAGGAAACTTACCGCCCTTTGGTTTGAACAGCAAGGGAAATATATTGGCTTGAAAATCAAGAAAATTGACTTTAACCACGTTATTCTCCACAAACGGGATATTTTTTTCTTTTTTCTTCTTTTCCAGAGATAGCTTTGCACTGGAACATCGTAGAGAGTTGTTCAATGGCTCATTTTAAAGGAAATTAATTGGATTAAAATCCTTTTGTAACTAAAACGTGGCAGCTACCACAACATTCTGCCTAAACGGGATATTTTTTTTCTTGTTATCCAGAGATAGCTTTGCACTGGAACATCGCAGAAAGTTGTTCAATGGCTCATTTTAAAGGAAATTAATTGGTTTAATTATAGTAAAGAACGAACTATAGCCTATTGCAATTGAACTACAAAGCATACCATTAGACTAATATGAAGGATGGGTTTAGTTAATAATAGTCTTTCTAAAGATATATCAATGATGTCGTAATCGTAGGTTGTAGTCAGGACGTCTCTTACTACTTTCAAATTAAGAAAAAGCCTAGGGCTTTTTCCTGTTTGTAATCAAACATTACATTAAGGACCAATATAGTTCATCATAAATGGTATTTGTTAATTAGGTTTTACATTAAAAGACGATCATTGTATTTACAATTGAAACTAACAAAAGGCCATAGGTTTTCTCCTGTTTGTAATTTGCTGCGTTGGTCAGGGTTGCAGCGGTAGTTACTTAATCAAACAGTTCGTGATAACCAAATCTATAGTAAGACCGAGTTGTCTCAATAGTAACCGAAACTCTAACAAACGAAATTTTGATACCAATAGATACATCAAAATAATTAGATTTTTATGAATATGTAAATATGTATAATTTTTTTAATATTTAAGTTTAATCAAGTTTAGTTATACCAATCAAAAGTTATGAGCCTGAGAAAATTTACCTTATTTTCGAAAAGAAGGAACCCCCCCCTCTAACAGTCATAGACTCTTAATGAAAATCGCACAATCAGATTCAGCGTATCAGAGAACCTTACTGTAGAAGTTTTAAGCTCCTATCTGAAAAAACGTGGATTTTGTATTTTTTTTCAGAAGAAAGATCAGGGATGCGTGTTTATTTGTCCTTTTTTGTTTTTTTTACCAGGGGTGTTTTTATCGACCCAGTGGTCCTAGAATGTTGCGAGAGGGTTCATTCAAGCTTAAATTAAAAGTTCTAGTGCCATTTTTAATCAAACACCAATTTTTTTTAAATATTGCTTTTTACAAAAAACTGCATTTTGAGGTTTTTTCGTATTGCAGTCTTTTCAAAGACGGCTTTATTTAAATTAGATTTACTTTTTGGTAGGATTATCCGGGTTGCAGCGGTAGCTAGCAACCTAGTAAGAGACGATCACCTCCAATGTTAAGAAATATAAAACCCCCCAACTCCTAAAAAAAGAGTCAGATCAAAACAAAAAGTACACCATTAGAACCGCCTTGTCCGAATCCTCTATAAAGGAAACTTACCGCCCTTTGGCTTGAATAACAAAGAAAATATATTGGCTTGAAAATCAAGAAAATTGACTTTTACCACGTTATTCTCCACAAACGGGATATTTTTTTCTTTCCGCTTTTTCTTTCTGCTCAGCTAGCTGGGCACTGGAAAATCATAGAGAGCTGTATAATAGCTCATTTTAAAGGAAATTGCAACATCTAGTCACTTTTGTATTTAAAAATAAAATACTTTTTAAAGTAGAATCAATTTTGTCAAAAAAATTGCATTTTTGATGTATTTTCATACTGCAGTCTTTTCAAAGATATTTGAATTTTGAAGCAATAAAACAGTCCATGTAATGAACTCTATAGTAATAATAGCTACTTGTCTCAATAGTAACCGAAACTCCTGGAACCAAAATTTTCTTTTTTGGCTTAATCGCTAAAATTATTATGTAAACTGCAAAAATATTTATGATGCCTAATCAGTAATAGTAATTTTTTAATTTAAACAACAAAAATACATGAAAATTCTAAAATTAGTTTTGCTTTTTGTCTCCTGGAAGAAATTTTTTTTCATCTCAGTTCAAATTTATTATTGTATCCTGTAACCCGTAAAGTACATATCTCCATATTATTGTCTCATAATTGCAATTATTTTAGTTTTCAGTCCAGAATCACTAAACTTATTATTTAAACTGCAAAAATATTTATGGTGTCTAACCAATAATACTAATTTTGTAATTCAAACAAGATAAATACCTGAAAATTTTAAAATTAGTTTTGTTTTATGCTAGGTTTTAGATACTCGACACGGGATTTTGTGTGCTTAATAATTTTAAATCTTGAAAAAATATGGTCTCACGCGAGTGGAAAAAAAGAAAGAATAACCAAAAACAATATCAAAATAGAACAATCCAAATTTCTACTAATAGAAAACTTTACTACACAAAAAATAAAGCTAACATCCTGAAATATAAGAAAAGTTTATTTAAAAGAGATAAAAATGCCACCAAACGCAATAAAGCTCGAGCACGCGTAAGGATTGCTACTAAGATGTCTTGTGATCCAGGATTTAAGAAAATGAAATATGACAGAGCAAAACAGAGGTATCTTACGGATCAGGGGTATCGAGAAGTTACATAAAGAATTCATGTACTTCATAGATATAAAAATATAGTAATTCCTTTAGAGTTTTAACAAAAAATCTAACTGGTGAATTGAGAGTAATGTCTGAAAATTTTAAGTAGAATAATTTTATTTCATGGATCGCTAAAGTTAATGTGTAAACTGCAAAAATATTTATGGTGTCTGAGCAAAAATTCTAATTTTTTAACTAAAAACAGAAAAATACCTAAAAATTAGAAAATTAGTTTTGATTTTTGATAGGTTGTTGATACTTGACACATGGTTTCATAGCTATTAACAAGTGACTTATAATATCGTGATGAGTTGTTTAAATGAAAACAGTAGTGCCAACGGAAGTAATGTCAACAGCATTATAGGCCAGGGCTCACCAAAGGAGCATCACGGAGAAGAAACCCCTTCAGATACAGTTAAGCTTATATCTAGTGACAAAAAAGATTTAATTATGAACAGCATTAAAACTATTATGTTTTTTGATGTATTGGAAAAATTTCTCACTGATAATGTCCAAGATTTCTATATCAGTGAGTTAAGGGACATCGCCATCCACGAAATTCAAGTTATATTATAGGCCGATGTATCATTTAAGATCAATCGTTACCACAGATGGTTTTGAACTCAAATCTTTCTTCGGTGAAAGATAAGTCCATATCCACAGGACCATGGTAACTTATAATATAAAATATACCATTCAGCTGATGGTGTCTAAGATGT